>NC_141932.1:6710345-7014906 GCF_057802395.1 Ceratotherium simum simum
AGGGCCGATGCCCTTCCAGAGCAGCATCTCCTGACCAGGCCAGGTGGTCACCCCGTGCCACCCCTTCAACCACAGCACCAGTCAGTCACTTTGCCTGCCCATCCGCACCTGCCCTGATTAATGCCACAGGCCTCCCTCAGGGCAGCACTACCTTCTGACCCACCTGTGTCCCTGAAGCCCAGCACTGTGGCCGTATTCAGGCCTTAATAAGCCTTTGAGAACCAACCAAGGAATAAGTGATGTGCTCGTCAATGTCAGATGTCATTAGACCCACCTGGCTGACTTCACTATCTGTCGAGCGTCCCCTCTTCTTGTCATCTTCAGAATTTTCCTGAGGTGGGAGAGGCTAGTCAGAAACCCCTGAGACCTCTAAGGCCCCGACAGGTGCCAATCTCTGAACTTCCCAGGGACCTGGACCCAGCTGACTGACCTTCTGGCCCCAGTACCTATGGCCTTATCTCGCTAGGGAATCTACTGAAATCCTGACTCCCCAGGGACTGTCTTCTGGGAGCAAGCACCACCTGCCAGCCTCTTAAGGAACCAGGAAGCTGCTCTCCTTAGGGAATCCAACCTTTGATCCCTGCCCAACACATCCAGCTGCCTGGGCACCCCATGCACCAGCCTCCCACCTCCACACCCAGGACTCACATGAGGCTGAGTCCATCCTATCAGCTCTCTACAGCCCTTAAGGCCCAGACCCTTGACACCCAGATCCCCACTGCCTCGATTACTCTAGCCAGTGTTTCTGAGACCCAGCCTCCCGACGCCTTGGCCCTTGCACGCTCTGTGCTCCTCAGGGACTCAGATCCCCAGGCCTCACCGTGGTGCAGTTGGCCGGGCTGGGCGGGATGGGAGAGCTAGAGGTGGTCGAGGTGGGCGTGCTGCTGGACTGGTTGAAGATCTCATCCTCCATGTGACTGTGGCTGGGGGGGGAGGTGGCGACCAGCGCCTGTGCTGTGGGGGCAGGGGAGGGCGTGCTGAGCTGGCTCAGACGCCCCCCCACCTGGCCCTCACCACCCTGCGCTCACAGGTCAACCCGGGGCCTCACGAATGTCCTCGAGGTCCAGGTCGTCGTAGAGGAACTCGTTCTCCTCGAAGTCGGGGTCCTGGGACGAGTCGACGTAGTACTCGACGTCATCCTTGATCTTGCGGATGGCGTCGACGAGGATGGAGTCGTTGTCCAGCATGCGCAGGATGGTCTCCAGCATGCGCACGTGGTAGCGGTGCTTCTCGATGTGCCGCTTCAGGCCCTCGATCCGGTCCTGCTTCTGCTGGCGAGCCCAGGGCCAGGCTCAGGGGCTGCAAGGCGCCTGCCTCGCCCCTCCTGCCCCCACAGAACCTGTCCTCAGTCCCTGACCCCTGTGGAGGCCCAGAGGCTCCACTCCGGCCCCTCCCGGCGTGGGGCAGTGTGGAGTCTGCCCACCCTCTGACCCCTGTGGGAACCCAATCTTAGGCTGCCGACCCCTCAGGGATCCCACAGCTGCCTCCTCAGACGTCCCTGGAGACCTTAGAGGACCCCGAGATCCCTGTGCCTCCCCTACAACTTGGCACTACCTGCACCTCATCTGCCCGCGCAGATCTCTCAGCTGTAAGTCCCCACCTCTCTGCTAAGCCCACTCACCAGCTCTGACCACCCTCTGGGATATGGAAACAGCCCCCTCCCCATCTTGCTCCAATAGTAATAATGGCGATCCCCATTTGGGGAGAGCTCGCTGCTGATGACCATGAGAATCTTTGTCATCACCATGCGCCCCATGCAGATACCCCCAAGGGAGCCCAGATTCAGAAGCCTAGCACCTAGGCTCACGGTACCTGCCAAGGCCCCAATTCGTTTTAGGATTTGACATCCTAACCCCAGTTCCAAATCCCTGCTCTCTGCAAGGAGCTATTCTATTTCTCCTCCAAGCCCCTGGTTTCCAAACCCCTCAGAGTCTCAGACACCCAACTCTGGCACACCTCCCACTTCCCAGGCTACCCCCTCCCCCCAGCTCCCTGTTCCCTGTATTTCCTGTGCCAACACGTAGACACGGTTTGCATCCCTGTGAACTCACACTCTACACTCCTGGAATTTTGGAATCTGAGCCCCTAGCACTTGGCTTTGTCCCAGACTATTCTTCTTCAGGCTGAATGCACCAATCCTCCATGTCCTGCTTTGTCCATACCTACTGTCCCCTCCTTAGGACCTGGGGCCCTCTAGGTCCTGTGAAGCCACAGCTTCAGCTGCTGGACCTCCCAGCCCTGGGTGTCTCTCAGGTCTCACACTTACTCTGCAACCCATGCAGAACTCAGCACCCTCCCCCAAACTGCTCCTCTTCTTGAGGGCCCCACTGTACTCAGACACCCAGGCTAGACCCGAGACTGCCTCACCTGCTCCCTGCACCACCCCCAGTCAGCTGCTGAGCCCCCGTGATCCTGCCTCTTGACCCCTAGTCCCAGCTGCCGGCCCCATCTGCCTCAGGAGCCCAGACCCTGACTCCCATAGGCCAGAAGAGCTAGCCTCTCCTGCTTGCCAGCCCAACTCTGTCCTCTGGGCACCGGGTCCCCCCACTCACATCCTTGTCGCCCTTCTTCTTGCGTGTCTGCACTGACAGTGACTCCACTTCACTCTCAAACTGGTCCACCTGCATGTTTAGGGTGTCGATGGTATTCTGGGGGACAGAGGGAGGGGAAAGGCAGATGGTCAGCCAAAATCTCCTCCAACACCTGGGGGTCAGGGCCCTGAGGTCACCTCCTCTTCTCTACCCCAACTCACCGTGAGCCACTGGCCGACCTCCTCCTTCTCCTTCTGGGCAGGGTCCACCTTCTGTGCCAGGCCCAGGCCCTCCTTGCTGTAGGCTTTGGTCTTGGTCTCTCGCTCCACAACTTTGAACCGTTCCATTTGCTGTGGAGAGCGCAGTTGGCAGGGGGCTCCCGAAGTGGGGAGAGGAGCTGACTAAGGGCCAGCAGACACTCAGACCTGAGCCTCGGGAGCCCAGCTCTTGGGCTCCCAGCCCATCTCCTCTCCCCTTTCCCTAGGTGCAGACGCTTTACTCTTTTCAGGGACTTCTAGAGTCTGGCTGCTCCACCTCTGCCCTCCAGGGACCCAGGAATCTGGCCACCTCCCACCTCTCAGGTACCAGGCTCTGGGCTCCTACCGTCTCAATGAGCTTGCGGTTGTCTATGAGCTGCCTCTTGTCCTTGATCTCATTGGACGCTACCCATGTCTTGATCTGGTCCCTCAGCCGCTGCAGTTGGGAAAAGCAAGACAGTCGGACTGCCTCAGGACCCGGGCACTGAGGCCCCTAGACCCCTCCTCTCCCTGGGACCCAGCAGTCCACTTTTCCCATTCCCTCCACCCTCAGGACACAGGAGTCCAGGCCCCCAGCCCCTCACTTGAAGCTTCTTAATCTCCTTCTTTAGGTCAGCCTCATACTTTTCTTTCTGGTTCGCGTTGGCTGCATTGTGGAGCTGGGGGATGGAGAGAATCCAGGCATCAGTGTGGCACTGGCTGCCCCTGGGCCCACTCCAGTGGTAAAGCTCCAGGCTCTTTCTCTGTGGGCTGGGGACACTGGGGACACCCCCAAACTCCATCTCAAAGCTGCTTCTCTTAGGTCCTTAGCATCTGGACACGCAACCCCTCTCCCTGGTAGACACCCAGAAATCCTGAACTTCTTCCTATGCTCTCCTCCCTGGAGACCCAGATTTTTAGGGCCCCAGCCCTAGTACCTTCTGCCAAATATCTTCAAACTGCTCCACGCCCTCGGACACCTTCTTGAGGCAGCGATCAATCTCACCTGGCCAGAAAGGAAGGAAGGCTGTTAACATCCTGCCAATGCAGCAGGCATCCAAAAAGGAGTTCTAGGGAGAATGAGCATGTGGCCACACAGCAGTGGGCAGTCAACACAGTACCTTGGAGTTTGCGCTTGTCCGCCATCTTCCCTGCCCTACAGACGCGCTCTCTTCATACTCTCTTGGAGACAGACGCTGCTGGGAGAGATCGGGAAGGAATACACATTTATTCCCTGGCTGGTCCAAACCCAGAGACATGAAGGAGGTCGGGAACAGTGGGATGTGTGGGACGGTAAAGGGAAGACGCATTTACTATCCGATGACACAGACCAGGCCCCGTTCTCCCTGTGCTGCCTCGAATGCCCAGCACAGGGTCTGGCTCATAGGAGGACTCTGGAAGTTTGTTGAAACAAGGAAATAGATATACTCTTTGTGTGCCTCTGACCCACGAAGTGGAAAATTCCTAGAGCATGAAGCACCTTCTTCCCAGAGGACACTCAAAAGAATTCTTTAGAACAGGAGAAACTCATGCAGCACACAGCTGACTGCTAGGGATGAAGGGATAGACCTGGAAACCACACTTCCTACAGATGTGACCAGAATCCTAACACGGGGGGAGGTTACCCTGCCAGACAAGTCAGGAGACAGAGCAGTTGCTCCTCAGGGAGAAGGGCCTAACGCTGCATGTGCATGAGCTGTAGGGGACGGAGGGGAGACGCCTGTGACTGTGAAGAGCTAAACCCACCTGTAAGGCAGGCTAGATCCAAGCAGAAGAGGGCCTCTGACCTCTACAAAGTTTATTCAGAGCAGAATCCTTAAACCAAAGGAGACAACACTCCTAACCCAAAAAGTCTGATACCAGGAAGGGTTAGAGATTTGGGGGCAAAAGGCATTACCCAAAGAGGGCCGGGAGAAGAGAGAACTCGTACTGAGACAAGAGGAGGAGAGGGACTCCTCTGTGAGAGTGCTATCTGCACACACAAAGGAATTCCATATCAAATGGATTGGTAACTTAGACTCGGGGAAACATAAACCGTCAGGGCAAGTGCCCAATACTTAGACAGAGGCATCTTCACTCTAAAGGAAGTTACATGCAACCCAGAGGGGACTGAGGTCTAAGCGGGGTCACCAGGAGCTTTAGCCCAGGGGAAGCCACACCTTAGGGCCGGACACCAAGACCAAGGGAGATGGGGAGACGGGGGAGGGAGGGTTATGCCAAGAGGACTCCTGAGCTGCCAGCAGAGGTCGCCCCCCCAGAGAGGGGCCTGTACTGAAAAGCACAGCTCCCGGGGGGGGGGGGGTGCTCCCACTCTACAGACCCAGGGCAGGGGCACTCCAGAGCAGCCCTTAACTGCAAAGAAACGCCCTACACCAGGGACTAAGAGCTTCAACTCAGAGGAAAGTCATACCAAGAGGGTCCCCACCCACAGGAAGGGAACATCTCAAGGACAATCCTGTCCAACAGAACTTTCTGCAATGATGGAAATGTTCTGTATCTGCGCAATCTGTGCCACTGAACACTTGAAATGTGGCTAGTGCAATGGAAGAACTGAACCTTTCATTTCCATTTTAACTAGTTAAAATTTAAATCACACGTGGCTAGTAGCTACCATGTGGGAGAGTGGATCAGAGGGCACGCTTTAGAACCAGAGGCCCCCAGAGGACGGGGCAGGTCCCTCAACCTCAGGGAGGTCGTACTGGCGCCCTCCTTAGGGACCCCTTCTGGTGGGTGGTAGTGAGTGTGGCACCTTAGACTTGAGGTACGAGTGTAATCTTCTCTGTAAAGGGCCAAGAGGAAAATGGTAGCACCCTCGGCCCAGGACCATCCGACATGCCAAGGTGGGGCCCAATCCAGACCTAATCCTGAGGAACATCCCAGCTCCAGGAAGGCAAAGCAGCCAGACAAGAGACCCAGGAGGTAGTCACACAGAGGAGACTCAGTACACTGGGAAGGGGCAGGCGCCTTCGATCTGGGAGCTCACGTGAGGCTAGACCCCAATACTGAGGTGTGCAGCGATCGTGACCAAGAGTGGGCCTGAGCTCCAGCACCCCAACACAGAAAAGCCTCTCACTGCCGGGGGAACAGGAATGTTAAAGAAGAGCTTGGACTCCTGGCCTCCGCCCCAGGAGCCCAACAGCAGGGCATGGGCAGGCGCTCCGGCCCAAAGGGAGAAGACATTTGGTTTCTACCCTAAATAAGGCACCACACTCCTTAGGGAGAGGGTGCCCTCTCCAGTCCCCACACTGTAGGGGCAGAACACCCAGTCCAGGGGAGGAGTTGACACCCCCAGAGGGGAATAGAACTGTGGCAGTAGCAAGTCCTGAAGGCGTGGGAAGCCAGGTGCCAGGGCCCAGAAGTGATGTTTCAGACAGAACCTCCAAGTGGGCAACAGCTGAGACCCGGAGAGCACACACCTGATCTGAGGGAGGCAGCTCCTCCACAGAGAAGGGCAAGTACCACGGGCCCAGGGCATTTGCACCCCTAGAGGCTGGGTACTACAGTGGGCAGGAGCCTTAGCCCAAGAGACAATACCCCTCCCTCCAAAGAAATACCCCACATCAAAGGGGTGCCTGTACCTTAGGTCCCTCAGCAAGGGTCAGAGAGAAAGGAAACTAGAGCTTGAGTCTTGACGTGGAGATGCCACCACAGAAGAGCCCCACCGCTCTGGGGAAATCCAAGATCCTCCAGGGGAAGGTACCATGGCAGGCCCACTCTGAGATAGAGGGGCATCTCAGGCACAGAAGAACTTGTGCTCTCACAGTGCCGGGACTCAAACAGCACTGAGGGATCTGAGAACCCTGGCCCAGGAGACTTAACGAAAAAAAGAAATTCTTTGTCCAAGAGGAAAGCACATCCCCACAAGTAAGGAGCCCATAACTAGGGGGTGGATGGGGTAAGCAGTGTGCCAGACCCACAGGAGCCAACAACCCTAAAACGAGGAGCCAAGACTAATAAAGAAGAGCCCCCAAAAGTTCACCTCAGGAGAGCTGACACTGTCAGGAGACCTGATGAAGGGTAGGGCAGGAGGAGCAGAAGGCTTAGTCCTGGGGAACTAACACCAAGCGGTCCCTAATCCTGGGGGCTGTCCTGTGCCCACACAGAGAGGCCTTGCACCATGGGGTGAGGAGCTCCAGCCTAGTGGGAAGTGATGCTGGAAGGCGATCCTTAACCCAGGAGGCTGCTGACGCAGCCACACAGAGGATCTGAGACTCTGGAAGGTAGATGTGTTAGGTCCTGGGGCAGAGGTAGTTATCTCCCCACTGGGAGGCCCCATAGCAAGGGTGGGGGACTGGGAACCCCACCTTGGTAAGGTTACACCAGAGAGATCTTTAGTCCTCAGGAAGGTGATGACAACCGGGTCTCTCCCTCAAGTCTCAGGCACCTTACACCCCCAGAGCAAGGAACCAGGGCCTCAAGAGAGGGCAGGAGCCTTTGTCCCATACAGCAAGACATCACAAGGAGGAGGCAGAAGCATTAACCCTGGGCTCCTACACCTGAGAGGGTCCTTAGTCTCACAGAGGAACACACACAGAGGGGCGCGGACACCTCAGATCCAAGAGGGACCAATACCAAGGCAGGCAGGAACCTTATCCCTGGGGATGGCAACACCGACACAGGTTCCTCACCCTAGATGAAAAGCACAACCCCAGCCTGAAAGGCCCACCCCTCCCAGTACAGGAACCTCAGGTCTATGAAGACTCATACTCCTAGGGGGTTCCAGCGGGGTGGGTGTGGGTAGGTGTGAGCCCCGGCTCTACAACCGCTCACATCAAGAAGGTTCCCTACTGCTGAAAGCTTACACATCCACAGTGAGGGACATGACACAACCACCCAGTGGGGTGGAAAGACTACACCCCAACGGAGGGACTGATGTGAATGGGGACAGAAACCAGAGACTCAGGGAAGTGACAGCCTATATAGGGAGGGCGGTGGGGGAAGGTGTCAAAAAGCCCGAACCAAAAGGGCGGGAGCGTTCGTCCCGGGGAAGGTGACAGCCCCTGAACGGAGAGGCTGGTACTGCTCAGCAGCAGCACTTGCACTGTCCACAATAGGAGATCGCCAACGACACGGAGAAGGCGAGCACTTAGGAGGTGTCACCAAGACAGCACAGGTCCCCGAGACCCAGGGAGCCACACGACCCCGCCATATGGACCCCGAGGTGGGAGAGAGGAGCCCAGACGGAGAGGCAGAGTCTGCATCCAGACTGAGCGGTGCAAACTTTGGCGGAGGCTCCAAGTGCCGGAGCTGGCAGCTCCGTCCCGGGGGAGGGCGTCCCCCACCCATGTCCAGAAAGGAGGCTGGCATCGCGGCGGGAGGGACGTGGCCCTGGGAAGGGGGCCCCGCCCCCACAAGGGTTCCCGTCCCGGGGGCTCGCAGCCCCACGCCCACGTGAAGGTGGCAGCCTCGCCCGGAGACCGCCCCCCAGCAGAAGGGACCGCCGCCGAGGGCCAGCACCTGCGGCCAGGGCGCCTCCATCCTTCCAGCGAGCAGCCGAGACCGACGCGGAGGGGGCTCGGCCCTCACACCCCCCGGGGCCCGACGCGGACGCCACGCGGGGCCGGGTCGCGGGCGGACCCCGGGCGCCGCCGAGGCCGTGGAGGAGGGAGCGGGGCCGGAGGGGCCGCCCGCGAGGAGCCCTCGAGCGCCGGGGGCGGGGGCGCCGCACGGGGGCGGGGGCGGCCATGTCGCGACAGGCGGCGGTGTCGCGGGGCGGGAGGCGGCGGGGAGGGCGGTCGACGGCGCCGCGAGGAGGAGGGGAAGGGGTCCGGCCCAGTCGAGCCTGACGCTCTCACCACAGGAGCTGGCGCCGCCGCTGAGGAGCTTATCGCGACAGGCGGGGGAGGCGAGCGCCCGCCGCCTTTTTCTCGCGCCCCGGGCCCGGGCGCTATCGCGATAGCGGCGCGAAGCGGAAGTGGGGTGGGGGGAAGTGGGCCCGGGGTTGTTCTGACGACGGGGTCGGGGCTCAAGGGAGGCCGCGGCGTCTGCCGATGGCTCCGCGGAAGCTGACCGGGCCCGGTCCAAGATGGCGGCGGCGGAGGAGGCCTCCCCTCCGCTCTTCTCGTCTCTGGCGCCGACCCGCCCCCGAGCCCCCAATATAGGCCTATCATTGCTCCGGTGGCACGTCGCTCTTGCCCCTCTAATACGCCCTATTGGCCCTGGTCAGGGATGCGGCCGGCCCCCTCTCGCGGATTGGGCAATCGCTCCAAGGCGCGGCGTTCGATTGGCCTCCCGCGCAGGCGGCTAGGATTGGCTCAGGTTTTCTTCCCCGCTCCTCCTCCTCCTCCCGCCTCAGGGCACAACACGCCAGCGCGAGGACCGGTAGGTCAATCAAGAGGCCTGTGTCGCGCTGATTGGATACACCCGCCCCCCTCTCCTAAACCAATTGGCCTGGGGGAGGAGCTAGGCTGATTAGGGGCGGGAAGTCGTCCGTCAAGTTTAGAGCCGTTTTTAATTGGTTGTGGGGGGATATTCTGCCTTGAAGCCATTGGTTGGTCCTGGAAGTGGGTGGGGAAAGCGGAGGAAGGCATGGAGAGTGGGCGTTAAAGGCCGCGTACCTAATGGGAGACAGACGGGTGCCTTCAAAGCGGGGGCCGAACTGAAGTCATCTGCCAATCAAAACAGCCCTTGGGCCAAGGGGGAGGCGCTGGGCAAGAGGGTCCACCCCTTTCCCTTCGTTGGCCCTGTTATCATTCATCCCAGGTTGTCCAATAGCGTAGCGAGTGGGCGGTACTCACTCATAAAGCGTGTGAAACGGGGCGTAGGAGGCAGGCTTGGGACTTGGGCGCATCCTTCCGCATGTGTTGTGGCCAGGCCAGGCTGGTCGGTCTGTTTCTCACATGCATCGTCTTTCTCCGAGTGCCTGTGTGTGGCACATCTCTGACTCAGTATTTGCTGAAGGAAGTAGGAGACAATGCCCCAAGTCACTGGCACCACGCACGGCCCAATTGGTTGGGAAGCGCCACGGAGGCATGGAGTTTCTGTCTTGCCTGACTGGTTACCGTGACCGTGGGAGAGCCCAAAGTAACTTGCCTCTGCATCTCCGTTTCCTCGATGTTGTGAGGACGCTGCAGAAGGCACAGATGAGATTACCCCTCTCTCCCTGTTCTTTCGGATTTACTTTTGCACGTCTACCATCATTTTCGTGATCATTCGAATCTCCCTCTCCGGATTTTGCATCCCCAGGAAGCACTCAGTTACCGTTTGCTGAATGAATAAATCAACGAATGCGGGAATGACTTGTGGTTAAGGCTTGCTAGGCATTGGTGCTTTCGTGAACCACGAGGCATTTGCCCAGGGTCACACAGCCAAGATGGGAAGCCAGATCTGCCCATCTCCTCTAGGTGGAGGAAAGTCAGATAACTCCAAGGGAGATAACAGTGAGAACGGCATCAGAATCGCCTGTGGCCAGAGAGGGAAGAATGCTTGTAAAAAGGCCATGTTCTCAGGTCCTCACAGACCAGTGCATGAAGCCCAGGGGTCTAGCAGCTAGGCTTCCTGGGTGACCCCTGTGCTCATTAGCGTGAGAGTTATTATCTAGAGCCTTGCTATTCGAAGTGTGGTCCCTGGATGGGGCAGTGCCTCTCAGGCTTCTCAGGAATCACTTGGAGATTTGTTGAAACGCAGATTCTCATTCAGGAGGTCTCAGATTCTGCTCTTCTAACAAGTTCCCAGGAGGTGCTGATGGTCCACAGTTCGCACTTTGAGCAGCAAGGTTCTCAAACTTGGCCGTACATTAGAATCACGGGGCGGGCGAGGGTGGAGGGGGGGCGCCTTTAAAAACCATTCAGATACTCAGGCCTTACCCTAGACCAACGAAATCAGAACTTCCGGGGATGAGAACCAGACATCAGTAATTGTTCACACTCCTGAGATGATTCCAAGATGTAGCTAATCTGATATAGAGAATTTTCTAGAGCAGTGCCTCTCAAAGTGTGGTCCCGGGATCGGCAGCAAACACATCACCTGGGAACTTGTTAGAAATGCACATTTCTAGGCCCTGCCACAGACCAACTGAATCAGAAACTCTGGGCCCTTCAATACGTTTTAACAAGCCTTCCAGGTAATTCTGAAGCATATTAAACTTTGAGGATCTCTATTCTAAGAGTGTGCAGGACTGCAGGGCCAGGTGCTGCAGATTCTTTCCTGAGGTCCCCATACCCCCATTAGATTCACTCTGGCCAGGGGAGATGCGGATTCTGAAGCATTGTGGACAGATGGCCCTTCCCCGCAGACCCATAAGCAGAGATCAGCAAAGGCTGTCACTTTTTTTTTAGGTGAGGAGATCAGCCCTGTGCTAACATCTGTCAATCCTCCTCTTTTTTTGCTGAGGAAGACTGGCCCTGGGCTAACATCCATGCCCATCTTCCTCCACTTTATATGGGACGCCGCCACAGCATGGCTTACCAAGCAGTGCGTTGGTGCACACCCGGGATCCGAACCTGTGAACCCCGGGCCGCCGCAGTGGAGCGCGCGCACTTAACTGCTTGCCCCACCAGGCCGGCCCCCAAAGGCTGTCACTTTTAAACAGGGCTGATCTAAAGGCTCAGGGGTAAATTTGGGGAAACAGTTATGTGACCTGGGGTAACTGGGCCGTCAGAAAGAACCTGCCAGGTGTGCAGACTCTTTGATGTGAGGGAGAAGACAGACTCAGAGAGCAGCTGAGGGAGGGACTGGGCTCCAGAGACACAAACGGAGCCCTGGAGCCCCGAGTTGTGACAAGGAGAGACCCAGAGAGAGGAAGAGACATAAGCAGATCTCAGACAGCAAGCCAGAGAGAGAGCCAGGGAGAAAGCGTGACCTGGAGACAGTGCGAGAGGGGCAGAGACAGGAGGAATGGCCCTCCCACAGGGCTGGTTCTTTGTGCATCCACCTCTGGGTAACTAAGAGAAGCACTGACCTCACAGCCAAGCCCTCACAGGGCTTCTTCCTTGGTGTCACGATGAAGCCCAGCTCTGAGCACAGACAGGGTAGATGGGGCCCCTGGTGGTACTCTTCCTTAATTAGCCCCTCCTTAATTCTCCTGCATGCAAGGAGACTGCCCACGCTGTTCCCCTGCCAGATGGCCTCTCCCCCAGCTGTTGGCAGGCCACATGCCCCTCAGCCTGCACCTCTCAGCCAAAGGGAAGGAGGCCTTGGCTGACCCCAGTTCCAAGACATATTAGGGGCTCCTCTCGCTTACCTGGCAGGATCTTTTACAGCAATGAGTCCCCACCAGGGCAGGGAGCCTGGCTGCCCACCCTAGTCAGGGCTTGTCACAGCAGGGGGCCGGGGGGGTACTTAGCAAACACCAGACAGAAATAACGACAGTGCCCAGTCCCCGGCCCTGACGGTGAGCCCCATGCTAAGTGCCTCCTGGGCATCTTTCACATCCTCACAGGCGCCTTGTGGTGTAAGTGTGAGGCCTGGGAAGGGGAGGCCACTCGCCTAAGATGCCACGGCCACTCAGGCATCACCTGTGTGGAAGGCTGGGGCTTTCAGCAGCCACATTGCTTGGGTGTCAATGACTGATGTTCTCCGAGGAGTGTGGTGACGGAGAGGGCTCTTCTCCTCCTGGGATCCCGTGATGAGGGAGTGACAGGACCGGCCGGGGCTGGGCCCAGTTACTACCTGGATAGAGAACACAAGCTCTGTCCCCAAAACCTGGCAGCTCTCATCCTCCAACTGCCCAGGTGTTCGACAATCACCCCGCAAGGACAGATCCTGATAATATGCTTTTAATTGCACTTTTTCCAAAAGTATCTCCTTTCCCAGTTAAAATAAAAAAGACGAGGCGTGATGAAGATGCTCTGCCCCCAAGTGGGGCGGCGACCCCGGTGCTGGGGGGCTGGGCCAGGCCTCCTCCCGTGCCTTCCTGGACCGTCTCGGCTCTGGGCCGACGGCAGGGTGGCTGTCCCTGCCAGAACCCCCCAGCCCTGACCCGGCCCCTTCAGAAGGGCAGGGCCCTGTGTCCTGTTAGCGGGCAGCTGCCCAGCTTGTGGCCCCTCAGGTCGACATGATGCCGCTCTTCTCGCCCTTGACCTTGAGGAACTCGGCCATGCTGGAGAAATACTTCTGGTTGGCCTCGGCCACCTTCTTCTCGGCTGCTTGTGGGTTCACAATCTCCAGGCCCTGGGCAGGTGAGGGAGAGGAGATGATGGGGTGGGGACACATTGGCCTGGCCCCTAATACAGCCGCCCCCACCCAGTAAGAGAAGCTTGAAATCCCCACTGGCCCGTCTCAATGGTCCTCAGGCCCTGGGCGGGCGTGAGAATAGGTTTCCAGTCCCCAAATCTCCCCCACCTTGGGAGATTCTGACTTGGTGGGTCTGCGGGGAGGGCAGAGGGGAGGACCCGGGCATCAGAATTTTGAATGAGGTCCCTAGGTGATTTTAAAAACAATAACATTCGAGAACACCTGACTCTGTTTGGTTTCTGAGTAAGGAAACTGAGCCCGTTTTACCAGCAAATCACACCAACCCCACCGATGACATAATGACCAGCTCTGGGGGCCAACACATGGCTGGCCCTGTTCTAAATATCTTAAAAGCAGTAATTCTCATCTTGCTGAGGCCTTCCCTGGTGGCTCCTTATCTCCCTTCCTTCCTCCTCGGCACTTCTACCTTCCAGCTCCCTATGTACCTCACTTATTTATCTGTCCCCTGTGCCCCATGAGCTCGATGAAGACGAGATTTACTGTCTCTCGTAAGTGGCTTCATCCCCAGCACCTACAACAGTGCTCAGAACTCAGCAGGCACTCAGTTCCTGCTGACGGACTCATGCGCTCAGTTATTCCTCATGATACCACGGGACACACTCGCCCCATTTTGTGGGTGAGTAAACCGAGGCAGACAGACACAGTGAGTTGTGTCCTCGCTCCATCCTGTGCAGTGGTGGCTGGGCTGGGACCTCGACTTCCCAGCCCACCTAACTGTAAGCTTCCTTGCATGGGGTTGGAGTTTGCCGCAGCCATGATCTGATTTGGAAAGCGAGGAACTGGGGCCTCAGGGAGGGGCTGAGCCCGCTCAAGGTCATGGAGAGGACCTGGTCACTTGGACACAGTCCCAGCCCAATTCTAAAGCCAGCTGGTGCTCGTGGCTACGACTGTTTCCCGCCTGTCCCTGCCCACCTCACTGGGTACCAGGAACCGTGCTACACCCTTTAGGGGCCTCATCGAGGTGCGGTCCGTGATAGACCTGTGAGGGGCTCTGTCGTGCACCTGTTTCGTAGGTGAAGAAGCGGAAGCCCAGGGAAGGGAAGGGGCTTTCCCAGGCCCACTCAGAGGGCTGGGAGCAGAGCTGGCCTGGAACTGGGCCCCTGGACTGCAGTGGGGCACGGGGTCCGGGCAGGTACCTGGAGCGGGGTGAAGGCCACGCTGGAGGCGGTCCCCGAGGAGCGGTCGCGGATGGTGGACTTCCCGCCGTATACCACGCTCTGCTTCTGCAGGGTACGCTGTGGGGCGGGGAGGGGAGGAGAGATCCGAGCTATGACCTGGGCTCTCCTACCTGTGTCCACCTCACCCCCAGCCCACGCGGGCCCCACCCGTACCTGCAGCGTCTTGGAGATCCTGGCTTTGGTGGCCTCGTTCACCTGTGTCTGCCGCACACGCCCACTGCCCGACTTGCCCAGGTGGCCCAGGCTGAAGCCCAGGTCCTCCTGGTAGGCATCCTCCTCGATCTGGGGGGAGGGGAAGGCGTGCTGGAGTCAGCCCCTTGATCGGCTAGAAGCCCAGGCGTTCACCCCATCAGCTGGGCCTGTGGACACCTACTCAGGTACCTACTGAGGTACCCCGGGGCTGCCTGTGCACCGGGTGATGCTGGGGACCTGGCCAGGAGTCAGGTCCGACTACTGCTCCCTGAGCTGACTGTGTGTGTGTGTGGTCAAGAACTCTAGGGCCGGCCCCGTGGCGTAGCAGTTAAGCGCACGCGTTCCACTGCTGGCGGCCCAGGTTCAGATCCCGGGCGCGCACCGACGCACCACTTGTCAGGCCATGCTGTGGTGGCATCCCATATAAAGTGGAGGAAGATCGGCACAGATGTTAGCTCAGGGCCCGTCTTCCTCAGCAAAAAGAGGAGGATTGGCGTGGATGTTAGCTCAGGGCTGATCTTCCTCACAAAAAAAAAAAAAAAAGAACTCTAACAGGTTTCATGGATGAAATGGCATTTGAGCTAGTTCTTGCAGGACTAGTAGGACGCTGCTTGGATGAGAGACTGGCAGGGTGAGGCCTGGGGAAGGGCAGTACAGCAGAGCAGAATGTGGGAAGGGCAGTGGGGAGGGACGAGCCAGGGAGGCCTGCCGGGGCCCGTTCCTGACCTGCCTCGGGTGCCCTGGCAGGAGCCTGGGTTGATGGGGAGCTGCAGGGCGAGGGGAGCTGGCACAGAGTGCTGGGTAGATCCCTTTGGCGCTGACTGGATGGGGCGAGGGAGACTGGAGGCCAGGGGACCAGGGAGGAGGCTGGGCTGGTGCCCATATCCGAGCCAGAGCTACAGCCATAGGATGGAGAGGAAAGAATGCAGCAGGAGACAGAGGGGCAGGGCTTGGTGAGGGAGAGGACCCCCAAGCTTCCACAGCTGGGGGACCCCAGCCTGACCTCTCCGAAGCTCATGCGGTTGGCCTGCTTCCGAATCTCCGTCAGCCCCAGGCGCTCCTTCATCTTGCGGTACCTGGGGACGGGGGGCAGGGGCACACGGGGGTCAGCTGCGCGGGTGCGAGCCTCTTCCCTCCCCTGCCCGCCCCTGCTGGCCCTCTGGGCCCCACCTGCGGCCGCCTCGCTTCTTGCGCTGCCCGTCGAGGGGTGCGGGCAGCGGCTTCACCTGCTTCACGGGCGGCGGCTCCTGCCACTTGTCGAACTTGCGCTCGATCTCATCCTTCAGCTCGTAGCCCACCTAGAGAGGGGCGAGGGGAGGTGCTGCAGCTGCTCCCGTGGGCAGCCACCCAGGCCTCGCCTGTCTGTCCGTCGGTCCGTCCATCTGTCTGAGCAGAGCACCTAGCCTGGGGCTCACTCCTTCCTCCTGGGGCCTCCCCTGTACCCGGGCCCTGAGGGTCCCATCTGCTCTTGGCTCTCCAGGTTTAAGATCCACCTGCGACCTGATGACCCCAGACTTGTATCTCGGGCTCAGACTATCCTTGGAACGCTGCACCCCACAGACAACTGTCCCTTACGTGGATGTGAACAGCCCCTCAAATGCAACAGGGCAAACAGAACTCCTGCTCCCCCTCAACCTTCCGCCCTAGCTCTCCACAGGTCAGTAACTGGGGACGGCTAGGAGTCGGTCAGCCTCGACTCTGTTGTTTCTCTCACCCTGCAAATCCCACCAGGCTCTGCCTTCAGAAAAGACCCTAAATCAGCCCCTTTCTCAGCACCTCCGCTAAAGCCAAGTTCTCTCCAGGGTGCACAAGGCTCTACATGATCTGCCCCCGTCCCACCAGCCTCCTCTTCCCAGGCTCACTGCACTCTTCACTCTGCACTCTCACTGCCTCAGGGCCTTTGCACTGACTGTTCCCTCTGCCTGGGACACTCTTCCCCCGGGAACCCACATGATTTGCTAACTCCACTCAGGTCCACGTTACAGCCTCACCTCCTCACAGAAGCCCTCCCTGAGGTTAACCTCCCTTGCCACTCAAATGCCCTTCATTTCTCTTCTTAGCATTTATTTACTCAGCACCACTGGACACACTACGGATTTACCTGCTACTGTCTCCTCGCCCTGCCCCCAACTAGAATGTAAATGCCCCAGAGGCAGGGCTTTTATCTGTGCTGTTCACTGCTGTACCCCCAGCATCTAGAGAGAAGGGGAGAGAAACTGAAGCCCTGAACACTGTGCCAGGCTGGGTGCTCCGACAACAATACACAGGACAGAAAACATATCTACTGTCACGGAATAGGTCAGCTGAGGAAGGCCGAGGTTAACAATGTCACTTGAATGACAACAAGGGCTGGTAGAGGGGACAGATCCCAGTACAGCAGGCAAAATAATGCCCCCTCCCCCCAGGTGTCCACATCCGAATCTCTGGTCCCTGTGAATATGTCACCCGACATGACAAAAGTGACTCTGCAGATGTGGTTAGGTTAAGGCTCCTGAGATGCGGAAAGCATCTTAGATTATCAATGTGGGCCCAGTGTCATCGCCAGGTCCTTCAAAGAGTCAGACAAGGAGATGTGAAGACAGAAGCAGAGTCAGAGAGAGACGGGAGATGCTACACTGCTGGCTTTGCAAACGGAGGAAGGGGGCACAAGCCAAGGGACGGAGGTGCCTCTAGAAGCTGGGAAAGGCAAGGGAACAGATCTTCTCCTGGAGCCTCCAGAAGGAATGAACTCTGCCAACACCTTGATTTTAACCCAGTAAACCCATTTTGGACTTCTGACCTACAGAACTGTAAGATGATACACCTCTGTTGCTTTAAGCCACTAGGTTTGTGGTAATTTGTTATAGCAGCAGTGACAGGAAACTGACACAGCAGGTGAGAGGAAGGCTGACCTTGGTGGGCCCACAGACAGACACACCCGCCCCCGCCCTGTTAGGACAGAGCTCATGGGTAGTGGGTCCCCTGACGATGGCTCTCCCTTGGACAGACCACAGACCCACAGGGACACCCAGCCGTCCCTCACCTTCCCCTCCGTGCTCTCGTGGAAACTGTCCACACGGGCTGCCAGCGTGCACTTGGCGGCCACCAGCCGGGCCGCTTTCCGTCGGAGATCCTGGAGTGATGGAAAGGGAGGCGGGGTCACTGTGAGGAGTCGGTGATCACTGAGGCTGAGCGTTTCCACAACTCCAGCCACACCATCTCGATTCCTGCCTGCCAGCATCTCAGTGTTCCTGCTGTGCATTCCTGTGATAACGTGGTCTAGTAGTGAATTATCATCGTCAACGTTTTCTGTTAACTTACTTTCAAAAAACTTAAACCAAACGGTTTGCATAAACAACTTAATTGTACTACTACAGACGAAAGACTATCAAATACTAAAAATAAATATGTTATGATTAAAATAGAAAATATCCACCTGTGTGTGACTGAAAATCGTGTTATGTGCCACAAAAGGAAGGTGGCTCATGTTCTGGGAAACACCAAGATGGTACATGTAAAACCCACAGCCACAACTCTCAACTACTCCTCCTCCTCCTACTCCTCCTCCTCCTACTCCTCCTGCTACTACTAGTACTACCACTACTACCACTACTACTACTAAAATGAGCAGCAGCTACATGTAGCGAAGAATTTAACCTTGCCCTAAGAGTTCTGACCTTGGCCCTCGGCTCCTGGGCGGTGACCTTTGTTGGCCTGGGGTCAGACAGTAACCATGTGATTTAGGGTGGGGTCTTTGGGTTGGGGGTTCTCAATCAACCTGGAGACTGAGATCAGCCACCTGGGCCACCTAGCCACGTCTACATAACCGAGCCCCAATAAAGACTCTGAACAGCAAGAGCCGGCTGGGCTTCCCCGGCTGGCGATTCTCTATGCACCGTCACGTGTGGATGCCAGGAGAGTAACGTGTCCGGACTCCATGGGGACAGGACAACTGGCAGGGCCATGTTTGGTATTTCCGGACCCTGCCCCTCGCGCGTCCTCCCTTGGCTGATGTTACTCTGGGTCCCCTTGCTGTGATAAACCATCACTCCGAGGGGATCAGCTCTCAGTGAGTTCTGAGTCCGTCTAGTGGGTTACTACACCTGAGGGTGGTTTTGGGAACCCCCAGACTCATAGGGAAACACAGCCCTTGTTAGATATGAGGCCGGACTTGTAAGTGTTTCGGGTGGATGAGTTCTGTTCTCCCCAGGTTACGGATGGGCAGACCGAGGCACAGAGCGCATGCTTCTTGCCTGAGGTCACCCAACTGCCGTGGTGCTGCCAGAATCCCAACCCCGGAGCATCTGCTCCAGCACCCTCGTTCTTATGCCCCGTGCAACCCCGTCCTCCAGGCTCCTGACCACTGTCCTCAGCTGTGACCAACGGGAACTGAGAAGTGGAGGGGCAATCCGCTCAGGCTCACACGGCCCTCTGAGACAAGGCTATTTCCAGCACAGCAGCAGGCTCCATCCTCGGGGAGCTGGGGGCTGAGGGTGACCACGCGGGGTGGAGGGGGCTCACCGGGGGCAGGGACTGCACGATGTCGCTGTGGTAGATGTAGCCGGTGTGGGGCAGCACGGAGGTGGACGAGAAGCCAGACAGCGTCTTGCGCTGGGCCCCGAGCAGCATGATGTTGCAGGCGGGCATCTTGGAGAGGTTGGTCAGGCCTCCGGCCACCCCTGCAGTGGGAGGGAGGGAGGGAGCGGGGAGGAGGTCAGAAAAAACACGGGGCATTTGTTTGGGGGCTCACTGTGTGCCGCGCACCTTTACATGAGTTTCTGGTTGGATCCCTGATGTGGCCCTGCCAGGGAAGGCCATGTCTCATTTCAGATGGTGATTCAGAGGATGCTCAGAGAGGCGAAGCAACCTGCCCGAGGGTGCACAGTGAGCAAGTCGCCCAACAGGAACCTGACCCCAGAGTCTGCAAAGCCGCATAGCCCCTGCGCTGGGGATCATGACCTGTGTGTTTTAGAACAGCTTTCACCTCACCAGGAGTGCCATAACAAGAGGGCCTGGGTGTGAACACCCCTGGGTTCCCATGAGTCTGTCTGCAGGCACAGGGGAGGGCAGGAGGAGCTATGCGTAAATACTTCTACCTCTCATGGCGTCTGCTGGGTGCCAGGCCCTGTGCTGGGTGTTCATAAGGATTAGGTAAACTGTCTCATCAGACCAACAAATCTTTAAAACAAGCCTCCAACACAGATGTCTAACCAACAAGGGAGCAGAAGAGCGGCCTTGCATAGACCCTTGTGTAATCTCTGAAACCTGCGACCGTGGTGGCTGATAGAGCCAAAGAGACTTGGCAGATACGATTAACTGTGTCCCCCAAACTTCATACGCTGGAGTCCTAATCCCCCGTAGCTCAGAATGTGACAGTATCTAGACACAGGGCCTTTAAAGAGGGGATTGGGGTAAAATAACATCATAGGATGGGCCCTGGTCCAATCTGACTGGTGGCCGTATAAGGAGACAAGATTAAGACACAGACGGAAGAACACGTGGGGACACAGGGAGGAGACAGCCATGTGCAAGCCAGGAGGGAGGCCTCAGAAGGAACCAACCTGCCAACACCTCAATCTTGGACTTCCGGCCTCCAGGACTGTGAGAGAATAAATCTCAGTTGTTGAAGCCCCCAGTCCATGGTACTTTGTTACAGTGACCTAGTTGACTAATATAGCTGCTTTACCCAACTCCCCCCCAGAAGTGTTTCTCAGTTGAAGGGGCTAAGAGCCCAAGGGGGTGCTCAGAGACTGCAGGGAGCCCCTGGGGAGGAGGGGAGGCACCCTTCCATCCTAACACACTGCCAGGACTAGCGTTCCCATCTTCCAGAGAACACCGAGGCTCAAAGAGCCCACTTGATTATTGCTAGGCAGCCAGAGGGTCCGTTGCAGAGCTGGGAGCTGTGGGGACGTTCTGGCCGAGGAGCACTGGCGTCTCCGCCAGCCCCGCCACCTCCTTCCTTTACAGCTGGCTGGCCTCAGCTCTGCCGGGACTCAGGCACTGACCAGGTCAGGGCTGTCATCCTTCCTCAGGGTCTGTGAGAAAAGCAGGCTGGCTGACCTCTGGGATCTCCGGAGATTTGACAGGGAGAGGCCAAGGGGGACGGGGTACTTGGGCCCTGGGACCAAATCTCCCATTTTATAGGAAAGAGACGTGACTTCCCCAAGGTTGCACGGCTGCCCGCAGACCCTGGACCGTCACTGCCCGGAGTGCCCCTCCGCCCCGGCCCCGGGGTCTCACCCATGATCTTGGCGGCCGTGGACGCCCCAATGATGATGGAGAGGTTGGGCGCAATGAAGGACATCCGGGACTCCACGTACTCGTAGATGCGGTGCTTGGAGGCGTTCAGCTCCAGCGCCATGTCGCAGGCCTCCTCCAGCCGTTCCAGCTCCTCCTCCGACAGCTGCTGCCTGCGGGGGTGGGGACGTGGCTGGGACTGACTCTGGCCCCTCCTGGTATCCTGTCTGACTGGCGTGGGAGCCGCCGTGTTCCCAGACGTGTGTGCACCTGCGTGTACGTGTGTGCACATGTGCGTGTGTGCAGATTCAGGACAATCACAAGTCCCATCTGCACGAGGCCTGGAAGCAAGGGCGGCTGAATCGTAGTTCTCGGGTGGCACCACCCTTGCCGGCCTGGCCGGGGCCTTGTCTTGCCCGTTCTGGTCTCCAGCATCACCAGGGCCTTCACACGTGTTCTCTCTCCCTGCAACGCTCTCCCCTGAGCCCCCCGCGGCAGCTCCTCCTCAGCCTTCAGGTCTCAGCCTTGCCAGCGCCCAGTGGTTTCCCTCAGAGCACTGTCACCAGCCGAGACCAACCGTGCCTATTTACAGCCTCTCCCTTTCACGTCTACTTCCTGCGCTGGACGGCCAGCCCCAGCCCCAGGAGAGGGCACCGTGCCTGTCATTCTCGGTGGCATGCCCAGCACGTCCCTGGCACACAGAAGGTGCTGCGTAAGGACTTGCTGGATCAAAGCACAAAAAAGGCCAACTGTTATCATCACCATTTTACAGAGGGGACCTGAGGGCCAGAGGGAGAAGGGGACTGGCCCGAGGCCGCAGAGCCCGCAACCGGTCAAGTCTCCTGCATTCCAAACCCAAGCCATGTCCCCTTCCCTCACTCGGTCACAGGGGAGGGATTATGGAGCCCACTGAAGGGGCCCCGTCACTGAGGCTGACGTACTCAAGGTCACCCCTTGGCCGTGGCAAGCTAAGGGCCTACTTGTTCTCCCACTAGAGAGCTTAGTCCCTGCCTGAGGCTGAGTTGTCACCTCCTCCTGGAAGCCACCCTGACCTACTCCAGGTAGGTGCCCCTCCTCTGTGCCCCATGCCACTCGGTGCCCCCTCTGCATCCCAACACTCAGCCTTTGACCTGTGCCCATACCTGCTTCCTCCCAGACAGGAGCTCTGGCAGGGCGCGGCCCCCTCTGCTTTGCTAAGTTCTGTAAACCCCGTCCTCAGAACAGTGCCCAGTGCTCTGTCAATGTTTGTTCAATGAACAGGATGCCAGCCTGTGGGAAGTCTCCATCTCACAGGACTCTGCTCTGGGGTTTAAAGATGTTTGCTTTTCTTAGGCAGGGCACAGAAGCCAGAGGGGCAGGTGGGGAGCAAGGGAGCCAAGACAAAGTCCCTGCCTTCACAGATGCTTTCACTCTAGTGAAGGGATGACACACCAGAGACAAACACTTGTAATTACGGGCTCGCCCTCTGCCTCACCCTTCAAGACTACAGGCTCCTGGGGGGAAGGCTGGCTTCCTCAGTGACTGAGGACCCCTGAGCCCAGTATGGTGCCTGGCTTGCAGGAGGCACTTGTCAAATAGGTGTGGAATTGAAATGAACTCTCCTCCTGAGACTGACACCTGTGTCACTGGGACCCTGAGATCGTCATCTGCTGTTAGCTTGGCCTGAGGTGGGCCGTGGTGCGCTCTCCCCGCCATGTACGCACCCCTGGGTGGTGGAGGCGGTGACGCTGACGACCATGATGGTGGCGTTGGTCAGGATCTGCTGCAGGTTCTCATTATTCTTGCACTTGTCCAGGCTGTTGCCCAGCTCCTGTGGGCGAGAAGGCAGGAGATGTGAGGCACAGGACCCAGGAAGGCTCCAGCCTCTCTCTTGATCCTGCACCCACTCAAGGCTCTTCTGGGGAAGCTGGGAAAGCTGGGGTCTGCATGCAGGGTGCTTCCTGCCTGCTCCCAGCTCCAAGAACCCCACTGCTCAAAGCGCCAGCACCGCCTGCCCTGCGGTGGCTGATCTGGAAATGGACCCGAGCAGAATGACCACCCAGGGAGGACCCGCTGTCCCCACAGGCCTGCTGACCACGTGGCTTCCCTGCACGGATGTCCCCTGCTGCCGCCTCACCTTCTCCTGGACTCACAGGAGCCTCCTCGCTGGTGTCTGCCTTCACTTGTGCCCAACCCTCCTGGCTTTCCCATAAGACTCAACACCTTAGAGGTCAGATGTGATCCACCTCCTCCACTTTGCCTCCTCACTCCTTCCTTTCTCGTTCCCTAAACACACCAGGGCTCATCACGGCCTCGGGGTCTCAGCAAATAGGACTTCTCCCAAATCTCTGCGTGGCTGCCCCTTCGTCAGCCTTCAGATCGACTCAAATACCACCTGCTCTGACCACCACTGGAGAAGTGCTGGTCAGGGCAGTGGGGCACCCCCCTCATCTCCCTCCCCTGCTCCCTTGGCCTCAACAAGCTCCAGGCCCCTCTATGGAGACCCACTCTGGGGAAAGCAGGGAGTAGCGGGTGCGGGGAGCAGCCCTGAGGATGTTATTTCCAGGCTCCATCCCTCCTGCGCTGGGCAGACCCCACTCCAGTATCTGTAGACCCCGAGAGGGTGAGGAAGGCAGCTGGGGCCTCCAGCATTGCTCACTCCAGTTCATTCATCTGCTCCCTCTGCCCATCCCATCTCCGGCCAAAAGCTGAGCAAAGGAAGCCTCTCCCCTTAGACCTGGGGTCCGAGAGCAGGGCCCTGCCCCCTCTGCACTAGTGGCGTTGAGAAGCCTCAGTTCTTGCCGAGCCCCCACTTGTCTCCACTTGCCTTGACCGTGCGGATGTAATCCAGCGCGTTGGGGACCAGGGACTCCAACTCGGGGAATCGCTTCGAGTACTTATCCCGGATGAACTTATGGATGATGTCTGAGGAGGACAGAGGGGGAATGTCCGAGGAGGCGCAGGCAGACCGCTGGCCCCAACATCCATTTCTCCTTTTTCCTTTAGTAACCGAACCCCGCAGCGTTAGTTGGGCTCACAGACACCCAGCATACGGGCTATGTTTCCTGGCTGCCCTTACTCCTGGGTGAGGCCACAGGAGTAGTCCTGGTCTCTACGATGTGAGCCGAAGTGACATGTGCAACCTTCAGGTCACCCCCTTAAAGAAGAGACCTGTGCCCTCCTCTTCTCTCCCCCGTTTTGCTGGTGGGATGTGGAGGTGATGGCTGGAGGTGGGCAGTCACCTTGCACCATGAAACAGGTGGCAGATCAACAAGACAGAAAGAGCCTGGGCACTAGAGGCTGCTACACCAGGCCTGGACTCCTCGTCAGACTTTCACATGAGAGGAAACTACACTTCCTTCTTTTTTTTTTTTTTTTTTTTTGAGGAAGATCAGCCTTGAGCTAACATCCATGCTAATCCTCCTCTTTTTGCTGAGGAAGACTGGCTCTTAGCTATCATCCACCTCCAATCCTCCTTTTTTTCCCCAAAGCCCCAGCAGATAGCTGCATGTCATAGTTGCACATCCCTCTAGTTGCTGTATGTGGGACGTGGCCTCACCACGGCCGGAGAAGCGGTGTGTTGGCGCGGGCCCGGGGTTCCGAACCCGGGCCGCCAGCAGCGGAGTGCGCGCACCTAACCACTAAGCCACGGGGCCGGCCCTACACTTCCTTCTTATTTAAGCCACTCTGTTACAGCATCTGGACATGGATTCCAGCTAACACGAGAGGCCTGGGGCAAGACGCTGGGAAAGGCCAGTGGGGAGGGTAGCCCAGGATCCTGCCTGTCCCTCTCTGGGGGATGGGAGGAGGGTGTGACGGACGCCAGGCAGGGCCATGTCCACTTGCCCTCTCCAGCACTCACTCAGCTCGTTCTCGATCTCCACAGTTAGGTTGTTGGCGTCCACGATGACCCGGTATTCAGGGGCCGCCTCCACTGGCCCCATCACTGTGCGGGTGAGAAACAGCCTAGTGTGAGTGTGTCTAAGCACCCGCCTCCCGGGCCCCACAGCTGGGGGAGACTGGGGAGGCGGCTGAAGAATTAACAAAGGGAGGGGCTTACGTGTCTGCAAACCTCCCGCCTCTCCCCCTGCAGGCTGTCCTCCAGGCCAGTCTAGACTTGACCTCATCTTGCCCTGGCACTAAACCCTCCTGGGGCTCCCATGTCCCTGAGGCTAATGGCCCAGACTGACGTTCGAGGCCTCCTGGAAGCCCTGTGAGGACAAGTACGGTGTCTGTTTCCCGTGGCTGCACCCCTGGTGCCCAGAATGGTGCCTGGCACATCGGAGTTGCTCCATGGATATGTGATGACTCACCAGATCCACAGCCTGGCCTCTCCACCTCCCAAGTCCCATCGTCTTGTCACCACCCCTGTCTTATTACATTCCAGCCACAAAGGACTGATTACAGTGCCCTGAACACTTGGGGCTGCTGCACTTCTCTTGGCCTTTGCACGTGCTGTTCCCTCTCCCTGGTGTGTCCCTTCCTCACATCTGCTTCTAGAAAACTCCTCTTCAGACTTTAATAATAATAATAATAATAAAGACAATGGTGATAGTATTTTCACGTGCAGCTTTAGTATTAGTATTTTCACAGTGGCTGACACATGCAGGACTTACCGTGCATCAGATCTAAGTGTCTTACAGGTATTAACTTACTTTATCCACATCGCCCAGAGAGGCAGGTGTTAAATTAGACCAATTTTGCAGAGAAAGAAACGGAGGGACATGGCCTGATGTCACAGAGCCAGCAAACGGCAGCCCTGAGATCTGACCTGAGTCCATATTCTTAACCCTGATCCTCAAATCCCTCTACGTCCTGAAGACTCAGGGGGCATCTAGGAGTCCTCCCTCACCTTCCAGGAGGGTCCGAGGTCTCCCCTGTGGTCCGTGGCACTCCTGCCACGTCCATCAGGCATGACTGACACCCAGTTTTGAGACGTTTTGTGCCCACCTTCCCCCCCAGACACGGGGTGTGACTGGGTCTGACTCAGTCCCTGAGCCTGGCCCAACGTCAGGAAATGTCACTTCTATGGCTCCCCATGGCTCTCTGGATCGAGACGTTCCCCGGCCTGACATTTGAGACCCTGCCAGATCTGGCACCTTCTTCGGCCTCCCTGTCACCCCAGATGTTCGAGGCTTTGCACAGGCAGCTCTCTTTCCCCAGGCACATGTGCCCCAGTTCTTGGCCTGGTGTGTGTATTTATGCTTCAAAGTCCAGTTCAGGTATTGGTGCTTCCCTGACCCCCGAGGCAGGGTCAGCCCACCCTCCTGTGGCTCCAGAGTGTCCTGAGCTCCCTCCATCCCAGCAGGCACCGCCCACCAACAACTGTCTGGGACCTGGCCTGTCTGCTCTGCCAGACCCCACGCATTCTGCGAGCAGGGACCTCGGCTGACCCCACACTGGCCTGGCCCCCAGGGTGCCTCAGGAAAACTTTAAGGAAAGGAAGGAAGGAGCGGGGCTCCCTGACACTGTGCTCTGACTACACCACCCCTGTGCCCGACAACCTCCCGCGGCTTCCTGCTGCTGACAATTCCATTCGAGAGCCCCACCTTGACAAGAGAAGGGGTGGTAACAGGCTCATCTTCTTGGAGCTGGTCTGAATATTCAAGAGAACACCCAACGTTCCCCAAAGTTGGAAGTGAGAAGAGGTTTTAATAATTGAGAATACTGCTCTGGAAAAGGCTGAGAGGGAGACAGACTCAACTTTCAAAGCTACAGCAGTAAAGACCCCAGGGGCCTAGATGGAGAACAGCGAGGGTGGGTGAGAGCGAGGTGGGGGAGAAGGTACCTTCCGAGGCTTTGGCTTGCTTGCTGATATACTCCTCAATCTTCATCATGATCTCAGCAAACTGTTCGGGAAGGAGAGGGGAGTTAGAACCTAGGACTCTTCAGGAAGAAGAGCCATTTCCTCCTCATGTCACCCCTCTTGGGAGCTTCTATTTACAGCCCGCTCACCATCTTGCTGTCCCACAGCTTGGCAATGCTCTTGACCGAATCCCCGGAAAGATCCAGCTGTGTCTCCTCCTGCACATCCTCGATCGCTGGCTCCTCTTCTTCCTCCCCATAGCTTCCTCCTTCCTCCTCTTCTGCCGCCTCCTCAAGGTCAGCCAGGAGCTCGTCTGCCAGAGACATCCCGAGGCCTGTGGGGAGGGAGAGCAGGGTTTCCCCTCGTTACCAGGAGGGGCTTCTCCCCCAGAGGCCTGGTCCTTCCTGATCAACCCCACGAGCATGCAGGCTCCACAAGGACAGGCATTTTCATTTGCTTTGTTCTCCAGCTCCTAACTGTGCCTGGCACACAACAGGTGCTCAATAAAGACCTGCTGAGTTAATCCGTGAACCAACCTCCCAGAACCAGATGCTCTCGTCATCGCTCACATCACCTACCCTTCTCGCACCCACTTCACTGGACAAGACACAGCACGTGCCTCAGGCCACCACCTCGCTGAGACTTAAAAGATACAGCCTCCCCTTGATGAGGTGCGACCTCTCCTCATATCCTTTTTTTCTCTGTAACAGAGACCCCTTCTCCCCAATTGTTGGGCCCCAAATGGGCGACAGACATCCTAAAATACTGATCTCCGCAGCCATCAGGGCAACCAGGTGGGTCCTAAAATGTCTCATGCTCCCAGGCCAATCACCTCTGGCCACGAGCAGCCTCCTCATCTACCCCAGGCGCTGTACAAATATTAGCATTTTCTGTGAGTCCCTTGAAGTGGCAAAGGTTGGGAAGCACTACTCAACAAGGTACAACCCCCACCACTCTGTCCTCCCCACTGCTTTCTTTCTTTTTTTTTCCAATAAGAAACCGCTCCCTCTTCCTGTTCCTCTCCTCTCTCCATAAAACAAATCCCCTTCCTCGTTCCCTTCCCTTCTACACCATGCTCCTCTAAAGTACAAAAGCAGAGGCTGCCAACTCCACTGCCCACACAGAGTAACAGGGAGACATAAGTGAGTGAGGCATCGAGGACTGGGCGATAGGGAGGAGTGGCGCCTGGAGAACTTGAGACTGAGGCCCAGTGTAAAGGAGGAGCCAGTGCTCGGCCTCAGGCACGCCTTGCTGGGGGAACGTGGGCTCCCTGTTGCCAGGTTTTCTCATCTTTTTCATGAGAAGTAAGAAATTCAGATTTTTATGTGGAATCTCTCGGTTTGAAAGTTTTATTATTTAAATGGATAATTTAAATAAAAAACAAAACAAATCACCATAGCACAGACCAAACCAAACAGACTACAGGACAGACAGGGCCCTTGAGCTGCTGGTTTGAGACTCCTGATGTCCAGTTGTCTCTGTGAGATCAGTCTCCACTCACATCCTTCTCTCTCCCTAAGATGCAACGTCCCCTTTATAGTCATTTCCCTTTATGAGACACCACTTTTCCTTGTAAATGCACCTATATTATGGCACACACGCCTTTCTCTAAAACTCCCCTCACTCTCATTTTCTCTGAATAGAGGAACTCTTCCTTTCTTTACAGAACATAACCCACTCCCCATATATAAGACTCTAGTGTCTCTTCATATCCTCTCTCCTCTGTTTCCCCAGTAAACTATAAACAAAACTAGGGACGATATCTGTCTGTTCACTGCTATATCCCCACCATTGTCTAGCACACAGTAGGTATTCAAGAAATATTTGGTAAGTGAACGAATGAACAATTTTACCTAATCCTTATACCCACATTATGGTCCCCTTTCTCCAGGTCTCTGAATGTACTATTTTCTTTGTCCCTCAGGTAGGGGCATAAACATTACTTTCTGCAGCACGGATCTTCTCTGACCCCTAGACTAGATCCTATCCCGCCATTATACACCCTATGAGCCACTAAGTTTGCCTCAACACTTAAGATTCTCTGTATTTCTAACATTTGTTTAATGCCCATCCCCCTCATTAAGCTGAAATTTCTGTGAGAAGAGGGACCACGTCCGTTTTGGTCATTGCTCACTATCCCCAACGCCCAGCGCAGCCCCTGGCACGCAGTAGGCACGATGACCTCGCCTGATTCGGGCCAAGCTCTCCAGCCGCACCTCCGCCACCATCCCCCTTGCCCACGGGTCCTTCTCACCCACCTTTCGCTTACCAACTTCTTCCCCTCCCTTCTTCCTGGCTCAACAGCTCCTCAGCCTTCAGTCTCGTCTCTTATTCCAGCTCCCTGACCCATGCACCCCGCTCCAGACTACATAGGTTGCTTAGTGACACACCCCCCCGCACGCCCTGTGTGCACCCTAAGGCGCTTCACGCATTTGTGATTATTTAAGCAATTACCTGGTTAAGCCTGTCTCCCCAGGCACCAGGCAAAGCGCTAAGAGGGCAAGGAACAATTTTTGCTCCTGCCATCTCCCCAGAGCCGTGACACTGTAGGACCATATAAGCTCTTTGGGGAGTCAGTCTATGAAGGCCCGCCTTTCTCCTTCCACACTTCCTCCCCCAGAACCAAGAATCCGGCCTCCTGCCCGTCCCTCGTCTCCAGCACACTCACCTCTTCCCTCCTCTCACGACGGTGTCTAAGAAACCAGCTTCCCTACCGCGGTGGACGCTCACTGATGACGTCTCACATTCGCGCCGTTACGGAGGCAAAGCTGCGCTCTGATTGGTCCTCGCCCCGCGACGATCCTGGCCGCGTTTGGAACAACAACTTTATTAGCACCTGCCGCTAGGCGGAGAAGGGGTGAGCACGAGAGAGGAGAGGGGGTTTCTCCGGCTTACGGCCCGCCGCCAACTGAGCCTGCTAAGCGGAGAATCGCCGTAGTCGGACGACAGGGTGTCGAGACAAGAATAAAGACGGGGGCAACTCAGACGACTGGTGGAGGCGTTCGACGAGAAAGCAAGGCCTTTAAGCCGGGACTCGGGGTGGAGGTGCAGGGGGGTGGGGAGCGGACCGGAAATAGGGAACTACAACTCCCAGAAGGCCGAGCGGCTAAGTCCCGGATGCCGTGGCCGTGAAGTGTGATGGGACAGGTAGTTTTGCGAACGACTTAACCTAGAGGTTTTTCGTAGTTGGACGTTCTGAGGCCTAGGGTGCCCGGAGCGGGAGAGCGATGGAACTGGAGCAGAGAGAGGGGTGAGTGGCTTTGGGGAAAACTACGAACCCCAAAAGACATTGCGGCTGCATAACGTGCAACCCTCCGCGCTTTTACGCTGAGGGCTGATGGGGATTGTAGTTCATACATCTGCTTTGGCGTAGAAGTCTGCTAGGGACTGGGGTCTATACTCAAGCATCTTGGGGGAGGAGGCGGGGGCCCTGGACTCCTGGGTCTGAAGGAGGAGGGGCTGGGGGCCCGGACTCCTGGGTCTGAAGGAGGAGGAACTGGGGGCTAGGGGTTCAGGGTTCCTGAGCCCCCTGACCCTACAGGACCATGGCAGCCGTGGGTTTTGAAGAGTTCTCAGCGCCGCCAGGCTCGGAGTTGGCGCTGCCTCCGCTGTTCGGTGGCCACATCCTGGAGAGCGAGCTTGAGACAGAAGTGGAGTTTGTGTCCGGTGGTCTGGGCGGCTCGGGGCTCCGGGAGCGAGATGAAGAGGAAGAGGCAGCCCGGGGCCGGCGGCGGCGCCAGCGGGAACTAAATCGCAGGAAGTACCAGGCGCTCGGTCGGCGCTGCCGGGAGATCGAGCAGGTAGGTGAGTGCGGATTCCCCCGTTTTGGGGTCCTCTGGCCTAAATGACCACCCCTTCCCAGTCTCTGACTGTCCACATGCCCAGCATTCCTTGCGTAGGTGAATGAATCATTCATTCATTCATTTCGTACCTGTTATGTGTCAGGCACTGTGCAGGGCACCCGGAGAGCTGTCTCCTCTAGCAGCTTCCCTAACAACCCAGGTCAGCTCGTCACGGCTCACAGGTGCCTCTCATGCTCCCCACTGATCAGGCTCTTCAGATCTCCCATAGCCCTGACATCAGTCGCTCCTCCTGTCCTGTCCATTCTGCCTCTCAAATCTCCCTGGGATCCTTCTCCTCCCTTCCATCCCCACGGCCCCTGCTCCAGACTCAGCTTCTCTCAGCTGAGTCACTGCGTTAGACTCCTTGGTGAGAATGAGGATGGAGCAGTAGGCAGGGCCCAGATCTTGAAAGGCCACGAACACCAGGGCAAGAAGTTTGAAAAAATTTTTTGACAGCAAAGGGGAGCTATTGAAAGGTTTCAAACAGGGGAGGGACGGGGTCAGGTCTGGGTGTATGAAAGAAATCTCTGAATTTTGTTGTATTAGTTTCCTAGGCCTGCTGTAACCAAGTACCACAAATGGGTGGCTGAGTAACAGAAATGTGTTGTCTCGGTCCTGGAGGCTGAAGTCAGAGATCAAGGTGTCGGCAGGGTTGGTTCCTCTGAGGCTGTGAGGGAGAATCTGTTCCCTGCCTCTCCCCTTTTGGTGGTTTGCCGGCAGTTTTTGGTGTTCCCTGACTTGTAGATCTCTGCCTTCTTCTTCACATGGAGTTCTCCCGTGTGTGTGTGCCGTCCCAATTTCCCCTTTTTATAAGGACACCAGTCATATTGGATTAGGGCCCCTAATCACCTCATTTACCTTGAATACCTCTGTGAAGATCCTATCTCCGAATAAGGTCACATTCTGAGGTACTGGGGGTTAAGACTCCAACACACCTTTTTGGGGGGACACCATTCAACCCATAACATTGGTGTTGGGGAGCTCTGGAAAGGGGGAGGCTAGGCTGGTGTAGTGGTCCGAGCAGGAGAGGATGAGGCCTGAGCTGCGGTAGGAGTCAAGGAGATGAAGAGGAGGGGACGAGGTAGAGAGATGATAAGGAAGTGACGTTTCAGGGGCCAGCCCCGTGGCGTGGCGGTTGGGTGTGTGCGCTCTGCTGCTGGTGGCCCGGGTTCGGATCCCGGGCGCGTGCTGACGCACCGCTTGTCAGGCCATGGTGTGGCGGCGTCCCATGTAGGGTGGAGGAGGATGGGCACGGATGTTGGCTGAGGGCCGGTCTTCCTCGGCAAAAGGAGGAGGACTGGCATGGATGTTGGCTCAGGGCTGATCTTCCTCACAAACACACTAAATAAGTAAAAATAAAGAAAGGAAGTGACGTTTGAGCCGAGTCTTAGAAGTGGGAGCGTGTTTCACTGACTGGAGGGAAAAGTGCCTGCAGGACTCTGGGTGGCAGGGGGCTGACCCAGGACTGGAGGGGTGTTGGTTTGACCAGAGATGTTGGAGAGGACCAGAGGGGGGATGGCCTTGAAGGTCAGGCTGAGGGCAGTGGGAGCAGTAGAGTGCTGGGAGCAGGGTCAGCTCCGGGTATAAATTATATTTTCCTGAGTCTTCACTAAGCTGAGCCTATGCATACCGTGTGGCCTGCAGTTCCAGTCCTCTGTATGTACCAGCAGAAACAATGACAGTTACCAGGGTGTTCATAGCAGTGCTATTTGTAGCATAGTTTCATATATGCTGTTTGTAACATAGTTTCATATATATGTATATGTGTAGACATAAAATAGATGCTAGAAGTCAGTCAGATCTAATGTATATAAACCAGATACTGTGTATCTCTTACTATACAGCTTCTGCCTCTGCTCCATCCTTTAGCTCTCTTCCCCTCTCTTCTTTCCTCCAGGACCTCGCCTCTCTCTTCTCCTATGGTGTTTTCAAGACTCCTCCCACGAATCCCTCCGTCCACCGTTAGCAATAACATTTCATCCCTGACACACTGTGTTCACAGGGTTTTTCAGTGCAAGAGTGGTGCTGGCAGAGCAACCACTTGCCTGAGAGCACCCCCCACCGCGTGCCAGGCCTGCCCTTGGGGCTTTGTGCACAGGACATCTCAGAACTCTTTCAATCCTGCTCCCCCACCCACTAAGCAGCAGTACTCCGAGCCCTGTTTAACAGATGGATGTGGGGCCCAAAGGGTCTCAGTCATCTGATCCAAGGAGCTGGCATTTGAGTGTTAGCTCACCCCCTAGGAATAGGTTCTATTATTATTTCCATTTGAGAGATGCAGAAACCCGAGGCTCAGAGAGGTTAAGTAACTTGCCCAAACTCACACAGCTGAGAAGTGGCAGAGCTGGGATTGGAGCCCAGGTCTGTCTCACCCAGGAGCAGTACACACTTTAGCCACTGTATTAAGCTTCCTCTTTATTAAGCTTCCTCTTTGGCTTAGTCACATCCCCCTCCCTCCGTGTCTGGGCTGGGGTCCTCAGAAACTGTGTGCAGTGGCCGTTCCCTTGCCTGGAATCCTTTCCTCCCAGCTTGTCGCCCATTTGTCTCCTTGTCATGGTTCAGGTCTTGGCCCACAGGTCTTCTCTGACAGCCCTAACTAAAGTAACCACCTCCTGCCCCGATCTCCAGCACGTCGACCTGCTTGGGGTTCTTCCACACTTTATCACTGTGTGACGTCACTCGTTCAGAGACGTTGACAGAGCACGCATTCCGCCAGGCTCTGCTCACGGCACGGGGATACGGGCACAAATCCCCGTCCTTTGGGGGCTTATGTTCTGGTGGGGAGACTGTGAGCAGAACGAGTAAACAGACAGGATGTGAGGTGATGATGAGTGTCATAAGGAAAAACGAAGCAGAGAAGAGTGGCGGGGTGGGTGGGGTTCCGGGGTGGGTGGGGTTCCGGGGTGGGAATTGGGGAGGGGGTGTTGCAGTTCAGTGGGAGGTGAGTGGACTCTCTGAGCAGGTGACATGTGAGCTCAGACCTGAGGGAGTGAGCTGTGCAGATATCGGGGGAAGAGTATTTGGGAGCCCCCAGACAGGAGGGTGGCACAGGGCATTCGGCATCAGTCTGGAGGTCGGTGAGTGGAGTGGACGTGGGAGAGGAGCAAGAGAGGTGAGCAGGTGGGGAGGAGCAGGTGCAGGAGGCCTTGGGGGCCACGGGTGGTTTTGGCCGGCACCCCCAGTACACAGCAGGGGCTGCGTCCACCATCTGTGAGTGACTGAGCGGGAGAAGGAATGGAGCCCACTGACCTGTGCTCTCTCCCACCTCCGTACAGGTGAACGAGCGGGTCTTGAGCAGGCTCCATCAGGTACAGAGGATAACTCGGAGGCTGCAGCAGGAGCGGAGGTAAGCCTGCCCGCCCACTCTGGGCCCACGTGCCTCGCTGCCACACCTTCCCACCTCTCACCATTTCTCTACCACCATCCTGTCTGCCTGTCCTCATGGGTCAGGACAAGAGAGGCTGGAGAGGAGGGCCAGGGCTAAGGTGAACAGGGGCCAGGAGTGGGCCTGGGCCTTGCAGGCAAGAGCTGTGCCCGGGCCTGGGTGTGCCCCTTTGAATGGAGTGCAGCAGAAAGGAGCATGAGCCTTAGAGCCACAGACTCACTTTCAAGCACTGTTTTGCTGTGTGACTCTGAGCAAGCGACATCCCCTGAGCCTGTTTCCTGTCAACAAGAGTAATGCCAAAGTCACAAGGCTGCTGAGGATTAAATGGGAGCTCCCAGGGGATGAGCTCAGCTAGAGCTTCCCTCTGTGCGCCTGTGTCACCGTGACCAGGAGGGGCGTGAGCTCTGGGCCAGCCCACCTGGCATCTGATGCCAACCCCGCCATTCGCTGTATCCCCACCTCAGCGACATGGGGAGAACAGGTTTTGTGACGAAGGCTCCATGATGCTGAGCCCACCAGTCGGTCCTCAGCCCTCTGCTTGCCTGACCCAGTGGATACGCCTCTTTGAAGGCGTCCAGGTTCCTCCCCTGCCCGGGTTTCCCCTGCCTCCTGGCCATTCCTTCTTGGCCACTTTGCTGGCTCATCCTCTTTTCCCCAAACCCTTAACCTGCAGTCCCCCAGGGCTTGGCCCCTGGATCCTCTCTGTCCATACCTGTGCTGTCCAGCATGGTAGCCACAGGTGGCGACTTCCACTGACATTTAATTGAAATTCATTTTTATTAAATTCATTAATAAATTTAATTAAAATTCATTTTTATTAAATTCATTAATAAATTTAATTAAAATTCATTAAAACGAAATTGAAAATTCAGTCCCTTGGTGGTTCCTGCCACACAAGTGCTGAATAGCCACAGGTGACAATTCAGACTCAAGTCAACTAAAAGGAAGTGAAATTAGAAATTCATTCCTCAGTCGCACTAGCCACATGCTTGGTTGCCACAGGTGGCACTTTTCATTTAAATTAACTAAAATTAAGTGAAATTTAAAATTTCAGTTCCTCAGTCACACTCGCCACATGAGGTGCCCAGTAGCACGTTTTGATTTACATTCAAATTAATGTAAAGTGAATGAAATTAAAAACTGTTCCTCGGTCACTCTCGGCACATGCCAGGTACTCAGTGGTAGCAACGGGTGGCCGCTGTTTTCTGCAGCGAACAGCACAGATATGGGACATTCCCGTCCTCGCAGAAAGTTCTACTGGACAGTGCTGGTCTGTGTGCACCTCCTGAAGCTCTCATAACGCTGTGGTTTTAAAGGCCACCTAAATGCCACCAACCTCTGAACCCTGTCTATAGCTCTCCTTTGAACACTCTGTTCCCTTTGTCAGCCGCCTGCTGGACGGTGACACTTGGTTATCTCACATGCATCCGAAACTAACCCTGACCTCCCTCCCCCAAGCCTGCTCCCCCTCAGGCTGCTCCGTGTCTGAGAATGAACCCCTCCCCCAATTGCTCGGGCCGAACCCCTCCCCCAATTGCTTGGGACCCTTGCTTCTCTCTCACCCCACGTCTAATCCATCGGAACTCCTGTCGCCTCTACCCTTAAAATATACCAGAACCCCACGTCCTGTCACACCTCCACTGCCACCAAGCTGGGCCGAGGGACGTGGCCTCTCATGCGATTCCTGCTATGCTCTGACTGGTCTCCCGGTGCCTCCCGTATGCCTCCAAGTCTCTCACAACAGCCTGGTGAACTCCTTTTTGTCCTATGTATACCATCAGCCAAGATTTTATTTTACAACAGGACCCAGAGAGTTTAGGAAGGGGAGGGGTGGCCTTTATGGTTAAAACCTGAAAAGGGAGGGGGAGTACCTACACCCACTAAACTCCCCTTAATATTTACTAGGGATTTTTCGGGGAGTCACTTTTTCTGAACGCTGGGTCTGGAGCCCAGCCCGTAGGTCTCAATGTGTGGGCCCTGGACCAGTAGCCTCAGCACCACGTGGTAATTGTCACAACGCAAGTTCCTGGGCCTCACCCCAGACCTGTTGTATTAGAAACTCGGGGGGTGGTTAAATGGCCCTTTTAAAATGTAAGACACGCCACTGTGGAAAATAATGTGGCAGCTCCCCCAAATTTTAAAATAAATTACTATGTGAGGCCGGCCCCGTGGCTTAGCGGTTAAGTGCGTGCGCTCCGCTACTGGCGGCCCGGGTTTGGATCCCGGGCGGGCACCGATGCACCGCTTCTCTGGCCATGCTGAGGCCGCGTCCCACATACAGCAACTAGAAGGATGTGCAACTATGACATACAACTATCTACTGGGGCTTTGGGGGAAAAAAAAAGGGAGGAGGATTGGCAATAGATGTTAGCTCAGAGCTGGTCTTCCTCAGCAAAAAGAGGAGGATTAGCACGGATGTCACCTCAGGGCTGATCTTCCTCACAAAAAAAAAAAAAATTACTGTGTGACCTAGCAATTCCACTTCTGGGTATATATCCAAAAGTATTGAAAGCAGGGTCGCTGACAGATAGTTGTATGCTCATGTTCATCGCAGCGTTATTCACAAAAGCCAAAAGGTGGAAGCAACCCAAGGGGCCATCGATGGATGAATGGATAAAGCCAAAGGGGCATATATGTATACTGGAATATTATCCAGCCTTAAAAAGGAAGGAATTCTGGGGGCCAGCCCCGTGGCGTAGCGGTAAGTGCCTGTACTCCGCTGCGGGCGGCCCGGGTTCGGATCCCGGGCACGCACCAACGCACCACTTCTCCGGCCATGCTGAGGCCGCATCTCACATACAGCAACTAGAAGGATGTGCAATTATGACATACAGCTATCTACTGGGGCTTTGGGGAAAAAAAAAGGAGGAGGATTGGCAATAGATGTTAGCTCAGAGCCGGTCTTCCTCAGCAAAAAAAGAGGAGGATTAGCACAGATGTTAGCTCAAGGCTGATCTTCCTCACACACACACACAAAAAAACAATTAGTAACTTCTATCTGCCTTGTGAAGTTCAGGGATACAAAAAAAACCCAGTAGTTACATATGAAAGTAACTTAGAGAAACAGGGATAGAGGATGAGTGCTTTTGGTTTTAACTCAGTATATTCCGGGTTTAATGTAGGGGAACTGATATCAAGAAGCTAAAGCTGGGCTGACCCCGTGGCTTAGCGGTTAAGTGCACGCGCTCCGCTACTGGCGGCCTGGGTTCGGATCCCGGGCGCACACCAACGCACCACTTCTCCGGCCATGCTGAGGCCGCATCTCACATACATCAACTAGAAGGATGTGCAATTATGACATACAGCTATCTACTGGGGCTTTGGGGAAAAAAAAAGGAGGAGGATTGGCAATAGATGTTAGCTCAGAGCCGGTCTTCCTCAGCAAAAAGAGGAGGATTAGCATGGGTGTTAGCTCAGGGCTGATCTTCCTCACACACAAAAAAAACAGTTAAAGCTTCTCAGATCTCAACTCCTTGGCTTCCTGGCGCCAGAATCCACTATCCATCACTGAGACGGAGACAGTTGAAGGACACCCACTTGCGATTCCCTTATCTCACCATCCTTCTCCCTGCTGGCAGCCTCACAAGGCCAAACGCAGGCTGATGGGAAAGTGCTGACCAACAAGGCCACAGGCTCCCCCTCCCTACAAACAGCTACTTTCCTCACAACCTTTAAAACCCCTTGCCTCCCATCTTTCGGGGAGATGGGACAAATTTGAGAGCTCTCATCTCCCGACTCACATGACCCAAAATAAACTCTTTCCTTGCCATAACCCTGGCATTCTAGTTTTATTTGGCCCCTCTTTGTGTGGCGGGTAAAGAACCTGGGTATGTATCTGGTAACAACCAGACACCCTCCCACCTCAGGGCCTTTGCACTTGCTGTTCCTTCCACCAGAAATGTTCTTCTGCCACTCCCTCACCTTCTCAGTGAGACCTCCCCCTGCCATTCTTTTGAATTCCCAATCAGGTATCACCCACCCTCTTTCCTCCTCCCTGACCTGTTGTGGTTTGTTGATCTGCTGATGTCTGTCTCCCTACAAGAGTCTGAGTTCCGTGAGCCCAGGGGTCTTTGTTCTGTTCCCTGACACGTCCCTAGCTCCTGGAACACTGCCTGTACAGAGCAGGGGCTCCATTCATACTCATAGAATGAGAGAGGTTGTGCGTGTAAAACACTCCGCCCAGGAGCTGGCTCACAGGTAGCATTCAATCAATTAAAGCTTAAAATAGAAAACCTTTTAGAAGCCAGGACAGGAGAGAAGAGAAGGCAGCATCACTCGGAATGTTCTGTACCCGCCTCTCAGTTATTAATAAAAATAACAACTTACATTTGGAGGTTTACTAAGCCGGTACCCCACTGAGTACTTGAGAGGTGTCATCCAGTTGCAGCGTCACTCTCCTAACACTCCGCCCAGTTGGCGTTGTCATCTCCCTCTGGCAGTGCAGAAAACTGAGGCACAGAGAGGTCAGCTTGTCTTCCCTAAAGTCCCACCGGCTGGTCAGGTGCTCGGCACCCCGGTCTTTCAGACTCGGGAGCTCTGCACCTTCTGGGTCGAGGACAACTTTGGCTTCAGAGAGTCAAAGCTGGGCTCTGTCGGGTGCCCCTGTCCCCAACTGCCAGAAAATGGTTATTCTACTGGCAGCTTCTCTCCGGGCGCAGGTTTCTCATGAGGGTGCTAGACTCCTATGGCGATGACTACCGGGCCAGCCAGTTCACCATCGTGCTGGAGGTGAGTGCGGAGTCCCCGGGCGGGCTGGGTGAACCAGGAGCCCAGGACACAGCCTTCACCTGCCTCCTCATCTCCCTGCCAGGATGAGGGCAGCCAGGGCACAGATGTCCCCACCCCAGGCAACGCCGAGAACGAGCCTCCAGAGAAAGAGGCGCTGTCCCCACCCAGAAGGACGCCAGCACCCCAAGAACCCAGCAGCCCAGCCCCTGGTGAGGGGCCCAGCGGGCGGAAGAGGCGGCGAGTGCCCCGGGATGGACGTCGAGCGGGAGCCGCGCTGACTCCGGAACTGGCTCCGGTGCAGGTGGGAGAGGTGGGACCAGCTCTTGGCTTTGCTGCTGTTCCGAGGGGGACCAGCAGCAGGGGGCCGGCCTTGCAGTGCACTCAGGCGCAGGGCTGGGGAGAGCTGCAGGACAGAGGTGGAGCGGGAAAGGTTGGAGAGGGTCAGGGTTGGGTAGGGAAGGAGAAAGAGCTGGAAAAGCCTGGGCAAGGGCTTGGGTGGAGAAGGAGGAAGCCTTGGAGGAGGTTGTGGGGAGGAGCAGAGGAGTGGAGGGCTGGGAGGAGAGGAGGAGGAAGGGAAGGCAGATGAGGGGAGAAAACAGAGAACACGGGGACCTATCCCCCAAGAACGTTGGGATTTTCTCCGAGGTGCACAGAGGAAGTTGTCAGGAAAAACCAGAATGGTGAGGGCTGTGGTCTTCTCTAGATCCCAGGCCTACTCACGCCTCGCTCTTCTCTCCCCCAGATTAAGGTCGAGGAAGACTTTGGCTTTGAAGCGGATGAGGCCCTGGATTCAAGTTGGGTTTCTCGGGGGCCAGACAAACTGCTGCCCTACCCCACCCTAGCCAGCCCCCCCTTTGACTGACCCCCCAATAAACTGACCCCAGACTCCCCTTGGCCACTGTCTACTGCTCCCACCTCTAATCACACATACGCTCAGACTCTGGGGTCAGTTTTCACATTTTTATTGAGGGCCACCGGGGAGGGGGCCTCCTCCCTGTCAACGGAGGTGCTCACAGTTTCTTCAGCCACTCCAAGCTTGGGCCCTGGGGGTCCTGCGGGTGGCTGGGCACATCAGGCATGTTCCCATCATCTCGGAGGGGCACTGTGGGACAGGAGGGTGGGCCACTGAGACCAGCAGATCTCCAGGGGCCCGTAGAGAAGGGCTGGCCTGTCAGTTTATATTCAAAGAGGAAATGGCACCCCACGGGAGAGATGAGAGAAGAGAGTAAGAGTCAGGGAGTCAGAGATGCAGAGAGAAGCAGGGAGATAGAGACCCAGAGACATGGGAGACCAGAGAGAGAGAGACTGATTCAGAAAGGAGACATGGGGCGAGAGAGAGAGAGAGACCCAACAGAGAAGGAAAGAGAGAGGACGGAGACCTGGAGAGATGGAGATCCAGAAAGCAAGAGAGATGGAAACCCAGAAAGGGACAGAAATCTGGAAACTCAAGTCCAAAAATGGACAGGAAGTGAATTTTATGGCATGTGAATGATATCTCAAAAAAATAGAGAAAGGACAAAGGAAGTCCAGACTGCACTGCAGAATCTCAGATCCCTGCTGAGGAGAGACCTGCCCATCATTATTCCTCCCCCAGTGCAGGGAGGTCCCCCGGCCCTGCCCTGGCTCCCACTCACCTGGGTAGTTGTAGGGTGTGACCTTGTTGATCATGATGGAGTATTTGGTGTAGGGGCTGAGGGTGGGCACAATTATAGCTGTGGAGAGACACATGGGTGAGGCCCAGGGGACAGTGGCTCTCGAGGGGAGAAGGGGGAAGTAGGGAGAGGCTGAACCTTGGCAAAGGGGGAGTCAAGTGCATGGGAGGAGAGCAGGGAGGTCTAGCACCTCCAGGAGGCCCCTTTCTTCTTTGGGCACCCAGGGATCCCCATATATCAGAAAGGTTTATCATTTTTTTTGGAGGAGGGGTAGGAGCCAAGCTGTCATGGATACATGGAACCCAGAGGGCACAGAGGAGGGAAGAAGTGGGGTGGTCATGGAATGAATGCATTTGAGTGTAGAGGTCATGGAGCATGGGGGGAGGATATCTTGGGAATGTTCCAGAGGAATCATGAACTGTTACAAATTGAGGGAGGGGGTTGTACTAGGAATGGTTGCTGAGAAATTATAGTCCATCTAGAGTGGGAGCCAGGAGTCCTGGGGGGGTTGGGTAGGGCGTATAAAGGAATGTTCCAGGTTAGGCTGCCTGACAGAAATGTAATTTTATATTTCCTCATAGCCACATTAAATAAAGTTAAAAGATACAGAATTAATTTAAAAAATATATTTAACCTGATATATCCAAAACATTTCAACATATAATCAATGTGGAAAAAATTGAGACATTTTATATGCTTTTTGTCATACTGAATCTGTGAAATCTGGTGTATACTTTACATGAGCATAACATGTACCATCTCAATTCATACTAGCCCCATTTACAGGGGCTGCGTGTGGCCCGTGGCTGCCCAATGGGAAACTGTTGTTCTAGAACCTTATCCAGTGTGTGGTCTGCTGACTAGCAGTATTAACCAGACCTGGGAACTTGTTAGAAAGGCAGAATCCCAGGCCCCGCCCCAGACCTATTGGGTCAGAGCCTGCATTTTAACAAGACCCCCTCCTCAAGTGATTCCAATGCAGAGCAGCCCTGTTCTAGAGCAGAGGTTCTCGTTCTCAGTCAGGGCGGCACATTAGAACCACCGAGGGATTTTCACAAGATGCAGATTCCCCAGCCCCACCTAACTCAATTCGGAATCTGGTGGGGGGTGATGGTGAAAGGGGGCAGGATTCGGACACTACTTTTATTTTTGGCGCTCAGGTGTTTTGAATGCACAGCCGGGGTTGAGAACCTCTCCTTTAGAGAGATTATGGATCTCTTGGGTAGGTGTGTATGGGGTGGGGAGCGATGGGGGTGGTGAAGGGATCATATTAAGAATGGGGGTAGGCAAGGGGACGTTGTGGGGGTGCTGGCACACTGGTGGGGACACAGAACGCTGGGGGCGGCGATGGGGCTCGGGGTACAGGAAGGACGCTGGCGGGGGGATGGAGCGTTGGTGTGGGGCGATGGGACCTTTCGGGGGGCGGGGGGGAGGTAAAGCTGGGACGCCGGGTGTGGGTGATGCACGTTCCCGCACACGCACCGAGGCCCGCGATGGTGAAGGACGCGACCAGCACCGGCTCCTTGGCCCAGGCATTCTTGAAGAAGGCGGCGAGTCCTGGAGGGGCGGGAGACGAGGGTCACCCCTGCAGGGGATGCCCCCGGTGACCTCTAACCCCCTCGCGCCACCCCTGCCCTGGAGGAGCCCTCTCGTGACCTCTGCGTCCCCCTCCGGCCCGGATCCCACCGCCTCCACGGGGGCTCCGCTGCGCCCTACCCTTGACCATCGGGGCTCCCGGAACTACCCGCCCCCCGCACATCGGCTGCACCCACACTTACTCGCGGCCATCTTGGTCTCGGCGGCGGCGACAAGAGAGCAGAGCACTCTGGGAATTGTGGTCCCTACACGCGAGGCTCCGCTGACTGAGTCTGCGCCTGCGCACTGGCTCAGAACGGCGGTCCAAGGCGGTGGCGACGGCGTGGAGCATTCTGGGAGTTGTGGTTCCAGCGCGCGAGGCTCCTCTGACTGAGTCCGCGCGTGCGCACTGGCGCAGAACAGAAGTCAGAGGCAGCAGCGGGAAGGGAGGCGGTGCCCCAGATTTAAGTGTAAACCTGTCTTGGCATACCTGCCGCTGATCTCTTTTCACTCTTAGCCCAGAAGTCGCTCCCGAGGACTGACTTCCAGTTCTCCTCTTGCAACCCACCTGAGGCAGAATGCATTGGTCCTCATTTTATAGTTTACTTATGAAAGCCCATTTACAGGTGGAGACACAGAGGCTGTGAGAGGACGAATGACTGACCTATCACTTGAGGTCACAGCTCAAAATCAGTTCATCCTGGAAGCCCTGTCTCTCATCCCAGAAGGGTTAGGCATCTTCTGTGGACTCTCACAATGCGCTATGTAACCTCCATTAGAGCGCACATCACTTCTTTTTTTTTAACTGACCTGGTCTGGATCCGTCTTTCCAACAGACTGGGAGCTGCTTGAGAGCAGTGATGGGGTCTGACTCCTCTCTGTGTCCCCAGAATCAGGCAGCAGGGTCTGGCATATAATAGGTGCTATTTTTTTTTTTTTTTTAAAGTTTAATTAATGAACACAACCGGTTATGACTGCTGCAGTCCCAACTTTTTCCACTGCACCATGGGGCTGTGACACAGTCACCCAGGGGCCCCCACTTCGCTCCTTCCTTCTCCAAACAGGGCCCGGCCCCGGCTTTCTGATGTTGCCTCATTTCCTGAGAGATGAGAGGGCACCGCCAAGCCCTGGCTTCTGCTTCCACTCCAGCTGAGACCTGCCCGCCATGGTCCTGGTGCTACTCCTCCAGCTGCTGACTCTCTGTGAGCCACCCCACCCCTTTCCAAAGCCAGAGGACACAGAGGCCCCAAATTCCTGCGTTCCTGGAAGAGGAAGGAGTAGGGGGCAGGATTCTCTGGATCTTGAGGCAGGAGGGGGCTGGGGACCTGATCTCCTGGGGACAAGGGAGTATAGAGTCCTAGATTCTGATGTGGGAGGGGGATGGACGCCAGGACACCTGGGTCCTTGGGAAAAGAGGGAGCTGGAGGTCCAGACTCCTGAACCCCAAGGAGGGGAACTGTGGGTTCAGATTACTGTCTCCTGGAGAAGGTGGAGTCCAAGAGCCTGAACTCTTGGGTGTAGCAGCAAGAGGGGGCTGGTTCCAGATTTCTGGCTTAAGTAGGTAGGGATTGGAGGTCTGGATTTATGGCTACCAAGAGAGGAGAAATATGGGGGAGATTCCTGTTTCTCAAAGGAAAGAGGGCCTGGAGACTTAGATTCCTGGGTTCCCAATGAGGTGGGGATGGGAGCAGTCTAGGGCTTTGAAAAGACCTAGCCCCCTCTACCTTCTACAGGGCCTCTGTGTCACACATACGTCACTCCAAATGGTGAGTAAAAGACCCACCCATTCCTCTGTATGTTGCTGACACCCCATTTCCAACTACTCAGATTTCATTTTGGTGCCCAACCTCACGCCAGATTTCCTTATTTCCCTCTCTCCCTCCCTTCCTTTTCTCCTTCCCTCCCTCCTTCCTTTATTTCTTTCCTTCCTTCCTCACTCCCTTTAGTGACCAGTATAGGTGAGTAGTGAAGACCATGAACTTGGGAGCTAAAAAGACTTAAGCTGGGATCCCATTTTCACCATCTTATTCATTTATGACCTTGAACAAACCACTGCTTGCTAAGACTTAGTTTCCTTTTTTGTGAAATGGGCTGTTGTGAGGATTTAATAAAATCACATGTGTAAAACCCTTGGCTCAGAGCTTGGCATAGTGCAGGGCTCAAGAAATAGGATCTCTGGCAATGCCAATTATTCCCTCATTTCCTCTACCCCGAGATAACCCTGTGTTTCCTTCCAGGTTTTTGGATGGATAAGAGCTCTTCTTTCTCTCAATCTCCCCCTACTATACTCCAACCTCAAATAAGAACCACCTGGAGAACCATTAATAGCTTAGGTATCCATTTATTTTAAATTACAATTTTTAAATGATAAAGCTAATATATATTCATAGTTTTAAAAATTCAGTCATTCTCAAGGGACATATAACAGCCTCTCTCTTCCCCTTCCTCATCTTCCTTAAATAATCTCTGAATCCTTACAAAAAATTTCCATGCGTTCAAACACATGTATGTGTGTTTATTTATATACTTCTTTGTTTTCTTGCCAAGGCAAAACTGATATTTCGTGACTCAGTTCTGTGTCTTACATTTTTCACTTTACAATCTCTCTTGGAGATATTTCCATGTCATTATAGCTAGCTCTACCTTTTTTTTTCTTTTTTTAAACTGCTGTTTAGCATTTGCCATTGTATGGCTGGATTCTGATTTATTTGTCCTTCTTGATGTATATTTAGGTTGTTTCCAATCTTCCCCCCTCACAATCAATGCTTCTGTATGAGCTTTTTGTGCCCATGTGTATGCATTTGTCTAGGGTAGAGCTGTGGAATTATTGGGTCATTGGTCATGTCCTATGTGTATCATGATAGAAACTGACAAATTGCCTTCTTAAAAGGTGCGCTCAAGTGCACCTAAGTGCCTTTTTCACTACACATTCACCCAAATGAAATATTAACCATCGTTTTAATTTTTGACAACCTGATAGGCAAAAATATCTTACAGTTGCTTTAATTTTTTAAGATATTATTACTAAGGTTGAGCAATTTACACCCGTCCCCCACCCCCCGATATGTTCTGGTCAATTGGACTTCCTCTTCTGTGAATTGCCTTCTCATACGTTTTGCCCAACTTTCAATTGGGTTGGCTCTAGGATTTTTTTCTATACTCTTAATCTATGTGATTTATGAATAAGTCATTTCTGCCAGTGCTGTCACTTGTCTTCTAGCTTCATTCATTTGTCTTTTCTCATCCACAACTTTAAAATGTTGAAGTGGTCAAATCTATTAACCTTGTCCCATCTGAATTTTTCATTTTATATTTTAAGACAGCCTTCCCTACCCACAAGACAAATATATTTTCTTCTAATACTTTTATAGTTAAAAAAAAAAAAACAACATGTAAGGGGCTGGCCTGGTGGCGCAGTGGTTAAGTGCACACACTCCACTTTGGTGGCCCGGGGTTACAGGTTCGGATCCCGGGTGTGCACTGACGCACCACTTGTCAAGCCATGCTGTGGTGGCATCCCATATAAAGTAGAGAAAGATGGGCACAGATGTTAGCCCAGGGCCAATCTTCCTCAGCAAAAAGAGGAGGACTGGCATTGGATGTTAGCTCAGGGCTGATGTTCCTCACACAAAAACAAAACAAAACAAAAAACATATGTAGGTCTTTAATTAATCTGGAATTTGTTTGGGTGAATGGTTGAGGTAGGGATCCAACATTTTCTTTTTTCCCCAAATAGATAGCAAGTTTTGGCAACTACTGAAATATGTTGAATATGTTACAAATATTCTGGAGAGCAATTTAAAATCACAGATTTTGGGGACCCAACCCCTTGACTCTCTGTTTGTAAACTCAGGAGTTGATGCTCTGCCCCTTTGATTGACAGCTAGTTTTGACAAGCCTCAATTGGGGTCCAGCGCCTCCCCTATTTTACAAATAGGCAACTGAGGCTGAGAAAGGGTCAGTGATCGTCCTAGGTGATTCTCCTATCTCAACTTCCCCTTCATCTCCTCTGGCTCTCAGGAAGCCTGAGGACCCAGACAGCCCCATTTATTCAGTCCCCCTAGCGTTATACCCCAAGCCGTGGCTGGAGGCTCAGCCAGCTGCAGTTGTGACCCCCGGGGTCAACGTGACCTTGAGGTGCAGGGCACCACAACCTGCCTGGAGGTTTGTACTCTTCAAATCTGGAGAGATTGCCTCCGTTCTGCAACGGAATGTATCCATGGAGTTGGCAGAGTTCTTCCTGGAGGAGGTGACCCTGGAACAGGGAGGCAGTTACCGCTGCTGCTACCAGAGGCGAGGCTGGGGGCCAACTGTCTGTTCCCACCCCAGTGATGCCCTGGAACTGCTGGTGACAGGTGAGGTTCTGTGGGTGGAAGAGGGGAAGGGACACAGGAGTGGTATGAGGGAGGAGGGAGGAGGAACAGAGAGAGACATACAGAGACAGACTTGTACAATGGCACATAGAAAAAAAAGCTACATGGAGAGAGAGAGAGAGAACCCCAGAGAAACAGGGGTGATTCTCAGCCAGGGGTGATTGTGTCCCCTAGATGAACTGTGGCAATTTCTGGAGATATTTTTGGTTGTTATGACTGGAGAAGGGTGTGCTACTGGCATCTGATGCGTAGAGGTCAGAGATACTGCAAAACATCTTACAATGCACAGGACAGCTCCTCTTCCCCCATACAACAAAGAATTATCCAGATTTATCCAAAATGTCACTAGTGCTGAGAGACACAGAAACACAAGGAGAAAAATCAGAAGGAGACACACCACCTGAGAGCCAAGGGGAGTGAAACACGCACTGATGGGGAGATAAAAACAGACAGGGAATTTTAGTGAGACATAGGCACAGAGGGAAAAGGGACTTACAGGGAGGGAGAGACAGAGACGCAGAGAAAGGCACGCTTGGGGACGAAGACACAGGAAGCCACAGGGACACAGAGACACAAGGGCACAGAGACCCTCACAGAGACAGAGAAACTGAGGGGGATGCACAGGGAAGGCGCGAGACATGGAGACACTGGCTGAGACAAAAGGAGGGAGAGTGAGATACGGGCGGAGAGAAGAGGAGAGGGAGGAGAGAGAGGGAGGAAAGGATGGAGGGACAGGGAGGGAAGCGGGGGGGGGGGGGGGAGGACATGCAGGCGCAGGGCGGCGCCAACCCTCGGTCCCCGCCCTCCCCGCAGACGAGCTGCCGCGCCCGTCGCTGGTGGCGCTGCCCGGGCCGGTGGTGGCGCCCGGCGCCAACGTGAGCCTGCGCTGCGCCGGCCGCCTGCGGGGCATGAGCTTCGCGCTGTACCGCGAGGGCATGGCGGCGCCGCTGCAGTACCGCCACTCGGCGCTGCCCTGGGCCGACTTCCCCCTGCTCGGCGTCCGCGCCCCCGGCACCTACAGCTGCTACTACCACACGCCCTCCGTCCCCTACGTGCTGTCGGAGAGCAGCGAGCCGCTGGTCATCAGCTTGGACGGTGAGGGGACCCGCGACCCGGCCCCCACCCCTCCTCCCCCAGACCCGGGAGTCCAGGCTCAGTCCCCTCCTCCCCCAGACCCGGGAGTCCGGGCCCCCAGCCCCTCCTCCCTCAGACCAGGGGTCCCGGCTCCCAGCCCCTCCTCCCTCAGACCCGGGAGTCCAGGCTCAGTCCCCTCCTCCCCCAGACCCGGGAGTCCAGGCTCAGTCCCCTCCTCCCCCAGACCCGGGAGTCCGGGCCCCCAGCCCCTCCTCCCTCAGACCAGGGGTCCCGGCTCCCAGCCCCTCCTCCCTCAGACCCGGGAGTCCAGGCTCAGTCCCCTCCTCCCCCAGACCCGGGAGTCCAGGCTCAGTCCCCTCCTCCCCCAGACCCGGGAGTCCGGGCCCCCAGCCCCTCCTCCCTCAGACCAGGGGTCCCGGCTCCCAGCCCCTCCTCCCTCAGACCCGGGAGTCCAGGCACCCTCCTCCCTCAGACCCGGGAGTCCAGGCTCAGTCCCCTCCTCCCTCAGACCCGGGAGTCCAGACCCCCAGCCCCTCCTCTCTCAGACCCGGGAGTGCAGACCCCCAGCCCCTCCTCCCTCAGACCCGGGAGTGCAGACCCCCGGCCCCCTCCTCCTTCAGACCCAAGAGTCGCGGCACCCCCCCACCCCCCTCAACTTTGGGTCCCCAGCTCCACCCTAGAGGTTGGAGACCCGGAGGGTGGGGCCGAGGCTGCGGGGTTGGCCGGTGACGGCCTCTTTCCCTTGCTGGTCCCGCAGGCTCCAGCTCCTTGGACTACACCCGGGGCAACCTCGTCCGCCTGGGACTGGCTGGCCTGGTCCTCATCTCCCTGGGCACACTGCTCGTTTTCGACTGGCGCAGCCAGAGTCCCGCCCTTGGTAGCGCCTGGCCCTGAGCCCCAGAGGACTGGATATAGATGCCTGGAGAGTGAGAAGACTTCCTAGAGAGGGCAGAGAAGACGCAGGGATCCCTTGGGTTGGACTGGCCCTTCCAGGAGCTCCACAGGTCTCCTGACCGAGCCCAGCTTCCCAAGTAATAATAACCTTTGTACTGTGCACTCTATCTTCTTTCTGGATCATTTCTCCAGGACCCCCAATCAGTGGAATGAACTATCAGTGGTACCTGATAGGTTAAGGCTTCCTATCCAAAAGACCTGGGTTCGAATCCCAGTGCTGCTGCTCACTCACCGTGGGACGTTATGAAAGCGACCTTCCACAAACCTCAATTGCCTTGACTGTAAAATGGGCGCACTGATAATACCCACCTCATAGGATTGTTGTAGGATTAAGTGCACAATACACATCGAGCGTTTTAAACAGTGCCTGACCCATAGTCAATGCTCAATAAACGTTAGCTATTGTATAACCACGATTTCTACCAGACTCGCAGAACCGGAATGAAGTTCTAGTCCTTTTTTCCATGGCGCATGCTCCAGTTTAGCTTTTAAGCAACTCACGCCATTCCCTGCATGACATCACTCTTGGTCTCCAAACAAACCTCTTCCAGACTCCTCAGACCTTCCCCAAAGGTAGACCAAGATCAGACCAAGTAGAACTTTTTACCTGATTACAGCTTCGTGCAGCGCGGGCTGTTTCCCTTGAACCCGCATTATCCTTAAGTGGGGGTCTGTTGCCAAGGCAACAGCAAGTGGAGTCTGCGCAATAGAGTTTTGACCTGGACTCGTAAACTCCCACTGGTCTGCTTCCCGCTGTGCTCTTGGCTGCCCTCACAGGTGTGGTCAAGATACCGCAAACGAGTCTGCTTTGCAACCTGTTTGCTCTCCTTCTGTTGCCTCCCTTCCTCCCGAAGGCCTGGCTGCTTGCACAGTTTCCCCTGAATTTATTAATTTAACTTCTGTTTTTGTCCGGCTAACCTTGATGTCTTTCTCATCCTCATACGCACGTTTTCTCTGTCTCTGTGCACTTCTTACCGCTCCACACTCGTGTTCCTTTCTTGACTTATGCCTAATTTGCGTGGAGCACACATCCTCTTCTATTTTTATTGAAATTTCCAACTTCCCCTCCCCTTTTCCCACTTTGTGGAGAGGAGGATGACTTCTATTTTTGGGACAGCCCCAGCTGCGCCACCCAGTAGGTGGGTAGCCTTGAGCAATCTGTGGACTCTCCTGAGTTTTCGTCTGTGAAAGCGGAAACCAAAAATATCTACTATGTTAGTTCTAGAGAGAATTAAACGAGATAACTTTGTCCCCAACACATGGAGAGAGATCACACAAGCTTAGAGCAGCAGCTTGAACTTTCCCGCCCCCCCCCCCCCCCCCCCCCGCCCCAGGAGATGACACAGAGTAAGAAGTAAAGTTTACATTGCGACCTTGTACACACATCCATTTATATCTATCAACTAAAATTCAAGTTCCACGAAGAAATATTTACTTCTGCTACATGGATGCACATTGATATATTCTATTTTATTAAAAGTCCTATCATGATTTCCTTCACTGACGTAGCCACCCCCACGCCACACACACACACACACACACACACGCGCGCACACACACACACACGATTTGAGGAAGGACGAACAATATTTGTTGGTATGTTCTTTTGTTTCAGAAACTGACCTAAACCAGGACTTGTGTAAAGATTGGGAAATTTAAAATATGGGTAAACAACACAAAACGATGTTGTTTCAACACCCAATTCTCTTAGCGGACAAGATTTGGGTACTCAAATGTGAGATTAAGCAGAACTGAATTTCCAAGTCAAATTAGCTGCCTGGGTGCATTGACTTGCTGAAGAGATGGGAGGAGAGATTCTGAGCAGAACTTTCTGGGTTTGTACTTAGTACCAATGTGAGACTCTGGCAAAGTGTATCCAGGGCAATCCCCTCTGGCATATGTGGATGTTGGAGATCAAGGGAGAAGTAGGGACCCAGGTTTGAAGGAGGGAACGAGACCTGGATGGGGCTGCAGACTCATCAAATCCAATCTGCCCACTTTACAGGTGGGAAAATAGTGGCCTAGAGAAGTGACATGAAGTTCCTCCAGAGTCATACGGGAAGTCAATAGCACAAAGGGATGCTTCCCACGAGTTTGTACTTCAGCTCTGTTCCATCTCTTCACTCCCTCATTCATTTACTGTTCAACCACTCAACTATTTACTCATTTATTCTGTCATCCATTTATTTGTTCATTGATTCTCGTCTTTCTGTTCATCCATCCCCTTCTCACTTGGTCTCATGTACACATCTATCTATTCTTTCATTTACCCTTATTCATCATTGGTTCATTCTTACATCCATTCCTCCCTTCCTGAATCAATTTATTAATCCACTCACCTGTTTATTTACTCATTCAATACCCATCAATCTCCCCATGCACTTATCTATCCAATAAATCCAAAAATAGTAGTTTACCCTGTGACAAGCACAAGGCTCTGAAGAGACCAAGTGTTCAATGAATGCTTATTGAGCAAATAATAGTCATAATTTCACTTCTACCATTGGTCATGCCTCTATACCATCATTTTTACAGGCCATCCACATATGTTATTCCTAATCATCACCAACAGCCCTCTAAGACACATACAGCTGTTTAACCTGGGACTTCAGAAAGTCTGTGTGGTTAGACTGTTGTTTTTTTCCTGTGGCTGCCTCTTAACAACAACAATGACGACAACAAGGATCTTGGACGACAACAAGGATCTCTTCCAGTTTGCTGAGTCAAGACTTCTGGGTTTTACTGGCTTTAGTCTCCTCTCTCACTTTCACTTTTAAATGAGGAAGAGAAAGGAAAATGTTATTACACTTAATGATTGCAAAGCAATTTATGGCCTTCTGGGACAGTGGTTCCATGTATTTGTCACCCACCAATGCTCAGAGTTTGCAAGATGTTCGTAATGAGACTGTGATACGTCTGTTTCAACCGGTCTCTCCTTTCTGTTCCCTCTTGCCTGGCTAACTCTACTGATCCCTCAGGTCTCGGGTTAGAAGCTGTTTCCTCTGCAAACTCTCGCCTGACCCATCTGTGTTCCCATAGTGCCTCATCACATCCGAATTGAGTACTGATCATACTGCATTCTGATCCTCTCTCTCTCCCAGACTAGACCACAAGCTCCTCCCAAGGGACCGGGTTGTTTTATCTCTACATCCCCAGGGCCTGGCACATAGGTCTCAGGAAACAGGCACAGTCTCACTAGGTGAGCTCTCCACGCTGAAGATGACATACACAGGCTTTGTACTTTCTCCCTTCTATGGTGGGTAGAATAGTGGTTCCCCCAGACATGCGATGTCCCAATTCCTGGAACTTGTGGGTATGTTACACATGGCAAAAGGAACTTCACAGATGTGATTAAGAATCATGATATGGGGAGACGATCCTGGACTATTTGGGTGGGTTCAGTGTAATCACAAGTGTCCTTATAAGGGGGAGGCAGGAGGGTCAGAGTCAGAGAAGGTGATATGAAGATGGAAGCAGAGGTCAGCGTGATGCAGGGCCCCAGGCTGAGGGATGCAGGCACCTCTAGAAGCTGGAAAAGGCAAGGAATCGGATTCTCCCCTAGAGCCTCCAGAAGGAACCCAGTCTACCGACTCATTTTGGACTTCTGACCTCCAGAACTGAAAGATAAAATATTTATGTTGTGTTAAGCCCCTTAGTTTGTTGCAATAGCAATAAAAAAACAAATACTATTCGCTTCAATTGAATCTCCTCTCTTATCCCACAAACCCAGGCATCTTCACCCTTGAGACTTCCACTTTTGTCCCCGTACCTGTTTCCCCCAAGTTCTCACTCATCTGCTTATCACACATTCATTTAATGGCTACCATGTGCGAGGCACTGTGCTAAGGGCTGGGGATACTATGGGGAGTAACAGCAGACATAAGCCTACTCTCATGAAGCTCACAGAGAAAGGCATCAACCAAATTACTACCCACTGTATTGATTAGGGAGCACTTCAAGCTGCTGTAACAAAGAGACCCCCACAAGAAAAAGACTGTATACAATTTTATTTCTCTCTCACTTAATAGTACATAGTTGAATAGTCTAGGGCTGTTTATCAACAGCTTTGCTTTTATGAACATGTAGCTTTCACATCTTGTTTTGAGCCAGCAGGAGACGAGGGAGAGAGAGAAGATAGAAGGGCTCATACAATCATTTTTAAGAGCAGGACCCTGATTTTGAACATGTCTCTTCTGCTCACATCCCTTTGGCGAGAACTTAGGTACATGGCCAGGTCTAGCTGCAAAAGTGGCTGGGGGAAATATGGGCTCTAGCATGTATCCTTCTAAAAACGGGAGGGGGCGGAATTTAAAGGAAGGAGGGGAATTTGGATGCTGAGAAACCATTCACCATATCCTGCATTACAACCATAGCAAAAAGAAGAGGGAGTTTTGAAAGCCTGTAGTAGGAGGATTTGATCTAATCATGGAGATCTCTGATGGGTTTGCTGAAGAAGTGGTGTGAGATCTGAAAGTTGAGCAGATGTTAACTAGGTAAAGGGGGGCTGGAAAGGTATTCTAGGGAGAAGGAACAGCATGTGCAAAGGTCCTGTGGGGAAGGAAGCAAAGCTACCAGTGAGGGGCTGAAAGTTGTGAGCTACTGCCACCTTGTGGTCACATCTTTTTCCTTGATCAGTGCTGAAATTCCTGAACTCACTACGGGCATGTAACAGGACTGCTCTTGAAAGATGATCAATGTGGCTGAAACAGAGTAAGGATGAGAGAAATATAGTAGAGGTAAGGTTGGAGTGTCAATTGGGCTCACCTATGCTGGGCTTTGTAAGCTATGATAAGGCCTGTGCTGGGCACTTGCTATTCAGAGGGAAATTTGACAAATATGGTCCTGGTCCTCACAGAGACTAGAGTCTAGGAAGGATTTTCTGGAAAAGTACTAGATAAAATTCTCTTTCTTTCTTTCTTTTTTTTTTTCCTGAGGAAGATTTGCCCTGAGCTGACATCAGTTGCCAATCTTCCTCTATTTTGTATGTGAGCCGCTGTCACCACATGGCCACTGATAGACGAGTGGTGTAGGTCTATACCCGGAACTGAACCCAGACCACTGAAGTGGAGTGCGCCAAACTTAACCACTAGGCCACCAGGGCTGGCCTGAAATTCTCTTTCTAAGCCTGCATCTTCCTTAATGTGCATTAAATATTTATTTATGTTCTTCTCTCTAGGGGCAAATAGGGTGACAAAACATTGTGAATACTGTTCTCAAATAAGTCTCATGAAAATCAGCGTGCCCCTTTCTTAGAAAGATGACGTGCTAGTCATTTCTCTTGCTTGCCAAGGATCTCCAAAGGTCCCATATTCAGGGAACTATTATATAAATGAGCCGAAGATGGCCTCTATATGTCGGTCCTATATTGTGTACTTCTTCACAGCAGGCTGAGATCTGTTAGCTCAAAAGTCCATGGGCTCCAAACTCAAATTTTTACCCACCCAATTATTTTAAACATAGTCCAATAAGCGGATTTTTAAATTAGTTAGATCTTGCCTATTTTGCATACCCCACGAAATTGCACCCAACATCTGCTAGCCATAGTAAACACTGTGCCTATAAGAGGCCCCAAACGGCTGCCCATTGGAGCTCTCTGACCCAGTTACTCCCTGCTGTGCTGTGGAGCAACATTACTTAGATAAGATGCCCCTCTCCCCACTTGTTCCCTTGCCCTCCTCGCCTTCTGTGTAGTGCCCCCCACCCCACCTTTGCCTTTGGAAGGTTTCATGCTACAAGGCACTTCCCCACCTGCAAACCTGTCAAAGCGGCCTCCAAGTCAAACTCTTTGTGAGCTACTGCCACCTTGTGGTCATATCTTTTTCCATGATCCGAGTGGAAATCCCTGAGCTCACTATAGGCACAATGGGACTGCACTTGCTAGCTTTAGTTGTCTATTTTGGCTGAACAATGAGTTGTGACTGGCAGTGACGAGTGTCACTTCCAAGATGGAGAATCTAATTCTAAGAACTCCTTCCTCCTCACCCTGAGCTCTCTCTTCCCCCTGACACAGCGACCAGCAATGTTTGAGACAGTGGCTCCTCCATCGGTCCAGGCGTCTGAGTGACAAAGATGAAGGGGGCGCCCTGCCAGCTGTTTCTACTATAGTCTCCCTGCCCCACCTGGCTCCAGGCACTCCTCCTAGGAGTGAATCAATGTTACCATATTTTTGTGCAGCTGTCTCATTCAACTCAGGCTTTTATAACAAAGTATCATGGACTGGGTGGATTGAACAACAGAAACTTATTTCTCACAGTTCTGGAGGCTGAGAAGTCTGAGATCAGAGTGCCAGCATGGTTGTGGAGAAAGCCCTCTCCCTAGCTTCCAGACAGCTGCCCTCTTGTTGTATCCTCATGGGGGAAGGGGAGATAAAGGGATGGATATTTCACGTCACTTTTTATAAGGGGACCAATCCCATGATGGGGGCTCCACCCTCGTGTTCTCATCTAAACCTAATTACCTCCCAAAGGCCTCAACTCCCAATACGAGCACTTTGGCAGTTAGAGCTTCAATATAAGAATTTTGGGAAGACACAGACGTTCAGCCCATAACAGCATCCTTCTGAAGATCTTGTATCCATTGCTTATTTTTAAAGAACTATGGAAAGTTCATGCCATTGTAAGGGGGTGGCATTCTGGAATCCTTTCATATATTCATATATAGTCAGAGGCTTGAACTGCAGCTACTCTGAGTCTTAGAATGCCTTCTGATCCTCCTGGAACAAGGCAACGTGAGAGGCTTGTGAGGAGCTTCTAGGGGGCCATCTCCCACTCACCTTCCTATCTCCCCTGGGAGGCTGTCATGAGACACTTTCTTGTTGCTTCTCCAGTTCTGATGAGGTGTGAGGCTTTCTGCCCTGTTCCCCTCAGATAGGAGCTGCAGAATATAAAAACGCTTAGCTGCAGTCAGGATCTGACTCTTGTGGTATCGTGGAAAGATATTTGGTCTTAGTCCCTGGTTCCCAGCACAGAGCTCCTAAAACCCTTGGAACTTCCTGAGTGATAAGGATGATAGGAGCGTCTTTTGTTCTAAAGAGCCCACTCTTGGTAGCTTCAGGATGGGGGCTGGTCATCAAAAAGACCAAGCCTTGATTAGAAACTTGGAACTGTCAGCACCCCTCACCCCCAATCTCTGGGGAAGGGAGAGGGGAGGAAATTGAATTAATCACCAATAGCCAATAATTTAATCAATCATGCTTATGTAATGGAACCTCCATAAAAACCCCAAGGTTCATCCATGTTGTAGCATGTATCAGTACTTCATTTCCTTTTATTGCTGAATAATATTCCCTTGTCTGTATATACCACATTTTGTTTATCCATTCATCTGCCAACGGACACTTGGGTTGCTTCCGCCTCTTGCCTATGGTGAATGACGCTGCTATGAACATGGGTGTACAAATATCTCTTTGAGACCCTGATTTCAATTCTTTTGAATATATATACAGAAGTGGAATTGCTGGATAATAATTAATTTAATACGATTTTTGGCTTCTACACAGTTCCGGGGCCAGAGGGAGGTGAATTAGTTTGTTTCTCAGTTACCCCTGCTGTAAGGACACATCTGTTTGTTCTCTAGTTTCCATAATTTTATCAACATTTCTTGTCTTATGTTAGCTCCTCTCTCACACTTTTTTGCTTCTAAGTTTATGTCCTCTTTGTAAATCCCCTTACTGTCTTTTACTGAGGTTTCGAGAAGAAAGTGTGTGTTCTATCTGCATGTTTATGTGAAAATCTTTATATTTGTCCTTAAATTCATTGGTTCCAAACTCTAAGCTTTAGAAGAGTTCACTCTTTTTTTAAACTTAGTTTTTCTCATCCATGGCACCTCACTTAAAATTTCTAAAGGCTTAAATTTTAAAAACATTTAATTTTTTAATTTTTTTCCCCCAAAGACCCAGTAGATAGTTGTATGTCATAGCTGCACATCCTTCTAGTTGCTGCATGTGGGACGCGGCCTCAGCATGGCTGGAGAAGCAGTGCGTCAGTGTGCGCCCAGGATCCGAACCCGGGCCGCCAGCAGCGAAGTGCGCGCACTTAACCGCTAAGCCACAGGGCCGGCCCTAAAAACATTTAAAGTGATAAAATTAACCTATCAATTTCAACAAATTTATAAAACCCGTATAAGCAAAATGGAAAAAAATTATTGACCACAATTCCACTACTCAGAGAGTAGTACTTTAAAAATACTAGATTATAACTTTCTAGATTTTTCCATGTGCATGTCAGCTCTCGTTCATCATCTGAATCCACCATCTAGGTTGTCTGTACATTCCCTCTACACCTCAACCAGATGTGGAACATGGCTCCCTGGGTTCTCCTGAAGAACTCCTTTCCACCAGAGATTTAATGAAGAGGCAGATTTTACTGAAGATTTCATAGAAGATATTGAGGAGACAGTTTACATGCTGTGCCCCACAGCAAACAACTTACAAATCCATCACGGATATTTCTCTTCTTCAAATTCCTTTTCTGCCATACTGCTGAGGGGGTACAGAAATTTCCCCCTCTACCCCTCTTGAGTTCTTGTGGCTGGACTAATAATAAAATGGACACAAGACCAGATTAACAGGAGAAAAACCAATTTAATACGTCTGTCCAGGAGAGCATAAAAATAATACTCAAAGAGTGAACAAAGCAGGCAGTATATATATCTTTTTCCACAAAGAAACAATAGATTTGTGAGGATTTGACAGGACAAAGAAACTTAGATTTGGGGGTACGTAATTAGTGAGGAATTTGAGTGGAGTTTGGGCTTGAGGTAGTGAATAAGTAAAAGTAACAAGGTTTGTTTATACAGGTTTCTTCACCCTGAATTCCCTGGCTCTGGTGATAAGGATGTCTCTATCTCCTGGTGTGGAGAGGGTACCATTCACATGGGAGATTATTTCCTGCTTTCAGGAGAAACAGAGAGGAGGGTCAAAACATTAAGTCAAAACAAGTAGCTTTAATTTAAAGTGATCAATATGCCATTGTGGATATTTTGGCACACCCTGCCTTGGGCCCCAACACCGCCAAATGAAGATCCCTTTTTCTTACCTTTTCTTTATAGGGTCCGTTCTCTCATTCTCCCAGATTCTCCCTCCTTCCCTGATGTCGCTGCAACTACTCATCTCCTTGCCATCAGCTCTGTCCCAGCTCCAGCCCTCAAATGTTCCCCGGGGCATAACCCAGAAGTTGTCCACATCACTTCCCCTCACGTCCTGTTGACCAGAAAGATCAACATTTCTTTGTGAGGAAGAAATGTAGCTGTTACTCTAGTTTGCCATGGCTCCAGCTATATTCCGTCATTGTGTAGAAGGGGGCAATGGTTACTGACATCCCCGTAGCAACTTTTTACGTATTTTGCTCTGATTCATGACTATGCCTTAGAATTGGGTGCTTTGAACTGTGCGCCCTGGGAGGACTCCGTGAGTCAAACCTGTGGAAAGTCGCTTAACGGCGTGTTGCAATAAATAGTCGTCATTTCCTGATTGTGACCAGGAGGAAGAAACTGTGGGTATGAAAGAGTGGAGGTTTAAAACCCTGGAGCAAAGCTGTTAACTGCATATTCTGGAGTCAAGAGAACATTTTGAGTTACTACAAACAGCAAAACTGAAGGAAGATCCTTGGAAGAGGTTTAGGGGGGCCACCATGATACCCCAAATGCTGATCCTGTTCTGCATTGGTAAGTCTCGGGGGAAGAGAAGGGAGAGCCATTGCTGGCGGCAGTGGGTTGGGCTGTGGACGCAGCTGGAGTTGGCACGGCTTGTGCAGTAGGCAATAAGATCAGATCAATACGCAAAACATAGAAACTTCCACTTCCTGAGTATATATTGTGTAGCAGGAATGTATTGGGTGCTTCACACACATTTTCCCTCTATCTGTTTTTCAAAATTCACTCATTCCCAAACTTCCCAATGACATTCTGCCCTGGGTATGTGACATCGGTATTCTTTCCTACCTGATCTTCTTCTTCAAATTGCCTCGAGTTTTTACATCGTTATTTTCATGCTTAACTCTATTTTAAAAGTAAATCTGTAAAGCACTTCTATTAATGGAAAAGCAGTATCCCTCATCCAAACTAGAAAATAATCGTCCATACATAGCCAGTGGGGAGATAAAGTAATATGATTAAGTTCTAGTCAGGTGTGACTGCCTGCCTGTTGACACTGAGCCACATCTCTTCCTAGTCTTGTTTCTAAGAGATATGAGCAAATAAAAGAAATGAAACAGAGACCAGCACCCAGCTGTGATACTCTTCTATGTGGTCAAGATGGAGAGAGAACTGAGAAAAGAATGACTTTCTCACCCAGATGCAATGTTACTTAATCTCATGTCATTGTACGATCTAAAGTCATTTTATATCTCTTAGAAAAATTCTGCAAAATAGTTCTCATCCCCATATTGCATGTGAGGAATCTGAAATTGACAGCTGAAGTGACATGCCAAGGCCACTCAGCTACTAAGTGGAGATGCTGAATTCAAATTCTGGTCTCCACAGTTCCAAAGACTGTAATTTTCCACTGAGCCATACTAGGAAATTAAAAAGATCATAATTTGGATTCTTTGGGGTGGAAATGTTTGGAGGGTGAATGAAGGGAATCATGGTTGGGAAAACCTTAGGAAGGTAAGCGAACAGTGAATCCAGTGATCTTAATAGATGTTGGCAATCTTTTTATGTAAAGGGCCAGAGAGTCAGATAAGATCTGTGGGCCACAGGATCTCTGTTGCAAGTACTCCACGCCTGTTAGAATGGCTGTCATCAAAAAGATAAGAGATAAGTGTTGGCTAGGAGAAAAGGGAAACCTTGTGCACTGTTGGTGGGAATGTAAATTGGTGCAGCCATTGTGGAAACAGTATTGAAATTCCTCAAAACATTGAAAATAGAACTACCTTGTGATCCAGCAATTCTGCTTCTGGGCACATATCTGAAGGAAACAAAATCACTATCTTGAAAGAGATATCTGTACTCTCACGTTCATCACAGCATCATTCACAACAGCTAAGACATGGAAATAACCTAAGTGTCCATCAATGGATGAATGGATAAGGAAAATGTACATATACGATGGAATATTATTCAGCCACGAGGAAGAAGGAAATCCTGCCATTTGCAACAATGGGGATGGACCTTGAGGGCATTATGCTAAGTGAGATAAGTTAGATGGAGAAAGACAAATACTGTACGATCTCACTTATATGTGGAATCTAAAAAACCCAAACTTGTAGAAACAGACAGTAGAAGGGTGGTTACCAGGGGCTTAGGGGGTGGGGGAAATGGGGAGATGTTGGTGAAACAAATTTCCAGTTCTAAGATAAATACATTCTGGGGATCTAATGTACAGCATGGTGGCTGTAGTTAACAATATGGTGTCATGTACTTGAAGGTTGCTAAAAAAAAAAAAGGCCCCAGATATTTCCCAACGCCCCCCGGAGGGCAAAATTGTCCCCACTAGAGAACCACTGTTATAAGCTAATTGAACTAGAATACCTATATTGATGTCTAGAAACACATTTCTTAGGGTCAGTTTGTTGTAGATCTGTAAGTACGGGAAAGGTGGGGAACATAACGCTTCACTCTTTCAAGTAATATCAATTTTAGATGTTTGAGATTTACTCTGGAGCACTGAGTAGACTCCTCGCAGCCAATTGGAATGTCAGAGATGCATTCAGTCCGCTCTATCACAGCAGAGAGAAATATCTCAGGGCAAAGGAAGTATCTCAGGACAAAGTTTTCAGCAACTATATGCCCCTTATCATAAGGCAGGGATCTCCCTACCTCTCTCCCCACCTCTCAGTTGATGTAGATGGTCATGACGTGGAGTTGGGAGGGAGCTGCTACACGTATGGAGGGAATTTGAGAAATCATCCTTATCTCTGGAGCTTCAAAAATCTTTGCAAACGACTGTCTTTACATGAGGCTTAAACTCAGTCAGTCAACACGTATTTACTGAATATTTGCCAAAATCTAGGCTCTGTTCTAAGCACTGAGAATGTAGTCTCTGTCTTCAAGGGTTAAATTTTAGTGACTCCAGATATCTTATGCACCCAAGAGCATCAGGAATAATAGGTGTCGTTAAAACCCAAGTGTTTTTTTTCCCAGCCAGATGGTTTTTGTCATAGTTGATGTCTGTCACACTCTAGATGCTGTGGCACCAGGGGAAGGGATGGGTCCTCTGCCATCTACAATGTTAACACACACCAGAGACACCCTGGGTGACACTCTTAGGGTGACAGAGATGATCAGGAATCAGGTCTTTGTCCTCTCCTCCACTGTGAAATCTAGAGGTGACATCACAGGATACCACAGAAGAATAAGATGGATAAAGGATGGATTCTGGGGAGAAAGGGGTAGGTTCTGGAGAAAAATAGCAGGGCCATACAAAATCCTGGGGGCATCGTGCAGGGAAAGGAACCTGGGATGGTGAAGTGGGACGCTGTGAGAAATAATTAGGAGACTGTGTGGTGGGCCCCACAAAGATGTCCACGTCCTGACTCCTGGAAGCCGTGGATATGTTCCTTTACCTGGCAAAGGAGAAGTAAGGTGACAGATGGAATTAAATTTGCTTATCAGTTGACCTTAAAGTAGGGAACTTATCCTGGTTGGTCTGGGTGGTCTGAATGTAATCACAGGGGTCCTTAAAGTAGTAAAAAGAGGCAGAAGAGGAAGTCAACTCGACCAACCAGTGCTGGTTCTCAAGACAGAGGAAGAGCCCACAAGCCAAGGGACACAGGCGGCCTCAGAAGCTGAAAAGACAAAGAAATGGATTCTTCCCTGGAGCCCCCAGAAGGAACACAGCTCTGCTGACATCTTGATTTTAGCCAGTGAGAGCCATGTTGTTGGATTTTTCTAATGTACAGAACCACAAGACAATAAATTTGTGTTGTTATAAGCCACTAAGTTTGTGTTCATTTGCTACAGCAGCCACAGGAACTAATATAGCAAATGGACGCTGATGCCAAATGGGTTCTTGGGGAGGAGGCTGGGACTGCTGGTGAATATGATGATAAGCGGTCTCTTCTCAGCAAGAGCCACTGGGGAGGTCCCTCCGGGATCAGGGCAGGTGATGGTGTAGGCTCCAGGCAGGCGCATATGTCTCATGGACCATTCTTTTGCAGGGCTGTGTGTTGGCCAAGGAAACATAAGAGGAGATAGTGAGTGTTTCTTCAACTAAACCCTCCTTGATCCTTCATCCCAAAGGCCCCACTTTCCTTTCTCTTCTGTAAATGGGCTTCCTGAGAGCAGGTGAGTGAATCAAATCCAGCCTGGACTCTGCCTCCTTCCAGGGTCACTTCCCAAGCCCTCTCTCGGTGCCTGGCCCAGCTCAGTGGTACCCGCCAGGAGTAACGTGAGACTGCGATGCTGGACTCCTACCAAGGGTGTAAACTTTGTTCTCAGAAAGGGAGGAACTCCTTTGGAGTCCTTGCAGTCACCTGATTCCACAGTGGTTCTGGGTGAATTTCACCTCACTGATCTAAGAAACAGTAACACTGGAGAGTATACCTGTGAATACCACAGAAGAGGGAACCCCCACAGGAGCTCACAGCCCAGTGATGTTCTTTTACTGCTGGTGACAGGTGAGGAGGGGGTCTCAGAATGGCACATACTCTTCCTAGGGACAGGGGATGAGGGAGGAACCAGAGGAAGAGAGAGGCCAGGGGGTCTCATCTCCAGTGAACTTGGGGAGGGAGATGGAGAAAGACAGGAACAGAGTTGATTATCTTGGCTTTATCCAAGGCTGAGAGGAGGTAGAATATCATTCCTGGAGTCAGAGCTGAAAGAGGGTGAGATGAGGTATCTGTCATTCCCCACACTCCATGGGAACCCCCTGCCAGGAGAGCACAGGTGAGTGGGGGACCCCAGGCTTCTCCCCATGACCTCAGAGCCTCCCTTCTCTTACAGGAGATTCTCCTAAACCTTCCCTCCAAGCCCACCAAAGGGGTAAGGTGACCACAGGAGAAAAGGTGACCCTTACATGCCAGCTGCCAGACAATTTTTTGGGGCCTGTAATGTTTGCTCTGCTGAAGGCAGGAAGTTCAATGCCCATCCAGCTCCAGGGTCCAGCAGGGAAGAAGACAGACTTCTCCCTTCAGAATGTGACAGTCAATGACACTGGGAACTACAGCTGTGTCTACTACCAGACAAGGGCTCCTTTCTGGGCCTCAGAGCCCAGTGATCATCTTGTGATCTGGGTGACAGGTAAGGTTTTTACCATCGGGAGAACTATAGCTGGATCATCTGCCAGCTGAGGTTCCGTGACCTGGAGTGCACTGGAGGGTGATTCCGTCCCTACAAGACTCTGGAGCTTGGAAAACTCATTTGGGAAGAACTGAGTTAGAGCCAGGATCCTTTGGAATAGTGGACAGGACCTTCTGCTAAGAGAGGGAGTGTGGATGGTGAGAATCACATAAAAGGAGGCTGGGCAGTGGGCTTCCCACCATGGATGACCAGATGTGCCCTGAGGGGGCCCGGCTTGGGGGAAGAATTTGTAATACCTGGCCCCCACTAGGAGAATAAGATATAGCCACAAAGTCATGCATATCTCTGGATGGAGCACAATTCATTCAGACTAAAGTGTGAATGACACCTCCTGGAGTTATGCAGAAGGAGGTTCCAGCAAGAGGGCAGAGGAGGAGAGAGAATAAAAAAGGGCCCAGGGAATACCTTTCCAGAAAGATCTGTTTCATTTTCTTTCATACTCTACCACTCTTGCCCTTTAGCTCCACCAAGTTGAACTTTTCATTTCCTGCCTAGCCTTTTCTTTCTTTCTTTTTTGAAAAGAATAATTTTTAAAAATCGTGGTAAAAATGCATAACATAAAATTTACCATCTTAATCATTTTTAAGTGCACAGTTCAGTAGTGTTAAGTACATTCACATTGTTGTGCAGCTATCACCACCAACCATCTCCAGAACTCTCTTCATCTTGCAAAACTGAACATCTGTCCCAAGTAAACAACAGCTCCCCCTTCCCTTTCCCTCAGACGCTGGCAACCACCATTCCACTTTCCATCGCTATGAATTTGACTACTCTAGATTCTCATATAAGTGGAATGATACAGTATTTGTCTTTCTGTGTCCGGCTTATTTCACTGAGAATAATGTTCTCAAGGTTCATCCATGTCATAGCATGTAACTGGACTTCCTTCCTTCTTAAGACTGAATAATATTGTATTGCCTGTATACACCACATTTTGATGGACGCTAGGGTTGCTTCCACTTTTTGGCTGTTGTGAATAATGCTGCTATGAACGTGGATGAACAGATATTACTTAGAGACCCTGCTTTGAATTCTTTTGGCTGTAGACTTAGAAGTGGAATTGCTGGATCGTATGGTAGTTCTATTTTTAATTTTTTGAGGAGCCTTTGTACCATTTTCCACAGTGGCTGCACCATTCTACATTCCCACCAACGGTGCACAAGGGTTCTGTTTGCTTGTTTCTGAAGGGATGTTTTTTGACCCTTGTGTACAAGGGCTGTTTTTGAGGATTGAGTTTGTTCAGGACAGAGAGGAAGAGAGGCCAGGAGGAACCAGGCATCATCCTGGATGGGGGCTGAATCCCCTAATATTGATATGAGGACCAACCATAACTCACAGGGCAGTAACCAAAGATCCCAGAATTTCCAAAAGGCACATGGAACAAGGATTCAAGGATTCAAGGTCCTTGAGAAACGCCAGGATCTTGAAGGCAGTATAGGGTATGAAAACAGGTTCTGAAGTCAGATGGACCATTGGTTCTCAACCAAGGGCCATTTTGTGGATGTATGACAATGTCCGGAGACATTTTTCACAGCCACACCTGGGGATGGGGGTGCTGCTCCTGGAATCCAGTAGGTAGAGACGGGGGATGCTGCAAAACATCCTACAATGCACAGGAACTCCACAATTATCCAGCCCCAATGTCAATAGTGCCAAACTTGAGAAACTCTGCTGTAGGTGCGTTGACTAGTTTCCAGTAAGACACCAGAGTTCTTGGCAGGGACTTGAAGGATGGAAACCATACTCTTCTCCAATCCCTGAAGCCTCTAATTACTTAAAATATGTGCCTCCAGCCAGTGGCTATTCAAGAAACCTTTAATAATGATACTGGTTACCTAACTTGGCATCATTCGTCTTCTTTTAAGGTCACTTGTGTGTTTTCTACCCCCCACCCCTTTATTCCAAAGTTTAATCTATCTGCAGTTTCCCACTCTGATTTCTTCAGGGCCAGGTGCTAGGAATCTGATGGTTCATGGGGTTTATCCATCATTTCTGAGCTTTGAACAAGATCTATATGGTCTCTGGTTCTGCAGAAAGCAGCACGCAGCTGGCAGGGAGGGCTGAACTGACAGGAGGCAGCCGTGATAAATAGCACCCCACTTCCTGATGGTGGCTATGAGATGGAGGCTAAGATTGTGGGACAGAAAGTGAAGAACTGAAAGCGGTACCACAGGGAACAGAGGAGAAAAGTGGTCAGGTGCACTGTGAACTTCACAGGCAGTCCTGCTGCCTTCTTTGAAGGACAGAGCTGAAGGAGGGAGTCTTCATCTTAAGGGTCCACTTCTGGTTTGGTCAAATCCAAGAGGCAGGGTCAACACAATTGTAAATGGTAAAGGCAATGAAGAGCAATGGGGTGAGCACGTCACATCAGCGGAGCTTAGTGAAGCCTGACTACAGAAAATGGCCAAGATAGTCCACTTGTTTTGGGAACCACAGCCATATCTGATTTAAGATAATTCTCCTGCCTGGCTGTATTAGCCAAGGTTCTCCAGAGAAACATAACCAATAGGAAATATATATATATATACACCCAAATATAATATCCTATATGTATATATCTCCTATGTATAATATTATATAAAATATATAATATATATCATGTATATGATAAGAATTTCTTTTGAGAAATTTGAAAAATACTACCTAATAGAAATAATAATAAAATAACAGTCACACATCCACCACCCAGAGTCACACTTGCTCACATCTAGTCATTTTTGCCCCAAGTTATTTTCTTTCCACAAATAAAGATAGAAAGTCCTTTTTCCCTCCCAACACTATTCCCATTATTTTGCCTCTTCTCGGTGGAAACTTCTACCCTGAACTTGATGTTACCATTTCTGTGCATGTTTTTACATTTTTAGTATACGGGTACAACTTTGTAAATAATGTATAGAATTTTTAAAATTACATATCCATGGTATAATATTGTGATTGTTTTCTGTAACTTGATTTCTTTTTCTGATCAGACCATTTATTTGGCAACTCAATAAGTGTACAATTTTGTGACATCCTGTGTGTTGTGTTCTTTTTTAAAAATTATTTTATTGAGGTCTTACTGGTTTATAACATTATGTAATTTCAGGTGTACTTTATTATACATCAGTTTCTGTATAGACTGCCTCATGCTCACCCCCAATAGTCTAATTTTTATCTGTCACCATACACATGTGCCCCTTTACCCCTTTCACCCTCCCTCCACCCTCTTCCCCTCTGGTAACCACTAATCTGTTCTGTTTATCCATGTTTGTTTATCATCCACATATGAGTGAAATCATACGGTATTTGTCTGTCTCTGGCTTATTTTGCTTAACATAATACCCTCCAGGTCCATCCATGTTGTTGCAAATGGGACAATTTTGTCTTTTTTTATGGCTGAGTAGTATTCCATTGTATAGATATACCACATCTTCTTTATCCATTCGTCCCTTGATGGGCACTTAGTTTGCTTCTACATCTTGGCTATTGTGAATAACGCTGCAAGGAATATAGCGATGCTTAAATCTCCTTGAATTGTTGATTTCAAGTTTTTTTGGTTAAATACCCAGTAGTGGGATAGCTGGATCGTGTGGTATTTCTTTTTTTAATTTTTTGAGGAATCTCCACACTCTTTTCCATTGTGGCTGCACAAGTTTGCATTCCCTCCAGCAGTGTATGAGGGTTCCCTTTTCTCCACATCCTCTCCAACATTTGTTATTTTTTGTCTTGTTAATTATAGCCATTCTGACATGTGATTTTTTTTTTTTAACTCAAGAATTTCGTCTTCCGGATAAAACTGAAGGAAAGTCTCCTGAGATAGCAGGAACAAGACTAGGTAAGAGAAGAGTTTCCTGGGACCCAGAGTCTTCAAACGTGGGATGAGACTTCCTTGTGAGGTGGTAAGATATTTTTCTATATTTTGATGATGCCTGAAGGTTGTGGGTCAATGCAAGATCTTTCGAGGTGGGTAAGGTTAGAGTCACAGCTCTGCTTACTCCTCAGTTGGGTGACTTTGGAAATCTTACTTCAACTCTCTGACCCTCAGCTTCTGCATCTGCAAAATGGGCATCATTCTATCTCCCTCCCAGGATATCTGTGAGGATGAGAGAAATGTAGTGAGATCTCCAGCACCTAATAGGAACTCAGTCAATGGTAGACATATGTAGGCATCAGAACATGTCTCAGGAAACAAGCTGGACCTCTTACCTGCTCTCCTCTCACCAGGGACCACTGGAATCATCCTCATTGTCATCTTTGCCTTCCTCTTCCTCCTTGCATCCTTCCTCATCTACAAATACACCTGGTGTGGTGAGTTCAGGAAAACGATGGTGAAATCTTCTTGGGGGAATGGGAGAAACAGCATGAGGAAGCTACTACCACATGGTTAATCCTTTCCCTTCTCTTTTTTTTTTATCCCCAGGGGCAGCTCCTAACAAGAAGAGCATAAGGTAGAGCCACTCAGAGAATCCCATCAGCCAATATTTAACTCTTCCTCCAACGTTTCCTGGACTGCTTAACCTTCTTACTTCCACCTTTTACGTGCCCCAGACCAGCTCCAGTGACCATCTCAAGCTTCTCTCCATGCTCTTTCTTCCTTTGTCAATTGTCCTCCACTTCTCCTTCAATGTTCTTTCTTTGGATTCTTTCCTCTTGGACCACATTGCCCCCAACCACCTCCTCCCTTCACCTCTCAAGACTTCCCTGAGCATCTGAATGACTGGGAGACCCTAGGGTGGGGCATACAAACTGGGAGAGACTTTGGTTTACAGATGACCTTGCTTTGCATCTCACCTCCACCTACCCACAATGATCTTGATTTCTCTCTCTAATTACCTTTATCTCCAATGCTTCATTTTTTCTCTCTTAGCTCCTGCTCTTCTAAGAAACCTGAAGAATTGGTGACAAGTAATCAATCTAGGAAAGAAAGTGGTGGTGGGTACATGTATGTGTGTGCACATGTGGATGCTGTTTGTGTGCATGTGAGCATGTGTATTTGAATGTGCATATGTGAGTCTGCACGTGTAAGTGTGCTGGTATGTATGTATACATGTGAACATGTGTATGCATGTAGCAGTGCACAAATGAGTGCATGGGTTGTGTGAGCTTGTGTGTGTGTAGTTGTGTGTATATTTGTGTGTATATGAGTATATGTTGTATGTGCACATGTGGTTTGCATGTTTGTGTGCTCAGGAGTATGTGTGAGTGTGTATATGTGAGCATGCATGTGAGTATTGCATGCATGCATGTGTTAGTGTGTGCACACATGTGTGCGTGTATATGTGTGAATATACGTGTGTGTGTGTGTGTGAGTAGAGATGACCCCCGGAGCTGGAGATGAAGCAACAGCAGAATCTTTTCTCTCCTAGACGCATCTACAGCTATGAGGAGCTGCTCGTCTGACTTGGTGAGTTTCCATGTTGGCAATTCCCCGTCAGCCCCTCCCTCATTCCAGGGTCTCCATCACTCCCTCTCTGATTTTGTCAATGGTCCAGGCCTTTGCTGTCATCCACCCCCAACCCTTCCTCTGCATTTCAGGAGAAACTGGTCTGAACTCTTCTACGCCTTCTCTGGCCATGGGATCTTCATCCCATGACTTGTCCTTTCTGAGGACATTTCCCCATCTGTACAATGGGACGTTACACCGCCTTCCTCATAGGATTAATGGGATGGTTTAATGAGCTCAGAGAATGATCAGTAGGATTCCAGGCATGGAGTAAGCATTCAGTAACTCGAAGCTATTATTATTATAACTGTCTGTGTGACCTCGGGCAAGTGACTGTCCCACCCTGAGCCTCAGTTTCTTCATCTGGACAGTGGGGATAATATACATTACCTTTTGGTGCCATTGCGAAAGTATAGTAAGATCTCTTGGTAAAGCACTTACCACAATGTACACCACGTAGTAGACCTTGCATCAGTTATTGGTAACAGTTACTGAGAGTAGCACGTTTTTTTCCTTTACAATTCAATTTTTTAAATCTTATTGAGGTCACTTTTGTTTATTACATTATGTAAATTTCAGGTGTACATCTTTATATTTCAGCTTCTGTATAGACTGCACGTGTTCACCACCAAAAGTCTAGTTTCCATCTGTCACCATACATATGTCCCCTTTACCCCTTCTACCCTCTGCCCACCTGCTTCCCCTCTGGTAACCACCAATCTGTTCTCTGTATCTATGTGTGTGTTTATCTTCCACATGTGAGTGAAATCATATGGTATTTGTCTTTCACTGTCTCACTTATTTCGCTTAGCATAACACCTTCAAGGTCCATCCACATAGTTGCAAATGGCATGATTTTCTCTTTTTTATGGCTGAGTAGTATTCAGTTGTGTGTGTGTGTATATATATATATATGTATATATACACCACATCTTCTTTATCCAATCATCTGTTGATGGGCACTTACGTTGCTTCCAAGTCTTGGCTATTGTGAATATTGCTGCAATGAACATAGGGGTGCATATATCTTTTTGAATTATTGAGTTAATGTTCTTTGGATAAACACCCAGACGTGGAATAGCTGGATCCTATGGTGTTTCTATTTTTATTTTTTTGAGGAATCTCCATCTGTTTTCCATAGTGGCTGTACCACTTTGCATTCCCTCCAGCTGTGTATGAGGGTTCCATTTCTCCACATCCTCTCTAACACTTGTTATTTCTTGTCTTTTTAATAATAGCCATTCTGATGGGTGTGAGGTGATATCTCATTGTAGTTTTGATTTGAATTTCCCTAATAATTAGTGGTGTTGAACATCTTTTCATGTCCCTCTTGGCCATCTGTAAATCTTCTTTGGAAAAATGACTGTTCATATCCTCTGCCCAGTTTTTGATCAGGTTGTTCATTTTTTTGTTGTTGAGTTATATGACATCTTTATATATTTTGGATATTAACTCCTCATCGGACATATGATTTGTAAATATTTTCTCCCAGTTGGTGGGTTGTCTTTTCATTTGGTTCAAGATTTCCTTTGCCGTGCAGAAGCTTTTTAGTCTCATATAGTCCCATTTTTTAAGTTTTTCTTTTGTTTCCCTTGCCTGAGGAAACATGATATTCAAAAAGATACCGATAAGACTGATTTCAAAGAGCATACTGCCTATGTTTTCTTCTAGGAGTTTTATGGTTTCAGGTCTTACATTCAGGTCTTTAATCCATTTTGAGTTAATTTTTGTGTCTGGTGTAAGATAATGGTCTACTTTCATTCTTTTGCATGTGGCTGTCCAGTTTTCCCAACACCATTTATTGGAGAGAATTTCCTTTCTCCATTGTGTGTTCTTGGCTCCTTTGTTGAAAATTAGCTGTCCATAGATGTGTGGGTTTACTTTTGGACTTTCAATTCTTTTTTTTTTTTGCTGGTTTAAAGACTTTTATTTATTTATTTATTTTCTCCCCAAAGCCCCAGTAGATAGTTGAATGTCATAGCTGCACATCCTTCTAGTTGCTGTATGTGGGACGTGGCCTCAGCATGGCCGGAGAAGCAGTGCATTGGTGCGTGCCCGGGATCCGAATCCAGGCCGCCAACAGCGGAGCGTGTGCACTGCCCTGGACTTTCAATTCTTTTCCATTGATCTGCATGTCTGTTTTTGTGCCAGTACCATGCTGTTTTGATTACTATAGCTTTGTAATATATTTTGAAATCAGAGAGTGTGATACCTCCAACTTTCTTCTTTTTTCTCAAGATTGCTTTGCCTATTCAGGGTCTTTTGTTGTTCCATATAAATTTTAGGATTCTTCTATTTCCATGAAAAATGTTATTGGGATTCTGATTGGGATTGCATTGAATTATAGATTGCTTTAGATAATATGGACATTTTAACTATGTTTATTCTTCCAATCCATGAGCATGGAATATCTTTGCATTTCCTCGTGTCTTCTTCAGTTTCTTTCAGTAATGTCTTATAGCTTTCAGTGTATTCGTCTTTAACCTCCTTGGTTAAATTTATTCAAGATATTTTATTCTTTTTGTTGTGATTGTAAATGGGATTGTATTTTTGATTTCTCTTTCTGTTAGTTCATTGTTAGTGTACAGAAATGTGAATGGTATGTGTATGTTGATTTTGTACCCAGCAATTCTACTGTATTCGTCAATTTTTTCTAATAGATTTATGGTGGATTCTTTAGGGTTTTCTGCATATAGAATCGTGTCATCCACAAACAGTGACAGTTTTACTTCTTCCTTTCCAATTTAGATCCCTTTTATTTCTTTTTCTTACCCATTTGCTCTGGCTTGGATTTCAAGTACTATGTTACATAAGTGTAGTGAGAGTGGACATATTTGTCTTGTTTCTGTTCTTAGAGGAATAGCTTTCAGTCTTTCACTATTGAGTATGATGTTTGCTGTAGGTTTGTCATATATGGCCTTTATTACATTGAGGTACTTTCCTTCTATACCCATTTTATTGCGAGTTTTTATCATAAATGGATGCTAAATCTTATAAAGTGCTTTTTCTGTGTCTATTGAGATGATCAAGTGATTTTTATTCTTCATTTTGTTAATGTAGTGTATCTCATTGATTGAGTTGCAGATGTTGAACCATCCTTGTGTCCCTGGAATAAATCCCACTTGATCGTGGTGTATGATCCTTTTAATGTATTGTTGTATTCAATTTGCTAATATTTTGTTGAAGATTTTTGTGTCTATGGTCATCAGCATTATTAGCCTACAATTTTCATTTTTTGTGTTGTCCTTGTCTGATTTTGGTATCAGGGTAATGTTGGTCTTGTAAAATGAGTTTGAAAGTGTCCCATCCCCTTCAAATTTTTGGAAAAGTTTGAGAAGGATAGGTGTTAAATCTTCTTTGAATGTTTGGTAGAATTCACCAGGGAAGCCATCTGGTCCTGGACTGTTGTTTTTGGGGAGGTTTTTGATTACTGTTTCAATTTCTTTACTTGTGATTGCTCTATTCAAATTCTCTGTTTCTTCTTGATTCAGTTTTGGAAGGTTGTATGCTTCTAAGAAATCATCCATTTCTTGTAGGTTATCCAATTTGTTGGTGTATGGTTTTTCAGAGTATTCTCTTATAATCCTTTGTATTTCTGTAGTATCCATTGTAATTTCTCCTTTTTCATTTCTGATTTTATTCATTTGAGCCTTCTCTCTTTTTTTCTTAGTGAGTCTGGCTAAGAGTTTGTCAATTTTGTTTATCTTTTTAAAGAACCGGCTCTTAGTTTCACTGATCTGTTCTATTATTTTTTTAGTTTTTATTTCATTTATTTCTGCTCCGATTTTTATTATTTCCTTCCCTCTATTGACTTTGGGCTTCATTTGTTCTTCTTTTCCTAGTTATTTTAGGTATAGTGTTAAACTGTTTATTTGAGATTTTTCCTGTTTCTTGAGGTAGACCTGTATTACTACATGCTTCCCTCTTAAGCTGGATTGCATAAGGTTTTGTATGTTGTGTTTTCATTTTCATTTGTCTCCGGGTATTTGTGTGTGTGTGTGTGTGTGTGTGTGTGAGGAGATCAGCCCTGTGCTAACATCTGCCAATCCTCCTCTTTTTTTGCTGAGGAAGACTGGCCCTGGGCTAACATCCGTGTCCATCTTCCTCCACTTTATATGGGACGCCGCCACAGCATGGCTTGCCAAGCGGTGCATCGGTACGCGCCCGGGATCCAAACTGGCGAACCCTGGGCCGCCGCAGCAAAGCATGCACACTCAACTGCTTGCGCCACCGGGCCGGCCCCTGTCTCCGGGCATTTTTTGATTTCTTCATTGATCCAATGGTTGTTCAGTCACATGTTGTTTAGTCTCCACATATTTGTGTCTTTCCAAGCTTTTTTTCTTGCACTTAATTTCTAGTTTCATAGCATTGTTGTTGGAAAAGATGCTTGATATTATTTCGATCTTCTTAAAGTTATTGAGTCTTGCCTTGTTTCCCAGTATATGGTCTATCTTTGGGAATGTTCCATGTGCACTTGAGAAGAATGTGTATTCTGCTCTTTTTGGATGGAATGTTCTGTATATACTTATTAAATCCAGCTGGTCTAGTGTTTCATTTGAGGCCACTATTTCCTTGTTGACTTTCTGTCTTGATGATCTATCCAGTGATGTAAGTGGATTTTTGAGGTCCCCTATTATTATTGTGTTGCTGTCAATTTCTCCTTTCAGGTCTGTTAATAGTTGCTTTATGTACTTTGGTGCTCCTGTATTAGGTGCATATATATTCACAAGTGTTATGTCCTCTTGGTGGAATGTCCTTTTTATCATTATATACCATCCCACTTTGTCTCTCGTTGTCTTTTTTATCTTGAAGTCTGCTTTGTCTGATATGACTATGGCAATACCTGCTTACTTTTGCTTGCCATTTGCTTGGAGTATCATCTTCCATCCCTTCACTCTGAGCCTGTGTTTGTCTTTAGAGCGAAGATGTGTTTCCTGGAGGCATCATATTGTTGGGTCTTGTTTGTTTGTTTGTTTTTTGGTGACGAAGTTTTGCCCTGAGCTAACATCTGTTACCAATCCTCCTCTTTTTGCTGAGGAAGATTGGCCCTGGACTAACATCTGTGCCCATCTTCCTCTACTTTATCTGTGGGACACCTGCCACAGCACGGGTTGATAAACAGTGCATGGGTCTGGGCCCAGGATCCAAACCTGCGAGCCCCAGGCCGCTGAAGCAGAACATGTGAACTTAACCACTACGTCACCGGGCCAGCCCTGGGTCTTGTTTTTTTAACCCAACCTGCCACTCTGTGTCTTTTGATTGGAGACTTCAATCTATTTACATTTAGAGTGATTGATATATGAGGGCCTAATACTGCCATTTTATCTCTGGTTTTCCAGTTGTTCCATATTTCCATTGTTTCTTTTCCCCTGTCTTTCTGACTGCCATTTCAGTTCCGTGGTTTTCTGTGATGGTTTTCTCTTTAGTTGTGATTTGTGGCTCTGCTCTGATTTTTTGTTTAGTAGTTACCATGAGGTTTTTATAAAAGATCTCATATGTGAGACAGTCCATTTTCTGAAAGCCTCTTGTCTCCGTCAGTCTAAGCAGGTTCCATCCCTTTCCTCTTCCACTTCTAAGTTATTGTTGTCACAAATTATTCTTTTTTGTGTTATGAGTTTGTGACTAAATTGAAGTGTTTATAGTTATTTTTGATGCTTTCCTCCTCTTTATCTTTTATGTTATAATTAAGTGTTTGCTAACTTATTCTGATAGACAGATGCAATTTTTTGATTTTGTCTGTCTATTTATCTCCTCGCTCAAAGCTTTGTAAACTTTTGCCTTTGTGTTTCAGGTAGGAGGGCGCCCTTCATCATTTCTTGTAAGGCAGGTCTAGTGGCGATGAACTACATCAGCTTTTGTTTGTTTGGGAAAGGTTTTATTTCTCTGTTGTATCTGAAGGATAATTTCACTAGATAGAGTATTCTTGGCTGATAGTTTTGTCTTCCAGTTTTTTGAATATATCATTCCACTCTCTCCTAGCTTGTGTAGTTTTTGCTAAGAAATATGATGAATGCCTGATGGGGATTCCTTTGTAGGTTATTTTCTTCTCTATTGCTACCCTTAATTTTTCTTCTGTGTCATTGACTTTTACAGTTTTACTATTATATGCCTTGGAGAAGGTCTTTTTGTATTGATGTAATCAGGAGTTCTATTGGCCTCATGTACTTGTAGGTTCAATTTCTCCCCAGATTTGGGAAGTTCTCAGCTACTATTTCTTTGAACAAGCTCTCTGCTCCTTTCTCCCTCCCTTTGCCCTCTGGTATACCTGTAATCCTTGTGCTACTTTTCCTAATCGAGTCAGACATTTCTCGAAGAATTTCTTGTTTTTTTTTTCAAAAAAAATCTTAGCTCTCTCTCCTCCTCCACCTGAAGCATTTCTGCATTTGTGTCTTCTAATTCACTAACTCTGTCCTCCACAAGATCTGCTCTATTTTTTATGGTTCCTACATTATTTTTTATCTCATTAATTGTGTTCTGCATATCCGGAATTTCTGTATAGTTTTTTTAAGGGCTTCAGTCTCTTTGGTGACGTATTCCTTGTGTTCATTAATTTTACTCCTGAGCTCATTGAACTGTCTTTCTGTGTCTTCTTGTAACTTGTTGAGTTTGTTTATGACAACTATTTTGAATTCTCTGTCATTTAGATTGTAATCTTCTGTGACTTCAGGTTTGGTTTCTGGAGACTTGTCATTTTCCGTCTGTTCTGCTGTGTTACTGTAGTTCTTCATGGTGTTTGATGAATTGATCCCCTGCCGGAGCATTTGTGGTAGTATCAGGTCCCAGATTCCACGTGCCACCTCTAGGGGGGCAGGAGCTGTGTTTTCTGATCCCACTCCCCCTGCTGGTAGTTGTGCTGGCTGAGCCACTCTGTGTTCCTGCGGGCTGGCCACAGTCGCTCAGCAGGTCACACTCACATGGGCTGGTGCTGCACACATGGGTGTGTCCCACAGTCTGCTCTGCTCAGTGGGTGGGGCACCTTCATGTGTGCTGAGCTGCTGCCACTTGGTGGGCCACATTTGATGGGCAGAGCATCTTCCTGTGGCCTGGGCACTGCACTCAGTGGGCAAGTCCCATAGGCTGTTGTGCTCAGTGTGCAGGGCAACTTTTTGAAGGCTGGCACTGCACTTGGCAGGTGGGCTGCCTTCGTGGGGGCTGAGTTGTTCCACTCAGTGTGGAGTATTGGCATGGGCAGGGCTGCCATGGCACAATGGGTGTTCCCACGGGCACGGCTACCACTCCAAAAGCATTTGCCTGTGGGCTGGGCTGCCCCTGCCTCCACTCACAGTCATGCCTGCCTCTGTGTGAGGATCCAGGCCTCGATCACTGCCACCAGGGAAGGGGAGGGGGCCACTTCCTTAGTTCCAGTGCTTCCTGGGGATCCAGCCCCCCCATCTTCTGATGTATAGCTGCATGGATTTCTCATTCTGGTGTGCTGTGCAAGGAGTCCTTTGTTAGTCAATCCATGCTCTCCTGGTTGTAATTTAGAGGGGAGAGACAAAGGGAACAACTTATTCCACCATGATGCCACCATCATTCCCGTGGAATTTTCCCAACTTTTAAAAAATTGTGGCAAAATGCCATAACATAAAATTCTCTATTTTAATATGTACAATTCAGTGACATTTGGTCCATTCACAATGTTGTGCAACAATCACCATTATCTAGTTCCAGAACATTTTCATCACCCCCGAAGGAAATGCCACACCCTTTTAGCAGTTGCTCCCAATTCACTAGCCCCCACAACCCCCAGTTCCTGGCAATAACTAACCTGCTTTCTGCCCCTGTGGATTTGCTTATTCTGGTCATTTCATATTCACATTTATTTTGATAGTTGTATGTATGAATTATCTATCACTGCATAGCACATCATTCCAAAATGTAGCGGCTTAAAGCAACATTTATTATCTCACAGTGTCTGTAGGCCAGGAATCTGGGTGTCCCTGGCTGGATCCTCTCACTCCAGGTCTCACAGAGCTGTGATTAAGGTGTTGGCCAGGGCTGGTTAGGGCTTAAGTAGAAGAGGATTTGCTTCCACACTCACTCAGGAGGTTGTTGGCAGGATTCAGTTCCTTGCTGGCTGTTGGCCAGAGACCGTGATGGCCGCATGAGCCTCTCCATAGGGCAGCTCATAACATGGCAGCTGGCTTCATCAGCATGAGCTAGGGAGAGGAAGAGTAGTGAGGCAAGATGGAACTCACCGTCTTTCACAACCTAGTCTTTGATATGACATCCAATTTCTTTTTCTGTATTGTCTTGCTAATTCTTTTGATAGATGCAAGTCGCTAGGTCCAGCCAACACTCAAGAGGGGAGGAGACCTAACAAAGTCTTTAAGTGTAGGAGTCTCTTGGGAGTTATCTTGGAAAGCTGTCTGCCACATTATTATTATGATTGTTAAATTTTCACAATCATATATTCCTCCCTGGAATACCTGATCCTTTTCTCCGTGCTTACCTCCAGGATGAAGGATTTCAGGCCTCAGGAGCTGAAGAACCCCATGGAGTGACTTATGTTGAGCTAGACACCAAAGCCCTACGTGAGGGCCCTTCCAGCCAGAGGAAGCAGCCTCTGGAAACCTGTGTGTACTCGGTCCTTAAGACATAGCCAGGAGAAGATCTGGAGCCTGGAAGAAAGAACTTCTGACAAGGGAATGGACAGTGGGACAGAGGTCCCTTGGGGGACCAGGCAAATGGGGATCCCTTTCCTCAAATTTCCAATAAAGACTTGTTTCCTTCTTTTAAAAAATTATTTTTTAAAAGTGAGAGGTATCATTTACATAGAGTAATATGCCAATGATATGACCCAGGATGGGGGGTCTGATCATGCCAGGCAGACCAACCATGTGATTAGAGGGTTAGGACTATGAGCCCAGAGATATCAGCCTGACCACTGGGAAACAAAGGGAGGCTGGAGATAGATTCAGTCCTGTGGACAGTGATTCAATCAACTATATCTACGTGAAGAAATACCAATGAAAACTGGACAGTGAGGCTCGGGGGAGCTTCCTGGTTGGTGACACACTTTGATGTGCTGGAAGGGTGACACATCCTGAGAATATAGGAAGCTTCCCTTTTGGGACACTCCCAGACTCCACCCTATGTGCCTCTTCATTTAGCTGGTTCTGATTTGTATCCTTTCTAATACAATTATAGTCATAAGTATGGCACTTTATGGAATTCTTAGAGTGGTTCTAGCAAAAATTATTGAATTTGAGGGGTATAGTGGGAACCTACAAATTTTTAGGCAGTTGGTCAGAAGTGTAGGTGGCCTGGGAACACCTGAACTTACAGCTGGTGTCTAAAGTAAGGATACTCTTGTGAACACTGTGTGCTTAAACCATGAAATCTGTGCTAACTCCAGGCAGTTAGTGTCAGAATTACATTGCAGCTCAGAAGTAGATCCTTCCCCAGTCAAGCTCTTGGATTAGACCCCAGCCATCGTTGACACCTTGACTGCAGCACCTAGAGGATCCTGCTAGGTTGTGTCTGGATTCCTGGCCCACAGAAATGATAAGATAATAAAGGTGTATTCCTCAAGCCACGAAATTTGTGGTAATATTGTTACACAGCAATAGATAACTAATACTCTCACTAGATCCTTCTTTGCTCCTTTCCATAGAACAATGCCCGAGACAAGGAAACACCTTCATCACTGTGGGGTTTGATGGGGGAAGCTTCAAAGGATTTTCTGGAAAGGGAATGGGCTTTTGAGACAGACAGAGCTGAGTTCCAATTCCTGCACCTGCCTCTCCTACTTCTCTGTCTTGAGTGTGGGAATCTGCCTTGCTGCACTTCAGTTTACGTATCTCCAGCTAATTCGGCCCAAAGAAATTTTACCGAGTACAATTTGGCAGGAGGCACACTAGTTCACCTGTCTGGTGAAGTTGGCAAATTGGTCAAAATGTAGGTAAGTTGGGATTTACATTTTTAAGTTGCAGAGACATAAATACTTTTAGACCTAGAGACAGAAGTCAGTGGGGGTGGCTCAGTAAGCTGATATAGCAAAAAAGGAAACAGAAGCTTGCAGTTTCAGACCTTCCGATAATTTCGGTTCTCAGTGACCCACTAAGTAAGAGCCTATGAGTCACACGCAAATTTTATGAGTCGAAAATGATTTTAAGTGAGGTCACCATGATCTCAGAAAATGACTGCAAACTCCAAAGAACTTGGTGCAAGTTCCATGCACGATGGTTATTCCAGGACTGTGCTTTGGGGGTTGATTCCAGCAAGAATTGCTGTCAGCTATTTTGCTGATGTAAAAATGTACCCCATGATGCCAACCCCTGGTCATGGTATGAAACATAGTGATTCATAGTGTTGCTTTGTAACCATGGGTCCAGGACTCTGGTGAGGTTTGTATCAGCGTATCAGCATTGTTTATTGGTACACGTCAAAGTTATGATTTAAACTTTGTCTTCTGAGACCCCAGAAGGTTCTGCCATCAGGGCTGGCAATGTAGCAAGAATACACCAATGTGACCATCATGGAAAAAGAAACCCCAGCTAAGGCTTCAGTTTCCTGGTTCTGCGATGTTTTGTGAACATGGTGGTAGCTTCTGACCCAAGAGAGAAAGCCCATCCATGCAGCTCTGATAAAGCGGAGAAAACTGGGGCTCATGCCTGGTGTCTGGGGATTCTTCCTGCCTGAGATGCATGTCCTCATTTTAGTGCTATACGTATATCGCTGCCACATTGTATCTCTGTCCTGTAACACACAGTAGATCCATCAGCATTAGCCTTCTGGGTTCTATGAGTCTTATTTAGCAATTGAACTCTGACTGCCACAGTTAAGCAAAGGGACCATTAGGCAACATCCTTAGGTCTTAGCCAGGAGGCAATGTCTAGCAACCTGAAAGTTTGCCCAGGGTTTCCAAAATTCTCAACAGCGAAGTGCCTTCATCACCTCAGTAGGAATCCTTCAGACCCAAGCCTTACGGATTTGGGGGGGTCACCTGTTTGATGCTTGAAATTTGACTAAGGTGAGGATTTTCTGTGAGGCAAGTTCTTAAAGATTGGCACGGGAGGAACATGTCGCAATCAGCAGCATTAACACGTTTCCGGAGAGTGGCTGTGGGAGGAGGGAACTGGAAGATCAGAGAAAAGTCATTGCTGCCCACAGTCTGGAGGCGGGGGTGATGCTGTGACCATTCCAGCTTTTCTCCCTCCTGTGGACAGCAAAACTGAAGGACACTGGACAGGCGGACATGCTACTATGATCCCTCGACTCCTTTCCCTCCTCTGTTTCAGTAAGTCTCACGGGGCAGTACATGGGGACTATAGAAAATAACGTAATTGGTGAGTGGTTTGGATTGGGGATGAAAGAGAAAGAATAACGTCAACTTTGGTTTATTGAGTGCATATTATGTAACAGAAATCTTGCAGCATATACGTGACCTCTAAACCAGTGCCTTCCAAATTTCAGTTACTCTTGTTCCAACGTCGTGATTTTTGCTGAATGCCTCTACCACCTGTACTTTATTGGCTTAATGTCTTTCTTAATAACGACTCAGGTTTTTTGCTTAAATAAAAGTATTTAAGGTAGAAACTTTGTATCAATAGTATGAATAAAAATCCAGTGTCCCATCATAGGTAACAATAAAGTAAATGCAGGGAGAGGAAACAGTGTTAGGATATTCTAACTATAGACTGTTCCTTGTCAGGCTTCTGAACCTGAAACTTGCTATTTCTTTGCTACAAAGGCAATTAGCCATGATTGAGATATATGAGAGGCTAGCTTCAAATAGGCTTTCTTGTTGATGTCATCAAAGGCACTATGAGAGTGTTTATTGCATGCTGTCTTGTAATGCTTGAATCATCCTTACTTCCACCTAAAACCATCACATATCACCCCAATGGGATGTATTCCACCTTTGGAAAATACCACCCTGATCCTTCAAAAAACAAATCCAAAAACCCTCCAAGAAACAATTAGGTCCACAATTAGGTTTATAGATTAGAAATCTAATCTGAGTTTGCAAAGCAAAGTGACTTGCCTCAGATTGAGGAAATGGTACGCAAGGAAGCCAAATTTGACCCCACACCTTCCCTGCTCCGAAAATGCTGTTTACACTCAATCACGATGTTAAACTAAGAGAGACATGTATGTGGAGTCCTTGGTATGGAATCATCTAGGAGTGTTTGAAAGGACTTTGGTTTGGAAAAAGCTTGAGGAGGGAAAGACAAGTGGTTCAGAATGTCGCCAGCTATAGAAGTAGAAGGCAACTCCAACAAATTGGTTTTCAGACACCAATAAAGCTTGACATCCTCAGAAAATCAGGGGAGGAGCACTGGCCTTGGCGTGATCATTTGTGCTTGGCTTTCTCCTATCGCCACAATTCTCTGATCCCAAGACTGTAGGCTCCCGCATGGAGTGTTCCTTACATCAGAGGCTTGTCTTAGGAAGACACGTCTAGTTGTGTCTTCGGAGGGAATTGTAGGCATGCAGTGAATACAGTATATTTTCTGGAGACTCAGCTCCTGCACACACTATTTGTGGGGCCATAGTCATGTGTTTGGGAAACACATGTCAGTATTTAAAAGTTCCCTCAGCTTCCAGGGTTAGCTTCACTATTAGGTTCAAGTAGGCATGATGTGAGGCATGCTCAATAAATGATATTTTTTATGTTGAGTATTCCTTTTGTCATTCATTCTCCTCCTGTTTGGCTAGGCACCGATTCCACTAGCAATTCCTTCCAGAGATCTTTCCTAGATGCATGTATGAAACATTTCATTCCTTTTTACTGCTGAATAGTATTCCACTTAGGTATCCATGTATCTATACATTCTGTTTACGTATAGACCACATTTTGTTTGTCCACCCATCTGTTGATGGTCTCCTGCACTGTTTCCACCTTTCAGCTATTCATTATATTCCTCTCTTCCATGAGAAGGTTAACCTTTCCCTTTCCATTTTGTCTTTGAGAGACAGTGAGTCTTGCTTAACGGACTTCCTGCTTCTCCCCAAGTAATGAGGCCTCTGAGCAGGCTTCCTGCTTTCAGTCAGGTATGTCCTGCTGAAGACAGAGATGAAATCAGATGAGATGTTCTGGGGCCTGAGAGTGTATGGTAAATCCCACATGACCCAAGGGAGTGTGGGGCCATTGTCTACCAAGCTCCACAAAGCACTCAACCCCTTTCAGCTAACAGAGCACAAGAGGCATTTGAAGCGGTCCCTGTCCTCCCTCAAAGGTGTTTGAGATCCAAGTGTCTTAAGGAGTGCAGGAGGGGGTAAACAGAGAAGGGGCCAGGATGGCAAAGACCCTGAATTCCCACAGACCCCAGAATGTCCCATGAGTCAAGAGAAAGCACCTCCTAACTTTTGACTGCTAATCACAATTCTCTCGTGAGTTGTTCCACAACATCAAGAATTTATTTATTTTCCTTAATTTTATTTTAAGTCACATTACACTCCCACTTTCTCTGGGCATCCCATACAATCTACAGACTTTCTAAGTTCCTAAGATTTTACAATCTCTTGCAGAGAAGCACTTGAATTCTCACCCTTCACTTTGCTCTTTGCCAGGACATGAGGCTGATATTTACTGATAATCTTCCACCTGTTCTGCAGAGTGGCACCAACTTTGCCCACTCAGCATGATCCATTAGAAGGGGAGAGGCTCTGTGCTGTGGGTTCCACTTCCCCTTTGCCAAGCAGGGCAGTAGAGACAAAGATCCAGGCTCTCAGGACTTTGATGCTCAGAGACCAGGCTCTCTATTCAGAGTTCAGGGTCATGCTGCTTCCCAGGTGTGACTTCTAGTGGGTTCAGGTGTCCACAGGTGTCTGCTCTCTCAAACTTTTTCCTTTTCCGTTCTCTGTGGATTCACTGACTGTAAGACGGAGTTTTCTTTTCACTACCTTAAACACGTCTATTCAGTTCCTCTTTCATTATGGTAAAATATACATAAATAATATTTGTCCTTTAAACCAGTTGTAATGCGTAGTTCAGCAGCATTAAATACATTCACAGTGCTGTACAACCATCACTCAAAACTTTTTCATCACTCCCAACATAAACTCTATCCTCATTAACCAATAACCCATTTTCTCTCTCTCTCCCCAGCCCCTGGTAACCTCTATTCTACTCTCTGTCTCCATGAATTTGCCTATTCTAGGTACTTTGTGCAAGCGAAGTCATACAATATTTGTCCTTTTGTGTGGCTAGCTTCACTTAGCATAATGTTTTCAAGGTCCATCCATGTTGTTGCATGTGTCAGAATTCCATTCCTTTTTATGGCTGAATAGTTTTCCATTGTATGTATAGACCATGTTTTGTTCATTCATTCATCCTTTGATGGACACTTGGATCTCTTCACATTTATACTTTTCTTTTTCAAAAAGTGAAATGTAGTATTTTTGATCAGTCCATGAATTCTAGGACAAACACCTGGTAACTTCTCCTTTTTACTAAGACACAAAACTGTTTAGTTCACACAGCGGAAAAAGAGGAAATCTCTTAGAAACACAAGCCTAACCAACATCTGTTGAGTTAGAACAATCTCTTTCTTACAATATTGTTCATAAATAGGATTGATGTTAATTTTATTTATTTATTTTTACTTTTTTATGAGGAGATCAGCCCTGTGCTAACATCTGCCAATCTTCCTGTTCTTTTTGCTGAGGAAGACTGGCCCTGAGCTAACATCCATGCCCATCTTCCTCCACCCTACACGGGGCGCCGCCACAGCCTGGCTTGCCAAGCAGTGCGTGGGTGCGCACCCGGGATCCGAACCAGTGAACCCGGGCTGCGCAGCAGAGCACGCGCACTTAACCGCTTGCGCCACCGGGCGCAAGATGTTAATTTTAAAGAGATCTCTGCACTCAGTCAAAATGTATTTACCACATTTGAGCATTAATGGCAGGATGGTTGTGAATGCTCAGAGATGTACATAATCACTTCCATTTGGAAGTTTCCTTCTAATCCAGTTGACTTTGAATATCTATGTTGCAGTCTTGAGAAATGTTTTTCCAGGTTCAGATACAGCAGTGGTTCTCCACCTTGGCTGAATACTTGTGGGGGAGATTTTGAAAGTTTGGGGCCTGAGCCCCATCCCAAGCGATTCTGATTCAAAGCTTTTGCGGTTTAGTCTGTGTACCGGAATTTTCAACAGCCCACTCCCCGACCAGGGGAGAACAATGAGTAGCCAAGATTAAGAAACAATTGGGTTGGAGTATCCTGCAAATGCACCTGAATTTGAGACAGGGGAGGATTGTATGTTTTCTCCTTTCTGGAATAACCATTTGGATTTGTGTGTGTGTGTGTGAGGAAGATCAGCCCTGAGCTAACATCCATGCCAATCCTCCTCTTTTTGCTGAGAAAGACTGGCCCTGAGCTAACACCTGTGCCTATCTTCCTCCACTTTATGTGGGACGCCACCACAGCATGGCCTGACAAGCGGTGCATCAGCGCACGCCCGACGTCCGAACCCAGGCCACCAGCAGCAGAGCGCATGTGCTTAACTGCTACGCCATGGTGCTGGCCCCGCCATTTGGATTTTTAGAGGCTTGTTTCAGGGCACAAAGCAGTAACCTTTGTCCTGTCTGGAGTATCAAAAGATGAAAATAGATAATGGCAAAGATTGGATCAGAAAACTTTCAGATTAAAGGCTGAGGTTGACTGAAGTGGCTCTTCCAGTGATAGGACTTGCTCCATCTTTGAGTCAACCTTACTCACCAAGTTTATGTTGGTAATTATGGTGAGCTTTGGAAAAGGAATTAACCTAGTGAGAGAAACATGGGGAGTTATGGAGAGGTTGCATCCTTTTATCCTGGCAAAATCTCTCAATCATGCTTAAATGGGGGCATCTCAGCAGTCAGTCAATGTGCATTTGCAGAGGTCCTACTACGTGCCAGGACCTGCACAGTCACTGGGGATGCTGAGGTGAGTAGCATAGGATCCCTGCCTTCCAGGTGCTTGCAGGGAGTGACATCTGGTGTCTCCCGTGGTATGTGTTATGTAAACTTCTACGAACTCTGTTAAGAAATTACAACCAAATGGTTCTGTCTTAATTCATGTCACTCAAGGCACCAAGAAGCCTTTCTTATGGTGTTTATTCTATCACAGATGAGAATTTCAGGAGATGCTCAGGCCTGCTTAGGGCCTTAGAACATCAGAGGTGGGTGAGGGCCACATTCATGTCCCTGGCTTCCCCAATCTCCCTCATGGTTCATGCCTCCGACCCAAGACTGAGAGATCTAGAAACTATAACACAGGTTCTAATAGAAATCCAAGTCCAAGAGTGGTTCAGGAGAGAATATGACAATAGTAGGATTTGTGGAATTTGGTGGAACCAAGAAAGGTCCTGTGGAGAGCCAACCTCAGTGGCCTAGTGGTTAAGTTCAGCATGCTCCACTTTGGAGGCACGGGTTCAGTTCCCCAGTGCAGACCTACATTTCCCGTCTGTCAGTGGCCATGCGGTGGTAGTGGTTCACATACAAAAAGAGGAAGAATGGCAACAGATGTTAACTCGGGGCAAATCTTCCTCAGCAAAAATAAAAAAAAAAAAGAGAAAGTTCCTGGAGACTTGGGAGGTGACAGCAGCACAGCAAAACCTCTGTGAGAAATGATGGAGGAACTGAGGACAGCGATGAAGCCAGAGTCCAGCATGGAGACATGAAAACTTCCAAATGCAGGACCTCCAGGTGTTCCTTCTCAGCAAGAGCCCCTGGGATGGTTCCTCAGGTATCAGAGCAGGTGACGGTGTGGGCTTCAGGCAGGTGCATATGTGTCATGGACCTTTCTCTTGCAGGGCTGTGTGTTGGCCAAGGAAACATAAGAGGAGATGGTGAGCGTTTCTTTAATTAAACCCTTCTTGATCCTTCATCCCCAAAGGCCCCATTTTCCTTTCCCTTCTGTAAATGGGCTTCCTGAGAGCAGGTGAGTAAATCAAATCCAGCCCTGGACTCTGCTTCCTTCCAGGGTCACTTCCCAAGCCCTCTCTCAGTGCCTGGCCCAGCTCAGTGGTACCTGCCAAGAGTAACGTGACACTGCGATGCTGGACTCCTACCAAGGGTGTAAACTTTGTTCTCAGAAAACGAGGAACTCCTTTGGAGTCCTTGCAGTCACCTGATTCCACAGTGGTTCTGGGTGAATTTCACCTCACTGATCTAAAAACCAGTAATGCTGGAGAGTACACCTGTGAATACTACAGAAGAGGGAGCCCACACACAAGTTCTCGGCCCAGTGATGTCCTTCTACTGCTGGTGACAGGTGAGCAGGGGTTTTCAGAATGGTACATGGTCTTTCAGTTACAGAGGTGAGGGAGGAACCAGAGGAAGAGAGGGGGCAGGGGCTTTCATATTCAGTGCCGTTGGGGAGGGAGATGGAGAAAGACAGGAACAGAGTTGATTACCTTGGCTTTATCCAAGGCTTGTAGGAGGGATAATCTCATTCCCAGAGTCAGAGTAGAAAGAGGGTGAGAAGAGCTATCTGTCATTCCCCACACTCCATGGGAACCCCCTGCCAGGAGAGCATGGATGAGTGGGGGACCCCAGGCTCCTCCTCATGACTTCGGAGCCTTCTTTCTCTTACAGGAAATTTACCTAAACCTTCCCTCCAAACCCACCAAAGGGGTATGGTGACTGAGGGAGAAAAGGTGACCCTACAGTGCCAGAAACCAGATTTTGGGATTGTCCCTGTAATGTTTGCTCTACTGAAGGCAGGATCTTCAATGCCCATCCAGCTCCGGAGTCCAGCAGGGAAGGAGACAGACTTCTCCCTACAGAGTGTGACAGTCAATGACACAGGGAAGTACAGTTGTGTGTACTACCAGACAAGGGCTCCTTTCTGGGCCTCAGAACCCAGCAATCATGTTGAGGTCCAGGTGACAGGTAAGGTTTGGCATGATTTTGAAGAATTTATTTTTCACTAAATAAGAGATTGTTGATTCTCTTTCCTGATTCTCATTTCTACGTCACTTGCACTATCGTCTCATTTTAACATCTTTCATTTCCTAATTTCTGCTCCTTTGTCTTTTTTTGTTCTGCATTCTTGAATAATTTCTCAAGCTGTTCTTCAAACTTATCAATCCTTCTGTCAGCAGAATTCCTTCTATTGTCCCTGCATCTGTCAAAGTGTTGGTTTATCTTGGCAATAGTGATTTCATTCCCAACAACTCTTTTTTGTTCTCAGAATGTGGTGTTCCTAGAGCCTCCTGGTTTAGGGTGGTGGATGCAATATCTTTTCCTATAACACGGCACTTACTGTTAGAATTCTTCTGAGATTATCTTGTTATGAAAACACATAACAGCAAAGATTGGATCAGAAACCTTTAAGGACTAAGGCTAAGGATGTCCAGCCAGCACTTTCCCATGATAGGGCTTCCTCTGTCTCAGCCAACTCTTTACCCCACCAAATGGATGTGGGTCATTATGGTGTGAGGTTGGGATGGGTCAACCCGGTGGGAGGAAGAAAGGAAGATGTTGTAAGGTTGCATCTTTTCATATGCTGGTAAAATCTCTCAATCATGCTTAAATGGGGGCATCTCAGCAGTAGGTCAGTGGGCATTTGTAGAGGTCCTACTATGTGCCAGGACCTGCACAGACACTGGGGATGCTAAGGTGAACAGCACAGAATCCATGCCTTCCAGGTGCTCACAGGGAGTGACATCTTGTGTCTCCCATGGTATGAGTTACATAAGCTTCTTTGAACTCTTTTATGAAAGTACAACCAAATGGTTCTGTCTTAATTCATGTCACTGAAGGCACCACGGAGCCTTTCTTATAGTGGTTCTTCTATCGCAGATGAGACTTTTGGGAGATGCTCAGGCTTAATTAGGGCCTTAGAACATCACAGGTAGGTGAGGGCCACACTCACATCCCAGTTTCCCCAGTCTCCCTCATGGTTCATGCCTCCTACCCCTGGGGTCGGGGGGGGGGGTGCTATTAGAAACTATAACACAGGTTCTAATAGAAATATAAGGTTAAGAATTGTTCAGGATAGAAGCTGAGAATAGGAGGATTTGTGGAATTTGGTGGAACCAGGAAAGGTCTTGGAGCCTTGGGAGGTGACAGTAGCACAGGAGAACCTCTGTGAGAAACGATGGAGGAGGTGAGGGCAGAGATGAAGTCAGAGTCCAGTATGGAGACAATGAGAACTCCCAGATGCATAACCTCCAGGCGTCCCTTCTCAGCAAGATTCCCTGGAATGGTCTCTCATGGATCAGGGCAGGTGATGGTGTGGGCTCCAGGCAGGTGGGTATGTCTCATGGACCATTCTTTTCTAGGGCGGCATGTTGGCCAAGGAAACATAAGAGGAGATGGTGAGTGTTTCTTCAATTAAACCCTCCTTGATCCTTCATCCCCAAAGGCCCCATTTTCCTTTCCCTTCTGTAAATGGGCTTCCTGAGAACAGGTGAGTGAATCAAATCCAGCCTGGACTCTGCTTCCTTCCAGGGTCACTTCCCAAGCCCTCTCTCAGTGCCTGGCCCAGCTCGGTGGCACCTGCCAAGAGTAACGTGACACTGCAATGCTGGACTCCTACCAAGGGTGTAAACTTTGCTCTCAGAAAGGAAGGAATTGCTTTGGAATCCGTGCAGTCACCTGATTCTGTAGAGGGCCTGGGTGAATTTCACCTCACTGATCTAAGAAACAGTAATGCTGGAGAATACACCTGTGAATACTACAGAACAGGGAGCCCCCACACAAGGTCACAGCCCAGTGATGTTCTTCTACTGCTGGTGACAGGTGAGGAGGGGCCCTCAGAATGGCACATGGTCTTCCTAGGGACAGGAGATGAGGGAGGAACCAGAGGAAGAGAGGGGGCAGGGGGGGTCTTATCTCCAGTGTAGTTGGGGAGGGCGAGATGGAGAAGGACAGGAACAGAGTTGGTTACGTTGGCTTTATCCAGGGCTGAGAGGAAGGAGAATCTCATTCTTGGCATCAGAGCAGAAAGAGAGCGCGATGCGGTATCTGTCACTCCCCACATTCCACGAGAACCCCCAACCAGAAGAACACAGGCGAGTGGGGGACCCCAGGCTTCTCCCCATGACCAAGGAACCTCCCTTCTCTTACAGGAGATTTTCCTAAACCTTCCCTCCAAACCCATCAAAGGAGTAAGGTGATTGAAGGAGAAAAGGTGACCTTGCAGTGCCAGAAGCCAGAGACCGTGACTGGGACTAAAATGTTTGCTCTACTGAAGGCAGGATCTTCAATGCCCATCCAGCTCCAGGGTCCAGCAGAGGAGGAGACAGAATTTTCCCTTCAGAATGTCACAGTCAACGACACTGGGAAGTATAGCTGTGTGTACTACCAGACAAGGGTTCCTTTCTGGGCCTCCCACCCCAGTGATCACCTTGCAATCTGGGTGACAGGTAGAGTTTTACATGATTTTGAAGAATTTTTTAAAAACTTAAATAAGAGATGGTTGATCTGTCATCCTCTGATTCTCATTTCTACATCACTTGCACTATCATCTGTTTTAACATCTTTCATTTCCTAATTTCTACTCTTTTGCCCTTTTTGTTTCTGCATTCTTGGATAATTTCTCAAGCTGTTCTTCAAACTTATCAATCCTGCCATCCTCAGAATTCCTTCTACCACTCTCTGCATCTCTCCAAGTGTTGGTTTATCTTGGTGATAGTGATTTAATTCCCAACAACTCTCTTGTTCTCCGAACTTGGCGTTCCCACAGCCTCCTGCTTTAGGGTGATGGATGTAATAACTTTTCATATCTCACGGAACTTACTGTTAAAATTCTTCTGACGTTATCTTGTTTCCTGCCAGAATTTTGCCCAACTGGATGCCACACATTCTACGTTTTCAGCTTTGCACATTTTTCTTTATTCTGTTGAGTTCCCAAGTAATCAGTGAATGTTTTATAGTTAGAAATAGAAGTCTCCGTGATCAGTACTGTGAGGTGGAGAGGGTGTCCTGATCATGGCAGTGTCATTATATATTTCTCCCTCTGGATTTTGTCTTCAGGGAAAATTGTTGTTGATGGGTTCAGAGATGAACTTTGCGCTAATTGGGATGTGTGAAGTGGGATCATAGAAATGCAGGCTTCTCTCCAGGAACCAGGGCCAATGCCAAGCTTGAGCCCTTCTTGAGTGAAGTTGAAATGAAATGCACAGTGGTCCAGATGTTTAGCTCCTAAGCTCAAATTTTCTTAAGCTTGTTGCCTCATAAAATTTTGTGCTATGAGGAGAGATGCAAATGCAGCCACTGAATTATTTCAGTGTTCTGTGGGGCATCTTTGGTTTTTTGAGTAGCTCCTAAGATGAATTCCTAATATACAGAGGGAGAAGGGAAAAAGGAAACATGAGAAGGTGGAAATGAGATAAAGTGCAAATAAATGAAAGAAGAGAGATAAGGTGGAGGAATACAAAGAGATGAAGATTAAGAAAGAACCACTACAGCTCTCATAAAATCCCACATCTTGTTCTCAGTGATTAAAACTTCAGTGAAGGTAGTGCGGACCACTGACAGGAAATACAAGTGGGCGTGTGAGAATCTCATTTGGGAGATCCATTTGAGAAGGAGGGATACTGTTTTACAGCTGGTGCTGACCCTCTTCTCTCTTTCCTTTTCCCCAGATGCCACATCAAGAGATTACACCATGGGGAACCTCATCCGACTGGGTGTGGCTGCCTTAATTATGGTTATTACGGGGGCTCTCCTGGTTGAAGCCTGGTGTTGCCAGAAGGAGTCTCCACAGGGATCCAGGTAAAACAACTGAACACTTCTTTTTTTCATGGTCTGTTATAGAGGTGGGGGTCTTTAAACACCATACTTTACCTTGGGAACTTATGTTTCACAATATGGCCACAAAGGGCATTTTAGGTGGGGTTTTTCTTCACCATGTGTGACTGTTCTGTTCATTGTGGGAACATTTAGTATCTCTTTTCATTTCCCTTTAAACAGCAGTTGAATCCCCAATCACTGTGAAAGAAGCAAAAAGGCAAGTATTACCATACCCCTTTAAACATCCCTGGATACGGAGGACGGGGAGAGGGGTGGTGTTTTTCTTGTTTGAGAACCTGTGTTTGGAGGCTGTGAGAAGTAATAACCCACCTCTTCCTCACTTCTTTGACCTTAAGTCTGTCCTTCTCTACCCACAGGCCTCTCAGCTGCCGGAGTGGGGAAGATGAGTTCTTGATCAAGCTGGACCTGCTGATTCTTAACATTCTCAGCTCTACTGAGAGCCACTCCAGGATGAGAGGGTGGCTTTCTTCTCCCTGTACTGTTCACTTGGGGCAGACAACAGGACCGAGCATAAAGACTCACCTAATATGCTTTGAATGACTTGAAAAAATACTTAGAACTTCAGAGTCAGGCTGGGTGGCAAGTTCGGTTGCATCTGCAGGAAGCGTTCTTCCCTTGAAAAGTGGAGAAAACACTGCTTCCTATATACTTATTATTTCTTCCCCTCCATTCTCTCTATTTTGTTCTGGACTAGCAACTAGTCAAATATTAAAATTTATGTATTCATCATACATGTCTTTTAAATTTTATTTCATATGTTTCCAACATTTTACCTAATTTTGGGAGAATTCCACTCTATTCCATGGCATCCATTTGCTCTTGAGTTGTACCCAGTATTTCTGGTGCAGGTGTAAAATGCCATCCACTATATTTTTACCTTCAAGATCTGTGGCTGTTTCTTGTTAATAATCTTGTTCTTTTTCATAAATACTCATTCTCATTTTAGAAGTATTATCTCATTTCTTATAACTCATGAGATATGCTTTTCAAAACCAAGTTCTGGTTGTAATAGAAACAATTCTCTCAGACTTGAGTTCTTTGTTTCTTCTGCTTCCTTTCACTGTGTTGGCTTTCATCAGACCACGGATGAGTCTTGTTTCTTCTCTCATCATTAGAGTTGAGATCCTCCTTTCACGGCTGCTGCCATTGTGTATAAGATTAGGTGAGGGCAGCCTGTCTTTGTCCTCTGCACTCTTCAGGGTGCTGGTGGGGAAGGCTGGGCTGCATATCTTGTGACTGGCATTCTCAGTGTGGAGCTCCTGGTAGCCTCAGATACCAGGAGAATTTTTCTATCCCTTCCACTCAATTAGTAAAACTCATGATTCCTACTGAGAATAGACCCCTTTGGCTGCTACCTGGTCAAGAGCCATCAAAATGGACAGAACTCTGGATTTACAGCCAGTATGGGTGGAGTACATCAGACAGACCCTGACTGCTCACTCCAGAACAACCTCTTGCTGCAGTCCCCCCCTTGGCCACACATGGAACAGCTTTGATGATGCTCCCACTCCGTAATGTGTGACTGTCCACGTCTATTTTACATTGTGTTTTTCCTCTTTAATCAGATCTCACTTGTAAACCTGTTATTTTGAAATCATTATAGATTCACAGGTAGTTGCAAAAATAGTAGACACTTGTACCCTTCAGCCAGTTTCTCCCGGTGGCTCCATTATACATCCATTACAATATGAAAACCAAGAGGGTGACATTAGTACAACGTGTGAGTACAGTTCTACATCATGTTATCACAGGTTTAGATTCTGTAGCCACAAGCACCATCAATCCACACACTGATCTAGTCCATCACCATAGAGACAGTCCTCATGCTGTGCTTCTACACCCACCTCTCTTCCCAGCACCATTCTTCCACCCTGGCAACCGCTCATTTTTTTCTCCATCTCTATAGTTTTGTCATTTTCAAAATGGTTTATGTGATACCACCTGGTTTTCATTTCATGCATGTGGTTGCGACATCAAACCTGTGGGTCACATGAGAGGAAGGTAGGGATGGGCTGGAGCAAAGATTCCACCACCCGCATCAGGCTTTCCACTCTCCTGTGGCTACAGAACTGAAGGACCCTTAGAACACACTGTAGGGCCAGCATGATCCTTGAATTCCTTTCCCTCCTCTGCTTTGGTAATTTTCTTAGGATTGATCTATTGAGATTCGAGATGAGGGTGGATTGACTGATTGAGAGATGTGAAGAATACAAAAGAAATAACCACATTGGCTTGTATGTATTGGTTGCTTCACACATGTCAGAACCCATGCTGGAGGCTTTATATCCATTTACCAATCAAGTGTGTTTCAGTATTCAAACAGGTACTACCCACATTCATGATGGTAAACTATACCTATGCCACCATTATGTATTTAACCCTTTATTGACCGCAAGTCAAGACTTTTTCTTTAAATAAATATATATATTTGAAAATGCAAAGTATTTGGTAATACTTTAAATATTAATGCAGTGTCACCTACAAGAAAGGAGGGTTAATATAAACATATAATCCAATGGAAAGGCAGATAATGTTAGGATATTCCAGTCTTATGCTGTTGATTGACAAGTTTCTGAGCCCACAGCTGACCACTTCCTTGTTACAAAGTTATTAGCCAGTGATAGAGGTGAATAACAGTAACCAGAAACTTATCTTTTCTCCCTGATGTGATCAAAAGGGCTTAATGTGATTTTAAAGGGAGATAATTTTCTGATGCTGTGTGATCAATGCTATAGAATACTGTGTCACTGCATCTCCTAAAACCATCCCACAGAGCGCCTGAGGTTCATATTCCACACTGTGGGAAACAGTACTGTGATCCTTTCAAAAAGTCCCTTGTGAGGGGAATCAGGCCCACATGGATAAGCGAGGATGCTGAGACTGAGAGCTGAGGATTCCTGCTCAGGGTCATGCAAAGAGTGAGCATAGAAGCAAAATGCAAGCTCTGGCCTGTCTGCCTCCAAAGTCATGACTGTTTCCACTTGGTTACAATGGGAAAGTAAGAGTGACACACGCATGGGGTCCTCAGAACTGAAGTGTCCTTGGGATGGGTGAAAGGATGTTGAGTTGGGGAAATTCTAAAGACATAAAAGAGGAGAGGTTCATTATGTAGTCACGAAAGACCATGTGTTCCATTATTCCACTCATACGAAAGTCCTGAATAGGGAAATCTATAGAGACGGAAAGTAGAGTAGTGGCTGTTTAGGGCTGGGGGAGGCGGATGTGGGGAAATATGGTTGTATAATCTAAAGAGTATGACATGATGTAATCTATGCAGAAATAGAAGTATAATGATGTACACCTGAAATTTATACAATGTTATAAACCAATGTTACTGTAATAAACAAAAAATTAAAAAAAAATAGAGTATTGGATGTCATTTCGAGGCCACGAAGATGCTTTAAAGTTGACTGTGTGATGTGTGCACATATCTGTGAATACAGAAAAGCTGCTGAATTATACACTTTGAATGGATGGATATTATGGTATGTGAATTATATCTCAATAAGCCTGTTTCAAAACATCCTTGAGTGTGGAACTGGGGTGCATCTCAGGATGTCTGTTTGCAAGAGCCAAGAATCCCTGGTTTCTTCACTCAGGACAGTGTGTGGTCTTGGTCACAATGACTTAGCCCTTGGTTCTCTCCACATCTCTCTGATCCCTAGTCTCTAGGATGGTTCTTACGGTTTTCTTTATGTCAGAACCTCATCTTGGGAAAAATGAAAGGAATTCCTTCCTTAGGACTTCTGATTGTGTTTCCAGGATCTGAGTGAATCCACCACACATTTTGGAGCATCCATTCCTGCACACACTGGGTGAGCTGCATTTGAAGTACATGACCTGTACGAGGGCCTGATTTCCTTATCTACACAATGAGGACAATGACGACAATCTGCAGGGCTATCTTCACGAGTAGAGAGCATGTATGTATAGTAAGATTATTGTTATTTCCATGGGAGAATGAATCCTTTTATCATCCCCTCTCCTCCCCCTGGCTCAGGCACTATATCTATGGGAAATTCTCTCCAGAGAACTCTCCATCATCTCTAAGTGAAGAAAGTAAGAGTTTTCCCTTCTTCTATCCTTGAGAGAACATGTGTCTTTCTTATTAGGCCCAGAGGCACCCCTTTTTGAGATAAGACTTCTGAGAATTGTCTCCTCTTATCCTCTGTAAGTGATGTGCAGAGTTGAGATGAGTTGAGATGTTCTGTGGTTGGGCAAGATGATTAGAAATCAGGTGGCTTGAGTCTTCATCCAACCAACATGTCCTTCCAAGCAAGTTAAGCAAAGCTCTCAAGCTTCAGACAGATACCTCCACCCCGGAGGCATTCAGAGGGTCCCTGTTCCTCATCAGCAGTGTCTGTAGTCTGAGTGTCTGCAGGAGTGAGTGAGGGGCTTGTGGTGAAGAGGCAGGAACTGAGGAGCATCTAAATATTTTAGAACACTGCATGATACTGAGCCAGGGAGATGGCACATTGAGAGCATTGGTCCTAACAGGAGTTCACTTAAAGTTGCTTCATGATGCTTTATGATGCTATCTTTCCTTAACGAAGCTTAACTTATAGGTTAAGCTGGATCCTTACACCTCAATCCCTCCCTCTGCCCTGATCTTTCAACAGCTATGTACACCTTAAAGAGCCTTCACATTCTTTGAGTCTCTAAGACATTGCACTCGCTCCCAAAGAAGAGATCTCATTTTCACCACTAAATCTGCTCACTTTGCTCCATGCAGTTCCATTAGGCTGACATTTGATGTGAGTCCTGACTTTCTATCCACAGTTACAGTCATATCTGAAGGGGCACAAATCCTGCCCACACAGCATGGTCCATCACAGTGGGGAAGGGTCTGTTCTGTAGGCTCCATCCACTCTGCAGAGATTGAGCAGGAGGGACAAGGTCCTAATTTTGATGCTCAGGGACCAGTCTCTCTAACCAGAGGTGGGGGTCATGCTGCTTCCGGAGCGCAGCCTCTGAGTGGGTTCAGGTGTCCACAGGCCTCTGCTCTCTCTACGTTTTTCCTTCTTTCATCCTCTGTGGTTCTGCTGACTGTGCAACAGCATTTCCTTCCAATACTTTGCACACATCCACTACCTTCCCATTTCAGACCAGAGATTCAATTTTCTGAGGTATCCGTGTGTTTGTGGCAAAAAGTCCTGGTAACTTCTCATTTTCCCCCTTGAAACACCAAACTGTTCCTCCACACAGGAGATAGAGAGGAAATTTCTGGTCTTAGAAACACATGTAGGGCCGGCCCCGTGGCTTAGCGGTTAAGTGTGCGCGCTCCGCTGCTGGCGGCCCGGGTTCGGATCCTGGGCGTGCACCGACGCACCACTTCTCCAGCCATGCTGAGGCCGTGTCCCACATACAGCAACTAGAAGGATGTACAGCTGTGACATACAACTATCTACTGGGGCTTTGGGGGAAAAAATAAATAAATCACAAAAAAAGAAAGAGAGAACTCTTAAAAAAAAAAAAAGAAACACGTGTGACTAAACTGTTTCTTGTTAAATTAATATCGTTATTACAATAATATTAGCATACACATGTGATATGAATTTTCAGGTGATCTTAGCACTCAGGCAAAAGTGTATGCACTCTACTTGGTATTTAAAGAAAGATGGCTGTTAATGGTGAGAGACGGACATGATCACTTTCACGTGGAAGTCTCTTTATCAACCAGTTGATTTAAAGTCTCTTTTATGCAGTCTGGAGAAGTGTTTGCCCGGGTTCAGTTAGAGCAGTGGTTCTCCTTGGTTACAAACGTGTATCACTCAGGGAATGTCAAAAATTATTGACGGTTGAGACTCACCTCAAGACTTTTGATTTTGGGTTTTATTTTTTGTGACTTTCTGACTTATTCTTCTGTGTTTTGGTCTACCCACTGGAATTTTTAATGGCCCCCCGGGGGAGCTGAATGTGTAGGCTGAGAACAATTGGTTGGAGTATCCTACAAAGGCAGTTGTATGTGGGACAAGGGATAACATATATTTTCCTCTTTCTAGAATATCCATTTGGATTTTTTGAGGCTTGTTTTAGGGCACCAAGCAATGAACTGTGTCCCATTTGGATAGCAAGGGATGAAAACACATAATGGAAAATATTGGACCAGAAACCTTAAGGACTAAAGCTAAGGTTGCCCAGCTAGGACTTTCCCATGAAAGGGCTTCCTGTGTCTCAGCCAACTTCTGACCCCACCAAATGGATTTGGGTCATTATGGTGTGAGGTAGGGATGGGTCAAGATGGTGGGAGGAAGAAAGGAAGACATTGTAAGGTTGCATCATTTCACATCCTGGTAAAATCTCTCGATCATGCTTAATCAGGGGCATCTCAGCGGTAGGTCAACATGCATTTGTAGAGTTTCTACTATGTGCCAGGACCTGCGCAGACACTGGGGATGCTGAGGTGAATAGCACAGAGCTCCTGCCTTCCAGGTTAGTGACCTCTTGTGTCTCCCATGGCTAGAGGTACATATACTTCTGTAAACTCTCTTAAGATTTTACAAACAGAGTGATGATAGCATCATGGTTGCATGAGTCATTCCTTTTTTTCTCTCCCCTTTAATTTATGACTAACTGGGCATCCATAACCAAACAAAAGCACCTCCGCACAGCACACAAGGACACCTGAGATGTCCATCCTTCCTGCATCTGAAGGTAGGTGGACAGGACCTCAGAAAAGACTATGGAGCCAAGGGAGTTGTGGCAGCCCTGTAAGTGTGAATCAAAGACTTAAACATAAGATTTGATACCATACAACGCCTAGAAGAAAACATAGGTAAGAAGCTCATCATTATTGGTCTTGGCAATCATTTTTTCACATGAAGCCAAAAGCACAAACAACAAAAGCAAAAATCAACAAATGGGACTCCATCAAACTCAAAAGCTTCTGCACAGTAAAAGAAACAATTAACAAAATGAAAAAACAACCTACTGAATGGGAGAAAATTTTTGCAAACCATATATTTGTTAAGGGGTTAGTATCCAAATTATATAAAGAATTCATACAACTTAACAACCAAAAAAACCAAACAATCCCATCACAAAATGGGCAGAAAAACTAAATAGACATTTTTCCAAAGAGGACATCATAATGGCAAACAGCCGCTCAAAAAGATGTTCAACATCATTAATCATTATGGAAATGAAAATCAAAACCACAATGAGATATCACCTCACACCTGTTAGAATGTTTATCATTAAGAAGACAAGAGACATCATATGGTATTTGACCTTCTCCCTCTGACTTATTTCACTTTGCATAATACCCTCAATGTCCATCCATGTTGTCATAAATGGCTGGATTTCATCATTTCTTATGGCTGAGTAGTATTCCATTGTGTATATATACCACATATGTGTGGTGATGGGTTGTAATTAGTATTTGGGTGGTGAACATGATGTAATCTATGCAGAAATAGAAGTATAATGCTGTACACCTGAAATTTATACAATGTTATAAACCAATGTTACTGCAATAAACAAAAAATTAAAAAAAAAAAAAAAAAGAAGACAAGAGACAACAGGTCCTGGTGAGGATGTGATGAAAAGGGAACCCTTATACACTGTTGGTGGGAATGTAAATTGGTGCAGCCAATATGGAAAACCACATGGAGGTTCCTCGAAAATTTAAAATAGATCTACCGCACAATCCAGCAATTCCACCTCTGGGTATATACCCAAGGGAAATGAAAACAGGATTTTGATGAGATGTATGCACTCCCACCTTCATCACAGCATTATTAACAATAGCCAAGATACGGAATAAACCCAAATGCCCATCAAGGGATGAATGGATAAAAAAGATATGGTACATACACATGATGGAATATTATTCAGCCATGAAAAAGGAGGATACCTTGCCATTTGAGACAACATGGATGGACCTGAGCACATGATGCTAAGTGAGATAGGTCAGACAGAGAAAGACAAGTACTGTATGATACCACTTATATGTGGAATCTAAAAATGTCAAACCTATAAAAACAGAGTAAAATAGTGGTTAACAGGGGATGAGGGGTGGAGGATAAGATTGACGTTGTTTAGGGGTACAAATTAGTAATGAGTAGTAAATAAGTCATAGAGATCAATCCACAGTATAATGAATATAGGCAATAATGTTGTGCTATAATTATGTAATGTGATAAACATCACCACAAAGACAATAATATTACAATATATAAATGTATCAAAGAAACAACTGTACATCTTAAATTTACACAATGTTATATGTCGAATTTACTCAAAAAAAAAAAAGAAAAGAAAAGCGGGCATGACACGAGTGAACATGTCTAGCATGCCCTATTTTAAGCCTTCAAAAAGTATTAAATTGGTTACACTAATAGCAAGCTCTGAAAAGAAAAAGAATTCCTTGCACATTTAGGGCGCTCTTTGGGATGCCGCAGCCAAAACACCTGAAATCAAAGAACCCCTCTCCTCCCGGCAAGGCGGAGGCGGGGGGGAAAGCAGAGGCAGGACCGGCGGTTGCACCGAAAGCCTCAACCCGCGCTTCTAGCCGAAGCCCCCTGCCTGCGCGCCCCCCCACCCCCGGCCGCCCCGCTGCGGGGCTCCGGAGCATCCTCCCCCAGGAACGCACGCTCATCTGGAGACGCCGTTTGTCACTGCGGGGTCGCGCCGGCCGGGAGCTCGCGGCCGATACTCACCCGTTGGGGATACTGTTCTTCCTCTCCATAACGCAAGAGGTGCAGGGCTCCTACCACCCAGGAACCCCGCTCTCAGGCCTCTTCCAGAACAGACGCCGGGGCAGCTGCGACCACTGGGGCGCACACCTAGGCGGCGAGTGTACAGACGGAGAGCACAGAGGTTCCCGAAGGCGCACACTGCCCGCACGCTCGGCACCGGCCTGCTGAGGGGTGCACCGCGAGTGCCCCTGGACCCCACTGCTGTCAAGCCCGGAGAGAGAGCACCAGGCGGGTAGCGGCCGTGGGGTGAGCGCGTCGGGAGCGGTGCAGCCGGGTTGGTGACCTCTCCTCGTCCGCGGTAAACGGTGCGTCGTGCCTTCGCTGCCCAGACACAGCAAAAGTGCACTGTCCATCCAGGTGATTGTCCTACTGCCTGTTAACCACCCGCTGACCCTTCCCTGTCAGACGCTCCAGTATTTCCCCCTGTTGGAGACCCGCTCTGTGCCAAAACCCAGCGCCTCAACACCGCCCCACCCCCAGTAACCAAAGTCAGACCCGCACGGGCTGCTGCCACTTGTAGTCCCCAGGGCCTGGTCGACCTGCTAGTGTTAGTCATCCCCATTGGGAATTAATAGGGTTGAAAACACTCCGTTTTGCAGCATTCGAGAGCAGTGCTTGATTTGCATCAAATCCGGGTCCACATTGTTTATTGAGTGCCTAGTACATGCTGAACACCTTGCTAGGCTTGGTGGAGGTTAGATGAGTTCATGCCCCAGCCCTCATGCTCACTTTAGGGTGAGCAGAAAGACGAACTTGCCAGGTAGTATGTAATGAATAAAAATTACTAATTATTAGTGTTATTGGAGGTCAGATAAAACTTCCGGGAAGATGTGGGGCTTGAATCGGGCTTTGAAAGGTGGAATGCTCTAGACTAGGAGGAAATTGCAAAAGTCAAAGGATGGAGGTGGCAGGGAGTGTAAACAAGAGTCTGATCTGGCCATAGTGGCATGTTTATACTGGAGAGTGATGGGCAGGGCTTAGGTGGGGAAGTGGACACAAGGGTCTTTAGGCCTTACTTTCAGAAGGGCCTCTGTTTTGAGTTTCTTTCTAATGGAGACTATAAGTACAGACATGGAGACTCATCTTCAGGTTGAAATAAAAGACAACATCACAGAACTCACTTGTGTCTGGTATCCCGACCTCACGGCCCATGTTGCTCTATGAATTACTACATTTTTGTAAATCCTATAATTAACTTGTGAGCAGCACAATTACATTGCATTGTATGTGTGTTAGATATAATATTTCAGGGACGACAGCAACATGGTGGAGTAAGCTGTTCCCTTTGTCTTTCTCCCTTTTGAACTACAACTAAATAGACATTCATTGACCAACAGAGGAAGCCTACACAGCACCACCGGATGCCTGAGAGACACATGCAGCTATACATCTGAGGGGGACGGACTGACCCTCTGGGATGTGGTGGAGAGAGGTGAGCACTCCCTACCCTCCCACAGCCCTGTGCACACTCAGGATCGCTTTCCAGCTGGGCACGAGCGCCCAGCAAGTGGGAACAGAACTTACCTGAGGGGGACTACAGGAAGAGACAGCATCAGCCCTTAGCCTGCTGGTGATCGCTCTCCCAGTGAATCGGGGAGAGGATCCCAGCGTGCCCCTGGGGCCCCAAGGAGTGGTCCTGGCTGGGTTCACTTGAAGAGGCCCCACCCATCAAGCACAGGCCACACAAGTGCCTGAAGGCTCTCTGGGCCTGTGCATGTGCCAGCAGTAACCACACCAATTCCAGCAGACAGGCTGGGACCAGAAACTCTGCTCCTGCTCCCCCTAGCGGTAGCAGGTGGAACCTGTGACCTAATACGACCACAAATGCCCCAGCAAAAGATTAGTTCCTTCAACACCATGAGAAACCACAGCAACAATTCAGACCAGAAGGAACATGACAGTTCTCCAGAAACCAACCCTGAAGGCACAGAAGTTTACAATCTAAATGACAGAGAATTGAAAATGGCTGTCATAAAGAAACTCAATGAGTTACAAGAGAACACAGAAAAACAGTTCAGTGAGCTCAGGAATAAAATGAACCTCTTCACCCAAGAGATTAAAACTATTAAAAAAAATCAAGAAGAATTTCTGGATATGAAAAACATAGTCAATGAAATAATAAATAATCTAGAATCCTTAAAGAATAGAGCTTATATGGAGGAACGAATTAGTGATTTAGAGGATAAAAACATAGAAATGCTAAAGGTGGAGGAAGAGACAGAAATAAGATTTTTAAAAAATGACGGAATTCTTCAAGAAATATCTGACTCAATTAGGAAAAGCAACATAAGGATTATAATTATTCCAGAGGCAGAAAAGAAGGAGAAAGGAGCAGAGAGCTTGTTCAAAGAAATAATAGCTGAGAAATTCCCAAACCTGGGGAAGGGGCCAGATATACAAATACATGAAGTTAATAGAACGCCTAGTTACATCAATGCTAAAAGACCTTCCCCGAGGCATATAATAGTAAAACAGGCAAAAGTCAATGAGAAAGAAAAAACATTAAGGGCAGCTAGACAAAAGAGAAAAACATACAAAGGAACCTCTATCAGGCTTTCAGTGGATTCCTTGGCAGAAACTCTACAGGCCAGGAGAGAATGGAATGATATATTCAACATACTGAAAGACAAAAACTTTCAGCTAAGAATACTCTATCCAGTGAAACTTGCCTTCAGATCTGATGGATAAAGAAAAGAATTCCAAGATAAACAAAAGCTGAGGGAGTTCATTGCCACGAGACCTCCCCTACAAGAAATAATTAAAGACACACTAACACCACAAACAAAAAGGCAAAGGCCTACAAAGCATTGAGCAAGGAGATCATTAGACAGACAAAATTAGAAAACTGCGGCTCTCTATCAGGACAGATAAACAAATACTCAGTTATAACCTAAAGATAAAGGGAAGGAAAGCATCAAAAGTAACTACAAACACTTCAACTTAGACACAAACTCACAGCATTAAAAACAGAATAACTTGTAACAACACTAACTCAGAAGGGGAAGAGAGAAGGAATGGAACGTGCTTAGGTTAGTGGAGATAAGAGGCTATGAGAGAATGGACTATTTCATCTATGAGATCTTTTGTACAAACCTCACAGTAACCACTAAACAAAAAATCAGAGCAGAGCCACAATTCACAAAAAGAGAGAGAACTGATAAAATCTCCTCAGAAAACCACCAAAATGAAATGGCAGTCATAAATACAAAGGAAGAGAAACATCGGAAACATAGATCAACCGGAAAACAAGAGATAAAATGGCAATATTAAGCCCTCATATATCAATAATCACTCTGAATGTAAATGGATTGAATTCTCCAATCAAAAGACACAGAGTAGCTGGATGGATTAAAAAACAAAATCCAACAATATGTTGCCTCCAGGAAACACATCCCAACTCTAAAGACAAACATAGGTTCAGAGTGAGGGGATGGAAGGCGATACTCCAAGCTAATGGCAAACAAAACAAAGCAGGTGTTGCCATACTTATATCAGAAAAACAGAATTCAAGTTAAAAAAGACAATGAGAGAAAAAGAGGTACAGTATATAATGATAAAGGGGACTTTCCACCAAGAGGACACAACACTTATTAATATATATGCACCCAACACAGGGTCACCAAAATACATAAAGCAACTATTAACAGACCTAAAGGGAGAAATTAGCAGCAACACAATAGCAGTAGGGGACCTCAACAGCCCACTTACATCGATGGATACATCATCCAGACAGAAAGTCAATACACAAATAGTGGACTTAAATGAAAAACTAGACCAGATGAACTTAATACATATATACAGAGCATTCCATCCAAAAACAGCAGAATACACATTCTTCTCATGTGCACATGGATCATTCTCAAAGATAGACCATATGTTAGGAAACAAGGCAAAACTCAATAAATTTAAGAAGATTGAAATGATCCCAAGCATCTTTTCTGACCACAGTACTATGAAACTGGAAATCAACTATAAGAAAAAAGCTGGGAAAGTCAGAAATATACGGAGACCAAACAACATGCTACTGAATTACCATTGGATCACTGAGGAAATCAAAGGAGAAATTTAAAAAGTACTTGGAGACAAACAAAAATGAAAATACAACATACCAAATCCTCTGGGTTACAGCAAAAGTGGTCATAAGAGGGAAATTCATAGCAATACAGGCCCACATCAACAAACAAGAAAAATCTCAAATAAGAAACCTTAAACTGTGCCTAATATAACTAGAAAAAGAAGAACAAACAAAGCCCAAAGTCAGCAGAAGGAGGGAAATAATAAAAATCAGAGCAGAAATAAATGAAATAGAGACTAAAAAAACAGTAGAACGGATTAATGAAACCAAGAGCTGGTTCTTTGAAAAGATAAATAAAATTGACAACTGTTAGCCAGACTCACCAAGAAAAAAAGAGAGAAGGCTCCAATAAATAAAATTAGAAAGGAAAGAGGAGAAGTTACAACAGATTCTGCAGAAATACAAAGGATTGTAAGAGAATACTATGAAAAACTATATACCAACAAATTGGGTAACCTAGAAGAAATGGATAAATTCTTAGACTCATACAACCTCCAAAAACTGAATCAAGAAGAAATAGAAGATCTGAATAGACCAATCACAAGTAAAGAGATTGAAACAGTAATCAAAAACCTCTCCAAAAACAAGTGTTCAGGACCAAATGGCTTCTCTGGAGAATTTTACCAAACATTCAAAGAAGATATAATATCCATCCTTCTAAAGCTATTTCAAAAAATCAAAGAAGACGGAATGCTTCCTAACTCATTCTATGAGGCCAACATTACCCTGACACCAAAACCAGACAAGGACAACACAGAGAAGTAAAATTACAGGCCAACATCACTAAAGAACATAGATGCAAAAATCCTCGACAAAATATTGGCAAACCAAATACAGCAATTCATTAAAAGGATCATACACCATGATCAAGTGGGATTTATTCCAGGGGCACAGGGATGGTTTAACATCTGCAAATCAATCAATGTGATACACCACCTTAACAAAATGAAGAATAAGAACCTCACGATCATCTCAACAGATAAAGAGAAAGCATTTGACAAGATCCAACATCCATTTATGATGAAAACTCGACAAAATGGGTAGAGAAGGAAAGCACCTCAACATAATAAAGGCCATATATGACAAACGCACAGCCATAATCATTCTTAATGGTGAAAAACTGAAAGCCATCCCTCTCAGAACAGGAACAAGACAAGAGTGCCCACTCTCACCACTCCTATTCAATATAGTACTGGAGGTTTTGACCAGAGCAATTAGGCAAGAAAAAGAAATAAAAGGAATCCAAATTGGAAAGGAAGAAGTGAAACTCTTTCTGTTTGCAGATGACATCATCCTATATTTAGAAAACCCTGAAGAATCCATCAGCAAACTATTAGAAATAATCAACAACTACAGCAAAGTTGCAGGATACAAAATCAACTTCCAAAATCACTTGCATTTCCATACACTAACAATGAACTAGCAGAAAGAGAAATCATGAGTATAATCCCATTTACAATCACAACAAAAAGAATAAAGTATTTAGGAATAAACTTAACCAAAGAGGAGAAAGACCTATACACTGAAAACTATAATACATTATTGAAAGAAATTGAAGAAGACACAAAGAAATGGAAAAATATCCCATGATCATGGGTTGGAAGAATCAACATAGTTAAAATATCCATACTACCTAAAGCAATCTACAGATTCAACACAATCCCAATTATAGGCCCAATGACATTCTTCACAGAAATTGAACAAAGAATCCTAAAATTTATATGGAATGACAAAAGACCCCAAATAGCCAAAGCAAACCCAAGAAAAAAGAACAAAGCTGGAGGCATCACAATCCCTGACTTCAAAATATATTACAAAGCTACAGTAATCAAAACAACATGGTACTGGCGCAAAAACAGACACACAGAGCAATGCAACAGACTTGAAAACCCAGAAATGAAACCACACATCTATGGACATCTAATTTTCAAAAGGGGAGCCAAGAACATACAACGGAGAAAGGAAAGTCTCTTCAATAAATGGTGTTGGGAAAACTGGACAGCCACATGCAAAAGAATGAAAGTAGACTGTTATCTTGCACCATATACAAAAATTAACTCAAAATGGATTAACGGCTTGAATATAAGACCTGAAACTATAAAACTCCTAGAAGAAAATATAGGCAGTACATTATTTGACTTTGATCTTAGCAGCATCTTTTCAAATAACATGTCTGACCAGGCAAGAGAAACAAAAGAAAAAGTTAACAAATGGGACTACATCAGACTAAAAATCTTCTGCAAAACAAAGGAAACCATGAACAAAACCAAAAGACAACCCACTAACTGGGAGAAAACATTTGCAAATCACCTATCTGACAAGGGGTTGATCTCCAAAATATATAAAGAATTCATTCAGCTTAACAACAATAAAACAAACAACCCAATCAAAAAATGGGCAGAGGATATGAACAGACGTTTTTCCAAAGAAGATATACAGATGGCCAACAGGCACATGAAAAGATGCTCAACGTCACTAGTTATTAGGGAAATGCAAATCAAAACGACAATGAGATATCACCTTACACCTGTCAGAATGGCTATAATTACCAAGACAAAGAACAATAAACGTTGGAGAGGATGTGGAGAAAAGGGAACTCTCATGCGCTGCTGGTGGGAATGCAAACTGGTGCAACCACTATGGAAAACAGTATGGAGATTTCTCAGAATATTAAAAATAGAAATACCATATGATCCAGCTATTCCACTACTGGGCATTTATCCAAAGAACTTGAAATTAATCATCCAAAGAGATCTATGCACCCCCATGTTCATTGCAGCATTATTCGCTATAGCCAAGATATGGAAGCAACCCAAGTGTCCCTCAACTGATGAGTGGATAAAGAAGATGTGGTATATATACACAATGGAATACTACTCAGCCATAAAAGACAAAATCATCCCATTTGCAACAACATGGATGGACCTTGAAGGTATGATGTTAAGTGAAATAAGCCATAGAAAGACAAATATTCCATGATTTCACTCACATGTGGACTATAACAAATACATGGATAAAGAGAACAGATTAGTAGTTACCAGAGGGGAAGGGGGGGGTGAGTGAAAGGAATAAAGGGGCACATATGTGTGGTGATGGACAATAATTAGACTACTTGGGGTGACCACGATGAAGTCTACTCCAAAAATGATAAATAATAATGTATACCCAAATTTTCACAGTGTTATAACCCATCATTATTTCAAGAAAGTTACTGAGGGAAAAAAACACTTTCAAAACATACTACAGTTTTTCTAAACTGTTTTCGCATTTATTCAGTTTTTATCTACCAGAAGTCTCAAGAGAAGTGGACTCAAATCTTTCTTGACCTACAGGAGCAGGTTATGATGCTTTGGGGCTTGGTCCTGAGAGCCATGGATGATTTAGTTTCGAAGCTTTTTAAGACTTATATATAAATTCACAGGTCAGAAAATCCTCTGTCAGGCCACTTGTTCCTACTTTTTGCTTTCAGAAAATAAGACCACAGTTACGTGAAATGTATCAATTTTTGAACTTATCAGGTATTGGAAGACCTGGACGTCATGAAGCTTTTTGTAAAACACTATGAAATAATGCTCTATCACACTTAACTAATTCTAGGATTTTTGGGTTAAATTCCCTGTTGTATATCCTAAAGGGCAACTAGTGTCACATACTTAATAAATTTTGATTTGACAAAAAAAAAAAAAAAGGATTTTACAACCAAATGGTTCTATTTTACTTTATGTCATCCTGATCACCAAGAAGCCTCTAATGAGGAACAGTTCCTGGTCAATCTATCCCAGATGACTCTGTTAGGAGCCTTTAATGGCCACTTTGGGTCTGAGATGATGTCAGGAAATGAATGACATCACACCTCGTCTCCAGGCTTCCCAAACCTCCCCCATGTTTGGTGCCGTCTCTTCAAGGGTGGAGGAGAACCAGAAAATCTATCATAGGCTGTTAACTCGATCAAGGACTCATCATTCCCCTGGGCAGCTGTGGGGCCTGTGGGTAGAGAAGGAGAGGTCTGAGATCAGGGGTGGGAGGAAGAGGAGAAATATTTCTCCTGGCCACCAAACACAGGTTCTCCACTAGGGGAACACCACCCCCCATCCCCAACCTCCATATCTGGGGATGTTTGAAAAACTATGATAGTATTTCCTTTTTTTCTTGTTAAACAATGATTGGGGCTTCAAATCCTGTTTAATGGGAAAGATAAAGTGATGCTAAATGTTCCCACAATGAACAGGACAGTCCCATACGGGAAAGAAATATCCCACCTAAAATGCCATTTGTGCCCATTTTGAGAAACATAAGAAGTCCCCGAGGTAAACTCTGATGTTTAAAGAACCCCATCACTACAATAGCCCATAAAAAAGACAAGTGCTCAGTTGTTTTACCTGGATCCACGTGGAGACTCCTTCTGGCTACACCAGGCTTCAACCAGGAGAGCCCCCATAATAACCATAATTATGGCAGCCAGACCCAGTCGGATGAGGTTCCCCATGGTGTAGTCTCTTGATGTGGCATCTGGGGAAACCAAAAGAGAGAAAAGGGTCAGCACCAGCCCTAAGATGGTATCCCTCCTTCTCAAATGGATCTGCCAAACGTGACTCTCACACACCCACTTGTATTTCCTGGGCAGTGGTCAGCAGTACCTTCATTGATGTTTTCATCACTAACAACATGTGGGATTTTGTGAGAGTTGTAGTGGTTTTTCCTTCATCTTCTTCCCTTCATATTCACTCTGTCTTATCACTATACTTTCATTTATTTGCTCCTTAACTCATTTCCACCTTCCCATATTTCTTCTTTCCTGTCTCCCAACATATATATTAGGAATCAGGCTTAGGAGTCACATTAAAGACCTAAGGAGCACCACAGAACAGTGACATTCAGTGGCTGGTTCAGCATCCTCAATGCAAATCTTAATTTTATGCAGGCAATGAGTTTTTAAAAACTTTGAGCTTCATAGCTAAGTATCTGGGTCATTGTGCATTTTAGCTTCGCTCAAGAAGGGCTCAAACTTGGCGTTGTCCCTGGTTGCTGAATAGAAGGCTACATTTACCTTGTCCCACCTCACACATCCAATTAGTGCAAAGTTCATCTCCAAACCCATCAACAACATGTTCCCTGGAGACAAAATCCAGACGGAGAAATATGTAATGACACCACCATTATTAGGAATCCCTCTCCACTTCTTAGCACTAGCCATATGGACTTTGATTCTGATTAAAACATTCACTGACTACATGGGAAGACTCAACAGCATAAAAGAATTTTCACAACACCGAGGAATAAGACAGTATAGCCTCCAATGAAGCAGAATTCTGGCAGAATACAGAAGATAGTTTTAGAAGATACTGCATGTGTGACACTAAAGTGGGAGGCTGTGGAAGCAGCACGTTCTAAGTAAAAGAGGTGCTGGGAATAAGATCATCATCACCAAGATAAACTAACACATTAAGAGATGGGTTGTAATTAGTATTTTGGTGGTGAACATGATGTAGTCCATGCAGAAATAGAAGTACAATGATGTACACCTGAAATTTTTACAATGTTATAAACCAATCTTACTGCAATAAACAAAAAATTAAAAAATAAAATAAAATAAAATAAAATAATCACCAAAAAAAGAAAAAAAAAAGAGATGCAGAGAATGACAGAAGGAATTCTGATGATGGTGGGATTGATAATTTTGAAGAACAACTTGAGAAATCATCCAAGAATGTAGAACAAAAAAGGCGAACGAGGGCCGGCCTGGTGGTGCAAGCGGTTAAGTGTGCGTGCTCCGCTGCGGCAGCCCGGGGTTCGCTGGTTCAGATCCCGGGCGCGCATCCGACGCACCGCTTGTCAAGCCCTGCTGTGATGGCATCCCATATAAAGTGGAGGAAGATGGGCATGGATGTTAGCCCAGTGCCAGTCTTCCTCAGCAAAAAAAAAAAAAAAGAGGAGGATTGGCAGATGTTAGCTCAGGGCCGATCTTCCTCACAAAAAAAAATAAATAAAAGGAAAAGGAGTAGAAATCATGCAAGGAAAGATTTAAAAAGGAAATAGTAGTGAAAATGTCAGAGAAACAAGACTCAGAAAGTAATAGAACAAATGATCTTTGATTAAAAACAAACTTCCTAAAAATCGTGCAAAATCTTACCTGTCACCCAGATCGTGAGGTGATCACTGGGCTGTGAGGCCCAGAAAGGATCCCTTGTCCAGTAGTACACACAGCTGTAGTTCCCAGTGTTGTTGACTGTCACATTCTGTAGAGAGAAGTCTATCTCCTTCCATGCTGGACCCCTGAGCTGGATGGGCATTGAACTTCCTGCCTTCAGTAGAGCAAACATTACAAGCCAAACAATATTGCCTGGCTTCTGGCACCTCAGGGTCACCTTTTCTCCTGTGGTCACCTTACCCCTTTGGTGAGTTTGGAGGGAAGGTTTAGGAAAATCTCCTGTAAGAGAAGGAAGGCTCTGAGGTCGTGGGGAAAACCCTGGGGTCCCTCATCCACCTGTGTCCTCCTGGCAGGGGGTTCTCATGGAGAGTGGGGAATGACAGATGCCTCATCTTTCAGCTCTGACTCCAGGAATGAGATTCTCCCTCCTATCAGTCTGGATAAAGCAAAGGTAATCAACTCTGTTCCTGTCTTTCTCCATCTCCTTCCCCAAGTGCACTGGAGATGAGATCACCCCGCCCCCTCTCTCCTTCTCAGTCCTCCCTCATCCCCTGTCCCTAGGAAGACCATATATCATTCTGGGGCCCCCTCCTCACCTGTCACCAGCAGTAGAAGTACATCACTGGGCTGTGCACTTATGTGGGGGCTCCCTGTTCTGTAGTATTCACAGGTGTACTCTCCAGTGTTACTGGTTTCTAGATCAGTGAGGTGAAATTCACCCAGGCCCTCTACAGAATCGGGTGATTGCAAGGACTCCAAAGGAGTTCCTCCCTTTCTGAGAGCAAAGTTTACACCCTTGGTAGGAGTCCAGCATCGCAGTGTCACGTTACTCTTGGCAGGTACCACTGAGCTGGGCCAGGCACTGAGAGAGGGCTTGGGAAGTGACCCTGGAAGGAAGAAGAGTCCAGGGCTGGATTTGATTCACTCACTTGCTCTCAGGAATCCCATTTAAAGAAGGAAAAGGAAAATGGGGCCTTGGGTGTGAAGGATCAAGGAAGATTTAACAGAAGAAACACTCACCATTTCCTATTATGAGTCTTTGGCCAACACACAGCTCTGCAAAAGAATGGTCCATGAGACATAGGAACCTGCCAGGAGCTCACACCATCACCTGCCCTGAGCCCGGAGGAACCACCCCAATGACTCTTACTGAGAACAGATCTCTGGATATCATGCATTTGAGAGTTCTCGTTTTTCCTCAGCTGGACTCTGGCTTCAGCTCTTCACTCAGTTCCTCCATCATTTCTCACAGAGGTTCTCCTGTGCTGCTGTCACCTCCCAAGGCTGCAGGGCCTCTTTGGTTTCACAAAAGTCTACAAATCCTCGCTTTCTCAGCTTCCATCCTGAACCATTCAGTCTTACCGTTTCTATTAGGGCCTGCAGTACATTTCGTAGATCTCTCAATATTGGGTAAGAGGCACTAACCATGAGCGACATTGAGGAAGTCTGTGACTGGGTGTAACCCTATCTTATCTCCCAAAGTTATCTAAGGTCCTAAGTGGCCATTAGAGTCCCCTGAGAGTGTCATCTGGGATAGAGTGACCATGAAACCTCCCCCACAGTAAAGACTACTTGGTGCTCAGAATGACATAAATTGAGACAGAATCATTTGGTTGTATAATCTTAGGAGAGTTTATGTACCTCATGCCATGGGAGATATAAGGCGTCCCTAGCCTGTAAACATCTGTAAGGAGCCACTCTATGCTGTTCACTTCAGCATCTCCAATGTCTACACACAACCTGGCACGTAGTAAGACTCAACAAATGCACGTTGACTGACTGATGAGATGCCCTGGGTTAAGCATGACTCAGAGAAATTTTTCAAGGATGACAAAAAGACACAAACTTATAATAATGTCCTTTCTTCATCCCATCAGATAGATGAGCTTGAAAGGAATGAAAGCCCTATGGCATACCCTAGAATCTAGGGAACAGAAAACATGGTGAAGACAGAATTACATCACTGTGACCCAATCAAGCTAAGACCACACACTGTCCCTGTGCCTGGAGAACAGGTTTTCTTGGCTCCTGCAAACCGACACCCTAAGATGCCCCCAATTCCACACTCAGGGACATTTTGAATCTCTCCTCATTTATCACCTTAGAATTTCCCCAATGCAGCATCTGCTTACTTACCCCAAAGACATTTCCACTCAGAAGGTCGTGTACGTGTGTCACTCTTTTTTTTTTTTTTAATTTTTTGTTTATTGCAGTAACATTGGTTTATAACATTGTAAAAGTTTCAGGTGTACATCATTGTACTTCTATTTCTGCATAGATTACATCATGTTCACCACCAAAATACTAACTACAACCCATCACCACACACATGTACCGAATTATCCCTTTCACCCTCCTCCCTCCCCCCTTCCCCTCTGGTAACCACCAATCCAATTGGATTCGTGTGTCACTCTTAATATCCCACTACGACCGAGTGGAAACAGCAATGAATTTGGAGCCAGACAGACATAAGTTTGAATTTTGACTTTTCTGTTCATTCTCTTGTGATCCAGAACAGAAATCCTCAGCTCTCAGGGTCAGAGTCCTCATTTATCCATTGGGGCCTAATTCTAATCAAGCAGGATTCTTTGGAGGGACCAGAGTGATATTTCCCACAGTGTGGAATATGAACCACAGATATTATAGCAGATGACTTTAGGTGGTGCAATGACCCAATATTCTATAAAATTGATCAAGGAATCAGCAAGTTATTGTCCTTTCAGATCACTTTTATCTCTTTGATCACAACAAGGAGAATTTTTCAAGCTAAAGATCAACATTTGCAGACAACTGTCTCTGGCTTATTGCCCTTTATAATAAGGAAGTAGTTGGCCATGGGCTCAGAAACTTGATGGGCAACAGCACATGATTAGAATGTCCTCATGTTTTCTTCCTTTTCATTGTATATATGTTTACATTAACTTTCTATTTTTGGTAAATGACACTGGATTTTCTTTTAAAATTTATTTTTTATTTAAGCTATTGGCATAGTTTCCATCTTCAAGTGGGTATACTTATTTAAAATAAAGATATTGAGGGGGCCGGCCCAGTGGCATAGTGGCTAAGTTTGCACACTCTGCTTCAGTGGCCCAGGGTTTGCTGGTTTGGATCCTGGCCATGGACCTATGCACCACTCATCAAGCCATTCTGAGGTGGCATCCCACATAGAGCAACTAGAAGGATGCACAACTATGCCATACAACTATCTACTGGGGCTTTGGGGAGAAAAAGGGGAAAAAGGAGGAAGATTGGCAACAGATGTTAGCTCACGGCCAATCTTCCTCAAAAAAAATAATAAAATAAAATATTAAGTCAATAAAAAAATTTAAATAAATAAAGAAAGTAGAGGCACGTAGGACAGATTGTGGATATGGAATGTAAATATTTGCATACTGAAAAACACTTGATTTGTAAGATGTATCTCAAGCTTCCTGCAAGGTCCCTAACACACATGAAACAGTCATTAAGACAAGCTGATGTTACTATTTCTCTTTCCAAATACATTAGTCATATTTCTCTCAACCCACCTCTAATCCCAATATATAGGCCCAAGAAACTTACCAAAGCAGAAAAGAGTAAGGAACTCAGGGATCATACTGGCCCTGCAGCTTGTTCTAAGAATGTTTCTTCAATTTTCAACCACAGGAGTGAAGAAAACTTGACGTGGGCAATGATGTCTTTGCTTCAGCACTTCCCTTCCTTCCTCTTATGTGCCCCACAGGCTTTTTTTTCACAACTACATTTAGGAAAGAAGAAATCATAAAATGTTCCACGAAGTCTTATTTCACGCAAACGCTTTATCTGAATACAGTCAAATTCAGGCCTCAAATTCTCACACACCTAGATGAGCCAGAAATGCCGAAATCCTGGATCTGAAGGATTCTTCTGAGAATATGGAAACAGGTTGATAGGGAGAACACTGAGAACTCCCTGGCCAATAGGAAAGATAGCTGGGCTGTAGAAATGAATGAAGGAATCAATAGTAGTGAATATTTTTGAATGACTGTGATGCATGAGGTGCTTCTCTAAGGGTAGTGTGCAGAAAAGGAGCAAGTCCATGGTTCATGCATTTAACGATGAAATCCAGCCATTTGTGACAACATGGATGGACATTGAGGGCATGATGCAAAGTGAAATAAGTCAGAGGGAGAAGGTCAAATACCGTATGATTTCCTTCATTAAGTAGTAGATAATAACAACAATAAACAAACACATAGGGACAGAGATTGGATTGGTGGTACCAGAGGGGGAAGGGGGAGGGAGGAGGGTGAAAGGGATAATTCAGTACATGTGTGTGGTGATGGGTTGTAATTAGTATTTTGGTGGTGAACATGATGTAATCTATGCAGAAATAGAAGTACAATGATGTACACCTGAAATTTTTACAATGTTATAAACCAATGTTACTGCTAAAAAAAAAAAAAAAATGGTTAAGGTGGTAAATTGTATATTATGTGTATTTTACCACAATAAAAAAATTGAAAAAAAAAAAAAAACTAATTCATACCCACTGAACTTGGAAGAAGGCTTGATGGACACAGTGAGAACTTCAACGAAGAGATAAAAGATATAAAAAAAGAACAAATCAGAGCTGAAGAATACAATAACCAAAGTGAAAAATACACTAGAGGGAATCAATAGCAGAGTAGATGATGCAGAAGAATGGAGCAGTGATCTGGAAGACAAGATAGTGGAAATCCTCCAGTTGGAACAGCAAAAAGAAAACTAATTTAAAAATTGAGAATAGCTTAAGGGACCTCTGGGATGACATCAAGCATACCAACATTCTCATTATAGGGCTCCCAGAAGGAGAAGAAAGAGTGAAAGGGACAGAAAACCTATTTAAAGAAATAATGGCTGAAAACTTTTCCACCCTAGTGAAGAAAACAGACATCCAAGTTCAGAAAACACAGAGATTCCCTAATAAGATGAACCTGAAGAGACCCACACCAAGACGTATTATAATTAAAGTGTGAAAAGTTGGTAAAGAGAGAATCTTAAAAGCAGCAAGAGAAAAACAGCTAGTTACATACAAGGGAACCCCATAAGACTATCAGTGGATTTTTCAGCAGAAACCTTACTGACCAGAAGGGAGTGGAACAATATAGTCAAAGTGCTGAAAGGAAAAAACTTACAATCAGGAATACCCTACCCGGCAAGGTTATCATCCAGAAGGGAAGGAGAGGTAAAGAGTCTCCCAGACAAGCAAAAACTAAAGGAGTTCATCACTACTAAGCTGACCTTACAGGAAATGTTAAAGGGACGTCAGTAAATGGAAAAGAAAAGGCTGTGACTTGAAACAAGAAAATTATGAAAGAAAAAATCTCACTGGTAATGGCAAACATGCAGTAAAGATAGTGTATCAATTATCTATCTAGCTAGTTTGAAGGTTAGAAGACAAAAGTAATGAAATCATCTATATCTACAATAATTAGTTAAGGGATACACAAAATAAAAAAATGTAAAATATAACATCAAAAACACAAAGGTTGTGTGTGTGGGGGGGTAAAAATGTAGCACTTTTAGAATGCCCGTGAACTTAAGCAACAATCAACCTAAAATAGACTGTTATATACATACGTTGGTATAAATGAACCTCATGGTAAGCGCAAACCAAAAACCTATAACAGATACACAAAAAATAAAGGCAAAGGAATCCAAACATAACACTGAAGAAAGTCATCAAATCACAAGAGAAGAGAGCAAGAGAAGAAAGAAACAGAGAAGAACTACGAAAACAACCAGAAAACAATTAACAAAATGGCAAAAAGTACATACCTATCAATAATTACTTTCAATGTAAATGGACTAAATCTTCCAATCAAAAGACATAGGGTGTCTGAATAGATAAAAAAAAAAAAAAGACATATTTATATGCTGCCTACAGGAGACTCACTTCAGATTTAAGACAGTGTGATTTCAAAATTGCTATGAAGCAGTGACTGCTGTGTGCCTCCCATTCTCCCCCTTTCAAATGGGAGTACTTTGGTTATCCCACCCCTGTTTCACCATGATACGGCAGATGTATGGAGCAGCTAACTTGTCTTTTTAGTTCATGAGTCCTGGATCAAAAGGACCCCCATCCAGACTTGATAATGATGACTAGATCTTGGAAGTAAAGCCTGATACCATTAATGGATGAAAAATTTTGGGGGTCCTGGGATGGGAATGAGCATATTTGTACATGGGACAGATATGAATAATTGCAGCCAAAAAGTCATAGTGCCGTAGGTTGCATTAATAGCCCCTGACTACTGATTGAGCCACGTTATTTGCTTTGGTCAATAACATAAGGTGCAAGTGGCGATGTATTAGTTCCCACCTAGGTCTTTCAAGGCATTGCATATTTGATTCATCCCCTTGTGCATCTTGCATTTCCATGAGAAGAACATGTGAGGGCTAGCACACTCTTACCAGGAGGAAGATGAGGAGCATGTGAACAAGAGTCACGTTGCCCCATCTCAATGCAGATAGAGCTGGACAGAAATAAGCTGATCTGAGAGAGATGGAGAGAATGTGTGCATACATACATACACACACTCTCCCATTGCTAGTTAGGATTGAACCTCTGTGATTTCAAATCTTTTTTATTTATTTATTTATTTATTTATTTATTTATTTATTTATTTATTTTATTTTTTTATTTTTTTTTTAAATTTTTTGTTTATTGCAGTTCAAATCTTAATAAAAATCAGAACTCATGTTTCACTGGTGATTTGTTGGACGTTTAACTCCTGAGAAATTGCACTTTAAAAAATGTCAATTGCAGGACAAGGTTGAGGTTGAATCAGACAGCAATGAGCCTATATGAGGTTCAAATAAAGTGTCTTTTATAGGCATGGAGAGACCTAGAATTGGGGATTTTCTCCACTTATCTGTCTTCTCTTTCAATCCTTATCTCCTCAATAATTTCAATCCAATCGGTGGGACTTCATCTATTTTGCTCTTAGAGAATGTACGAGAATCTACTCCTAGTTTGTCCCTCAGCTGTGTCTTGCCTCTGCTAGGGTATTGTCTATCTGAAGTGCTGGCATCTACTTTGAGATGTGATGTAAGATTCTCAACCCTTATAACATTGTGTATCAGCGGAGAACCATGTTTCCTCCCCACCTCTCATACCTCCAGGCATCTAGAAAACTGACTTGTAGTTATTACAACATGATGGCACCCACACATGATTTCAGTGACCTCATGGTTAAATGAGAGAAGAACCATAGATTAGTTCTTGGAATGAGGTACAACCCTTGGCTGGGGCACAGTCTGAAGTGGGCAGATGAACGCACATAGTGAACGCTATTGACTTTTTGCATGTCCAATTACTAATATCCCATATATCCTGGTAAGACTATCTTGATGGCAACTTTGGCCGACTATCTCTTACCCCCCTCTGTGGTTAAATGGGACTGATCCAGCTTCCTAGTTCCTGGTGTGCTCATGTGCCCCAGAAAGACCAATCAGTTTAATCCACCTCTCTGGCTACATCTACTGATTTAGGAATGGACATGCAAATCATGATCAAGCAATGTGAGTCTGCTGCAGGAATTTTGTTGCAAGCATCAGGGAAAAGCACACTACTTCTGCCTGGAGATGCTGGTGGGTATCCTCCCAGCACATGAAGAGAACCAACCTGAGAACAAAGTCTACACAGTAAAAAGTCACACCTAGACATGGAGAAGACAGATTCCCAATGCAATAATTTGAGCATCTGGATCCATCCATGCTTGAACTCAATACAATCCTAGTGTTTTCAGTTATGAGGGGCAATCATCAGTCAACAAAAATTTCAGCTAACTTAGGAAGCAATCAGTAGTTAGGAAGGAAAGATGAATGGATGTTGTAGTTTTAGAGAGGAATCTACTCCCTTAATTCATCAATGTTTTCCTCCTTAGCTGCTAGAAGATGCTAGAATCTACTCCCTTAATTCATCAATGTTTTCCTCTTTACACTCTTCCCATTAGGGAAAATAGTTGAATGGAAGCTTTCCGATTTCCCTTAATTACTTTCTTTTCTGTAAAATAAAGCACATTAAAAAACCTGAGTGTTGGGGTTGGCCCGGGGTTAAGTGCAGTTAAGTGCGCGTGTCCCGCTTCAGTGGCTTGGAGTTCGCAGGTTCGGATCCCGGGTGTGCACCAATGCACTGCTTGTCAAGCCGTGCTGTGGCAGTGTCCCGTGTAAAGTAGAGGAAGATGGGCACGGACGTTAGCCTGGGGGCCAATCTTCCTCAGCAAAAAGAGGAGGATAGGCGATGGATGTTAGCTCAGGGCTGATCTTCCTCACACACACACAAAAAAATTTGACTGTTGTGTGACCCATTTGTCAAGGCTTACTAGGGGACAGGTTTACTCAGCCTCAAAGGCAGAAACATCCATTTCTGTTTTCTTGTTGACCTTTCTGCTCTCAGGGGCAAAGAGTGTCCAGCTTTTACCAGAGATCCTTGCATTTTAGATGATACTATGTGCTTGCCTAGCCATTGTATTGTGCCAATGCCAATTTTCTGGTTTTGATAATGTACTATAGTTATATTACATCAGGGGAAGCTAGTTGATGGGTACGTGGGAACTCTGTACTATTGTTTGTGACTCTAAAACTATTTCAAAATAAAATTTTTTTTGAAGAAAATGTGTTAGAGAAGACTTTGAATGAGATAGGATGGATCTCAAGATGGGTGGAGCCAGAGCCACACACAGCTGATTTATGGGGAAGATGTTGTCATTGATGGCTTCTTGTTTCCTGAGTCGGTTGCAAGAAGGAAACTACATCAGATGGTGGTGAACCAAAGTGTCAGGGCAAAACCCCTCCCCACACATCCTGGGGACAAAGCGGGCAGGAGGGAGCTGCGATTGCCCTCGTCCCACTTCTTCCTTTGAACTGTAAAACTGAAGAGGACATCTTGGTCCTGGCAGAAAGGACGCTATGATCATAGAATTTCTGTCCCTGCTTTGCCTCGGTGAGTCTGCAGGACTGGGACTGGGACAGATGGGTGAGGATGGGTGAGAAGATTCATGGTGGAGTGGGGGTTTACACAGGAAACAAGGCTAGTATAGATATGATGGCTTCTGTGTATTGCATACATGCGACCTCTCAGAGTTTTGTGGGCTGTGGTACCAATACACCTCGCTTCTGGTGCTGGCACATAAGAGAAAAGGAACCTGAGCTTCAGAGATGTGTAATAATACCTTCTGTTTACTCGGCTGAGAAATGCAGAGCTCGGATGCGGTCTCCAAGTCTGTGTGGTCTAAATACCTGAGTCTTGCCCTGCGTGTTCCATTGGCGTATGAGGGGGCAGGGTCTATAGCGTGTGAAAAGCTGTGAGTTTGGGTACAAATGAGCAATACAGAAAAGACCTATGCCTGGGGATGACGGATAGGAAGAAAATTTCCTGGTCAGCACTATCCTTAGCCTAATTTTAACCATCTTCAATTTGAATAGCATGTAATCAAGCAGACCTCAGCCTGTAAAAAGGAAGACCTTGATTACACTCTTGGCTCAGTCCCCTAGGAGCTCTAGATTTTGACCCAGCATCTCTATCTTACTAAGCTCCCAGTTCCTCCTTTGTGAGTAGGGGTGTGGAGGATAACAGGACTCACCATCTGCCCCAGTTACTTCCTCCTTCTTCTGGGTACAGCCCTTTTCTTTGGGGTAAGCTCCTCCACACACATTTGAGCTTTAGAGGTGGCTGTAGGTCACCATACCCCAAACCTCCAGCTGCAGGGCAGAGTAAGCTGGGCAGTCAAGTGACTGACCTCATCCTCCCCGTATTCATTTCTGAGGGCTGCCAAAACAAGGTACCATAAACCGGGGTGCTTAAAATGACAGAAATCTATTCTCTCATAGACTGGAGGCCAGAAATCCAAAATCAAAGTGTCAGCAGGATTGGTTCCTTCTGAGGGCTTTGAGGAAGATTCTGTTCCATGCCTCTCTCCTCAATTCTGGGGGACGGGAGGCAACCCCTGGTGTTCCTTGGCTTGTAGATGCATCACTCCAGTCCCTCACATCTTCACATGGTCATCTTCCCTCTATGTGTTCTGACTCTGTGTCTCTTCTCCTTTTCTTATAAGGACATCAATCATATTGAATTATGGGCCCAGCCTACTCTGGTATCACTTCATGTTAAACTTAACTAATTACATTTGCAAAGATCAAATAATGCTACTTCCAAAATAAGGTCACATTCACAGGTACTGGGGGTTAGGACTTGAACAGATCTTTTTGGGGGACACAAATCAATCCATAACACCTTCCCTCCAGCCATAATCATTGTTCCAGGGGTGGGTCTATGATGCAAGATGAGCCAGTCCAATTCTGTCGGAAGTTTCTCAAATTGGCATTGAGGTTTGAATTTCTTCCCTCTGTGAGTGCAACTTTCCAAATATGCAAGACTGGAGCTGCCTATGGCTGTGCTTCCAGGCTCTTGGTCCTATCCAGACAAGACCCAAAGGGAGCTGGACATGAGAGCTAAGAGAAAAGGGCCTAATAGCATTGAATCTCTGGATCAGGCTTTTCTGGAGGCCAGATCACCACTGCACTTATAGAGGTTGCTTGCATGAACTAATGCAGCTAATCATTCTTTGGCTTAATCTTATTTCAGGTGGACTTATGATATTTGAATCTGTATAAATCTCTATTAGAGAGGGTAAAGGTACCCACAGAAAATTTTAAAAATGTATTGAGTTAAAATTCACATAAGGTTAACCATTTTAAAGTGTACAATTCAGCGGCATTTAATACATTCACAATGTTTTGGAAGCATCACCACTATATAGATCTAAAAGATTTTCATCCCCACTAAAGGAAATGCTGTACCCATTAATCAGTTACTCCCCATACCCCCTTCCTCCATCTGCTGGCAACCACTCATCTGCTTTCTGTCTCTAGATTTACTTATTCTGGATATGTCATACAAATGGAATCATACAATATGCGACCTTTTGTGTCTGCCTTCTTTCACTTAGCCTAATGTTTTCAAGGTTCATCCATGATGGAGCATGTATCAGTGCTATGTCCTTTTCTGCGGCCGAATAATATTCTACATAAAAATTTTAAACTTTCTGATGATGTGTTCAAAGGAGCTATAAAATTATAGATATCCAGTTATTGGTAGTTCCAATTCTGTCATCAATTAGGATTCTGCACCCAATTCTGACGTGGAGAGACAGGGGTATTCCCACACCACCAAGCAATTCTCTGTGACACCAGCTGGGTGTCCTACAATTCTGACCTGGAGATAGTGTCTGATCCCACAGACTGAGGGATCAATCCCACAAGACTGCTCCCGCTTTCTGATGCCAATCACAAGTCCAGGTTGTCACCTGTGATTCTGACCAATTGGCTATAGATGGGAGGTTCCAACCACCATCTCCTTGGGTTTCATTAATTTGCTAGAGTGGCTCACAGAACTTAGAGAAGCATTTTACTTACTGGATTACCAGTTTATCATAAAAGGATATAACTCAGGAACAGCCAGATGGAAGAGATGCATAGGGCAATGTATGGGGAAGGTCGAGGAGCTTCCATGCTGTCTCTGGGCACACCAATCTCCCCAAATCTCCACATGTTCACCAACCAGAACGCTGTCCTTCTGGGTTTTTATGGAGGCTTCATTACATAGGCACAATTGATTAATCATTGGCTATTGGTGATTGAACTCCATGTCCAGCCCCACTCCCCTCCCAGGATAGGGAGGCCAGACTGAAAGTTTCACCCCTCTAATCACATGGTCAGCTTCAGTGTCAACCAGCCCTCATCCTTAGGTGCTTTCCAACAGTCAACTCATTAATATCACAAAAGACACCTTTATTGCTCTCAACACTTAGGAAATTCCACGGGTTTTAGGAGCTCTGTGCCAGCAAAGAACAAAGACCAAATGTGTATTTTTTTTGTTACAAATCACAATATCATAATAGTTTTTATTGTCACTTTTTTGAGGGAACTATGGTTTCTGTTGTCCCCTACTCTTCCCTATCTCAGTTGAAGGTAATAGCACCTAACTAGCATGAAATTGTATCCCTCTCCATTTGACATATGTAAAGACCTTACTAAACGTTAAATCTATGATAAGTGGCAGAGGCAGGTGAAGATGGTAGCTGTATAGTAAATGATAGCGATCTGTAAGGGACCTGCTAAATACCATAAGTATATAAATGGTTGATGAATATAAAGTCTGCCAAAAGATAGATACTCGATAATTGGTATTTTTTATTGTTTTTACTTTTTTTAATTTAAGTATTATTGACATCCATTATGTTAGTTTCTGGTGTATAGCATAGTGATTCAATATTTATAAGCATTATGAAATGATCGTCATGATAAGTCTAGTTACCATCTATACCGCTCTAAAGTTGTTACAACGCTATTGACTATATTCCCTATGCTGTATATTACATCCCCATGGCTTACTTATTTTATAATTTGAAGTTTGTACCTCTTAATCCCTTTCACCTATTTGTCCCAACTTCCCACCTTCCTCCCCTCTGGTAACCATCGGTTTGTTCTCTCTATCTATGAGTCTGTTTCTGTTTTGTTTTGTTTGTCCATTTGTTTTGTTTTAAAGATTTTACATATAAATGAAATCATATGGTATTTGTCTTTATCCATCTCGTTTATTTTACTTAGCATTATGCCCTCTAGGTCCATCCACCTTGCCGCAAATGGCAGGATTTCATTATTTTTTTATGGCTGAGCAATATTCCATTGTATATATACCATAATTTCTTTATCCATTCATCTATTGATAGACACTTAGATTGCTTCCATATCTTGGCTATAGTAAATAATGCAGAGAACATAGGGATGCAGATACCTTTTGCAATTTTTTATTTATTTATTTTTCTCACCCAAAGCCCCAGTAGATAGTTGTATGTCATAGATGCACATCTTTCTAGTTGCTGTACGTGGGACACGGCCTCAGCATGGCTGGAGAAGCGGTGCGTCGGTGTGCGCCCGGGATCCGAACCCAGGCCGCCAGCAGCAGAGCGTGCGCACTTAACCGCTAAGCCATGGGGCCGGCCCTACCTTTTGAATTAGTGTTTTCATTTTCTTCAGATAAATATCCAGAAGTGGAATTGCTGGATCATATGGTAGTTTTATATTTAATTTTTTGAGGAACCTCCATGCTGTTTTCCATATTGACTGCACCAATTTACATTCCCACCAACAGTGTATTAGTGTTCCCTTTTCTCCACATCTTTGCCAACATTTGTTATTTTTTGTCTTTTTGATAATAGCCGTTCTAACAAGTGTGGGGTGATAATTCATTGTGGTTTTGATTTGCATTTCCCTGATGATTAGTGATGTTAAGCATCTTTTCATGTGCCTGTTGGCCATCTGTATATCTTCTTTGGAAAGATGTCTGTTCAGATCCTCTGCCTATTTTTTAATTGGATTATTTGTTTTTTGGATGTGAAGTTGTATGAGTTCTTTATATGTTTTGGATATTAACCCCTTATTGGATATATGATTTGCAAATATCTTCCCTCATTCGGTAGCTTGTCTTTTCATTTTGTTGGTTTGCTTCACTGTGCAAAAGCTTTTTAGTCTGATGTAGTCCCATTTGTTTATTTTTGCTTTTGTTTCCCTTGCCTGAGTAGATGTGATATTCGAAAGGATACTGCTAAGACTGATGTCAAGGAACATACTGACTATGTAAATCTTCTAGGATTTTTATGGTTTCGGTCTTACATTCAAGTGTTTAATCCATTTTTAGCTCATTTTTTTGTATGGTATAAGATAATGGTCTACTTTCATTCTTTTGCACGTGGCTGTCCAGGTTTCCCAACACTATTTATTGAAGAGACTTTCCTTTCCCATTGTATGTTCTTAGTTCCTTTGTCGAAAATTGGCTGTCAATACATGTGTGGGTTTATTTCTGGGCTTTGAATTCTGTTCCATTGATCTATGTGTCTGTGGTAGTACCATGCTCTTTGGATTACTATAATTTTGTAGTATATTTTGAAGTCAAGGAGTGTGATGCCTCCAACTGTGTTTTGAGGGCTTATCTTTCCTGTGCAGAATCTAAGGGTCTGGGTACCCAACGTGGAGCTCAAATCCCTCGGTTCTCAGAGAAGTTTTGTTCTTTTGAGATCTCTCCCGATTGTGGATCACTGCAGCTGAAGTGTGGTTTTTTCCCTGGGTGAGCCCATGACTCTGCCTCTTTTACCCTTCTCGATACTATCATTTTATTATTTCTTGTGGAGTCTCTGTTCCTCCTATCTTCAGGTCTCTTTCAGAGGGAATTATTCCAAATGTAGCTGTAGATTTGTTGTGTCCGGGGGAGGAGGTGAGTTCAGGATCTTCCTATGGCCATCTTGACCTCTGCCTTGGTCGTTTTTTTAATTTTAGTTATTTCCTGAGAAATATGCTTACTGATGTTACCCGTTCCTCCCTTCCTCAGAATTCTAGTAATATTCCAAAGAGCTATCCATACACCTATATTTATTCTTTGCTTTTTCAAGTTATCCTAGATGCCAATGGGTCTCTTCTTAATAACAGACTTCTCCATTGGAGCCAATTCTCCTTGCCTAAGTCAATTGTGGTCCCTTATTAAGAAAGACGAGTAAGTTCTGAGGGTCTAATGTACAGCACAGTTATTATGTTGATAATTCTGTATTATACACTTGAAATCTGCTAGGAGAGTAGATCTTAATCATTCTCACACACAAAAAAGGTAACTATGTGAGGTGATGGATGTGTTAAACAGCTTGATTGCAAGAATCATTTCACAATGTATGTGTATATAAATCATCATATTGTACACATAAAATATGTTACAATTTCGTTTGTCAAAAGAAAGAACCACTCTTCCAATTCTTACAGCCTATTCCTCCATAGACTTTCATGATGTAAATGAACTAAAGGCTACTATGTGCTTATTAAAAAAAAAAAAAAAAAGAATGGGAGTCACTATTTGAACAGAAGATTGGCTGATCACAGAGCTGAGATGACATGAGTCTAAAGGCAGGATTCGGGGAAGGATTGAAAAGAGACCATGAGACCTAGGACCCCTTGACCACACAAAAGCCAATTCCCTACCTATTCATCCCAGCCATTCTCACTGCTAATGCAGCTTTGGTCCTTTGTCAAACCCCCCACCTCTTTCCCTCTCGGTGAAGCTTGAGGGTCTGTGTTGTGAGTCAACACCTGAGTCAAATTTCTCATGTCTAGAGAAATTCTAGCTTTACCCATAAACAGACCCCAAGACCGGTGTCCCACTTTCCCTACAATATGGGACTGGGGTCCCATTCTTCCATCCATAGAGTGACATTCCTATCCCAGAAGCAAATATAAAGAACAGAACATGGAAGATGTGGGGGCTAAAATATGCAAAGAGCAAAGCCACAAGTGAGGAGAGCATTTAGGATCAGAAAACGTCTTGATTTCTTTAAGAGGAGAATGACTTGGTCTGGGAGAGCAGATTCTCTCCATTTCAATGAGGGAAGAAACCCTCCCTTGACAGCCCACTGTAGAATAACCCCTACATTATTTAACTGGTAAGGATAAAAACTGCAGTCTCAGAAAATATGAGAGGAAAATATAGGTAAACATTCAACGATTTTAGGTGGCGAAAGAAAGAATAATCATGAAAGCAATGCAGTAAATCAGAAAAGGTTTCTGGAATTTTCTACATAAACATAACTTCTGAAGGACAAACAACATGACAAATATCAAAGGTAAAAAATAAACCCAGGGAAATAGCTAGAAGGACTAGGACAGATCTTTAACAAATTAGTTGTGCATTCTCCGCTGATTTGTGCTCAAAGATAAACACATCATTCATCTCTCATGAGGGTTTCTCTTCTAGGGCTTTGTCTGGGCCATGAAGATGAGAAAAAGAATGGTGAGTTGTCTCTCATGCACTCTGTTTGTTCCTGCATCCCCAGTTTCATGACCTATTCCCTTTAAACCTCTAAATTCTAAGAGGGTGTTCATGGCCTTCAGGGTGAAGAGTCAAACTAACTCTGAATTCTTTCCAGAGAAGCTTCCCAAACCCTTCCTCATCGCCTTGCACAGAACAGTGGTTGAACGCAGTACTAATGTGACCCTGAAGTGCCAGTCTCCCTTCCAGAATGTGACATTCATGCTGGGGAAATCACAGGATCCTAGGTACAAGCAGGAGCAGATAGCAACAGGAAATGAGACTAAATTCCTCCTCACTGACCTGGAGCCTAGGGATGCTGGAACTTACTTTTGTTCCTACAAAACAACAGCCTCCCACGAGTGGTCAGAGAAGAGTGAACACCTGCAGCTGATGGTCACAGGTGAGAAGGACAGCTTCAGGTTTGCTCTTTGATCCACATATTCCTTTTCCTGTGATGGGATCTGGCTGGGGAAGAAGGAATCCAGGAAACAAAAAGACAGATACGACACCATCAGTGTAGGGAACTGGGGAATGGAGACTGAGTGTGGGGACAAGGCTCTTATTGGGGAATCTGAGTGGGTCTCGATGTGGATGTGGGAGAGTCTTTCAGAATATAGGTATTAATAGAAAATTTGAGGTATAGTAAGGCCAAAGATGAAGAGATGATTGTCAGTGAAAAGACAGTTTGTTACAGTTCCCAAGAGGAGGGGGAAATCTGTGCCTTGCAGGACCACTCAGGGAAGCACCAGGGTCAGTCAGGAGCAAAAGGAGGGGAGAACTGTGGGCAAGAGGCTTTATTGTGGCTTCGTGAGAAGGAATAGGCTTAGGATTTGTTCTGGGGTGTTGAAGCTGTCCCTGGTTTTCCACGACCTGACTCTAGAGTGATTAGGGCAGGGGAATAGTGGTCCTGAGTGTGACAGCCCAGTGAAGGAAATGTTTGGGAGGGTGGGCTCTGGATGGCTTGATTTGCATTTGAAAGGTATGATCAAGGGAAAGTTATTTCCCATCTCTAGGAATTGGATAACCCTGGGAGGGGAATCCCTTCAGGCTCAGCAAGGTGTCAAGATATCAAAGCATCAAATGCAGAAAATAAAAGGCATGGTTAATACAGAGACGTGGATGAGAACGTCCCCAGGTACAGTGGAATACTAGAAGCCCTGCCTTTCCCTTTACCCCTAATGCCTTGTCCTCTTCAGGATCAGTCCTAAAACTTTCCCTTTCAGTCAATGGAGAGCCTGAGATGACTCCAGGTCACACTGTCACTCTCTGATGTCTGATTCCATACAATGGAACTGAATGTATCATTATTGCTCTGCTGAAAATGAGGATCCCGGAACCATTACAAGTCAAGAAAGTAAGAAAAAAACAAACTGAGCATCATAGCAGCATAAGACATCCCTTGTTTTTGTCCCCCACTTATGCAACAAAGATTCAGCAGTCATCCATGAACAAAAGTGCCTCTGTGGGAGTTGTGGGATCCAGCATCATACACCAAGGGAATTGGGAGGGGCCTTCCCCAGCTGTGCATTGGGTAGTGGGCAGACGGTCCTCAGTACTGGCTGTAGAACCTGTAGGAGACTGTGAAGCAGTTCCAGCCCCTCTTGGCTGTGGTCCAAGAACATCTGGAAAACACAGATTTGGGCAATCACCTACCAATGAGAGAGCCTTTGTGGAAGTCTACAAACCAAGACTGAATCAAGAAGAAATAGAAAATCTGAACAGATCAGTGATGGGTAAGGAGATTGAATCAGTAATCAAAAACTTCCCAAGAGAGAAAATCTCAAGACCAGATGGTTTCACTGGTGAATTTTACCAAATGTTTAAAGAAGAAATAATGCCAATCCTTCTCAAACTCTTCAAAAACAATTGCAGAAGAGGGAACACTCGTACACTCACTTCACAAGGCCAGCATTACCCTGATACGGACAGGGTATCCAGATAAGGACACTAAAAGCAAAGAAAACTACAGGCCAATACTTTGATGAACATAGATGCAAAAATTCTCAACAAAATGTTAGCAAACCAACTTCAACAATACATTAAAAGAATCATACTACATGATCAAGTGGGATTTGTCCCTGGGATGCAAGGATGGTTCAACATACACAAATCAATAAATGTGATACACCATATCAAGAGAGTGAAAAATTCATATGATTATCTCAATAGACACAGAAAAAGCATTTGATGAAATACAATATCCTTTTGAGATAAAAACTCCCAACAAATTGGGTATATAAGGAATATATCCTAACACAATAAAGGCCGTATACAACCAGCCCATGGCTGACATCATACTCAATGGTGAATAGCTGAAAACTTTTCCTCTAAGATCAGGAAGAACACAAGGATGCCCACTCTCACCACTCCTATTCAACATAATACTGGAAGTCCTAGCCAGAGACTCAGGCAAGACAAAGGAATAAAAGGCATCCACATTGGAAAGAAAGAAGTAAAACTGTCTTTATTTGCAGATGATATGAGCTTATAAAAGGAAAAAGTCCTCAAGACTTTTAGGAAAAATCCTAAAGACTCAACCAAAAAACTGTTAGAACTCGTCAATAAATTGAGTAAAGTTGCAGGATATAAAATCAACATACAGAAATCAGTTCCATTTTTATATACTAACAATAAAATATCTTAAAAAGAAATAAAGAAAACAATCCTATTCACGATAGCATCAAAAACAACAAAATACTTAGGAATAGATTTAACCAAGGAGGTGCAAGATCTGTATGTTGAAAATTACAAGACTGATGAAAGAAATTGAAGTGGACACAAATAAATAGAAAGATATCCCAAGTTCATGGATCAGCACAATTAATATTGTTAAAATGTCCATATTACCCAAAGCCATCTATAGATTCAATGCAATGTCTATCAAAATTCCAATGGCATTTTCACAGAAATAGAATAAACAATCCTAAAATTTGTATGGAACCACAGAAGTTCCTGAATACCCAAAGCAATCCTGAGAAAGACCAAAGCTGGAGGCATCACACTGCCTGATTTCAAACAATACTACAAAGCAACGGTAATCACAATAGTATGGTACTGACATAAAAATAGACACATAGACCAAATGGAACAGAACCGAAAGCCCAGAAATAAACTCAAGCATATACAGCCAACTAATATTTAACAAGAGAGCCAAGAATACTCAATGGGGAAAGGATAGTCTCGTTAATAAATGTTGCTGGGAAAACTGGATAACCACATGTAGAAGAATGAAATTGGACCCTTATCTTACACCACTCACAAAAATTAACTCGAAATAGATTAAAGACTTAAACATGAAACCCAAAACCATAAAACTCCTAGAAGAAAACAAGAAAAAATCTCCTTGACATTGGTCTTGGTAATGATTTTTTGGATATGACACCAAAACCACATGAACAAAAGCAAAAATCAATAAATGGGACGACATTAAACTAAAAGTCTTCTGCAGAGCAAAAGAACAATCAACAGAATGAAAAGGTAACCTACAGGATGGGAGAAAATATTGCACAATGGTGGTCCTCTTTCCCAGGATGGGGAAGATTGGCAAGGATGGGATTGAAAGAGGGAAAATTGGTGGTGTCCTTCATAAAAATTTTTGTTATTAAAAATACTATGAAACTCCAGGAGTATTAAGAAGAGTAACCAAATCTTTGACCCTGTTTTGGGGACACAATGAGCATTGAGAGAATGGAAAAGATGTTCTCTTCCCTACTTCCCAAAGAGGGCATAGAGTCTCTAAGTAGAACATGAGTACTTATGTCCCCAAAGTTCCCATATAATCATTGTGACTCTTTCTTCTGCATCTTGTTTTCTAGACAACCACACTGGACATGGAGCTTCTTCAATAAAAACAGGTAAAACAATCAGAGAGGAGATGTTTTTCCCAGTTACATCCACCTCATGAGGCAGGAGGTCCCGTTGGATTAAAAGGCACAAGAAGAATCTTATTACCCACTTTGCCAATGTTATTGGAGGAATGACTCCCTTTTGAGTGGAGATGACCTCTAAGCCACTCCTGGGTTCTGAAAAAACTGATGAGTAAAACAGCACAGCTGCATTGTCTGCCATGTTACATATTGAAAAACCATAGTGGAGTTTTGTGAAGAACGGAGGTGAGTTTATGTGCTGGGTTGGACAGCAGGACTGGGACTTTGGGAATATGTATGATCAAGGACTTGGCTAAAACTTTAAAGTTCTCAAAAGTAGATAAATATTAAATCCTTTCCCTCTGATGTTGGTTTTCCATGAAGAATTGACTAGGATTCTGTCCTCAGAGACTCTTCTAAAAGTTAGAGCTTTTGGCAGCTTTAGACTGAAACAGGAGCTCATCCAGATTTTAATGGCCAAACATATGATGTAAATTGGCATCTACATGCTTAATCATCCTTTCCTTCTGCAACTCATAACCTCCCTGTAACCTACTCCAAAGGGCCAAAACTATTCAAGGTTTTCATTAGAGTCTGTGTCGGTATAATCCAGTTTTTTAAAGGTATCCTCCAAAATGTCCTTGCAAAATAAGTAATAACCTTTGAAATTGTTTTTATTCAGTATTAGCAGACTTGGAAATGACTGCTACTCCAGCTTTATGAACATAGTTCATACCAGGAATGTTTTCTTGGAGAGATCTGAAATCTGATAGAGTTGAGGAGCATGGAAGTATCAGAAATGAGGTGGGAAGTCTAGCAATGTGTGAGAGGGAGGAGGAAGAGAAGCTTTCGTATTTTTAGCTGTTGTATAACATTTCTTTTCTTTATCTATTGATATATAATTCACATTTCATAAATTCACCCATTTAAAGTGTACAAGTGAGTGGCATTTAGTATATTCACAAGGTTGTGCAACAATCACCACTATCTAATTCCCAAAATAAAATCTCGTACACATTAAGCAGGGGCTCCTCATTCCCACCCCCAGCCCCCACCAGGCCCTGGCAACCATTAATCTGCTTTCTGACTCTATTGTTTTACCTATTCTGGATATTTCCTATAAATGGATTCATGCAATATGTGGTCTTTTTTGAGATTGCCTTCTTTCAGTTAGCATGAGGTTTTCAAGGTTCATCCATGTTGTAATATGTATCAGCACTTCATTTCTTTTCGTGGCTGAAAAATATTCCATTGTGTGGATAGACCACATTGTGTTTACCAATTCATCAGTTGATGGACATTGGGCTGTTTGTACCTTTTGGCTATTGCAAGTAATGCTGCTATGAACATGAGTGTACATGTATCTGAGTCTCTGTTTTCTATTCTGTTGGGTATCTACCTAGGAATAGAATTGCTGGGAATATGGTGACTGTATATTTAACTTTTTGAAGAACTGCCAAATAGTTTTCTAATGTGGCTGTACCATTTTACATTCCCACCAGTAATATATGTGGCTTCCAATATCTCCACATCCTTGCCAACATTTGTTATTTTCCTTTTATTTTATTGTAGCCATCCCAGCGGTTGTGTCTATAATTTCTTAAGATGTACTTTCTGAGTTCATATTTATACCACCACAATTATAAACAGAATAAAAATCTTTAAGCACAGATATGCTGTCCCAGCCTGTGCACATATGTCTCAAAGCTACCAGAAATGGACCCTCTACTCCAACGCCGGGCAGGGACTGACGGTGAATTTCGTTACCTAACTTGGACACAAGGCCAGGCTTTCCTTCTGATGCCTGTGACTTCATTTATGTCCTGTGTCAAGCTGTATCCCATTGCTCAGTCGGATTTCTTCAAACCGATATCATAGAACCTTTGTAATATACTTTGACAATTTGTAAATAGTGATGTGAAATGTGACCAGGATATGTGGACATCTCAGGGTGAACCCAGATAAGCAGGTTGTGGGGCCATGTGAAGAGAAAAATTTTGCAATAATTTACTTCTCGTTTCTGGCAAATTTCTGAGTGAGAGTAACTATAGGTTGGGCAAGGGGAGAGTTGAAAGGATAAGGTAAGGTTGACGTTTCTCTGCTTCCATCGAGGGGCCCTGAAGGTCCCAGAACAACCGTTCCCGCCATGCTTTCATATGTCCATGGAGACGCACTGATAGCATTGTTGCTTTTGAGGGTCTGTTGGATTCGGTGCCAGGAGAAGCAGACCCTTAAATAAGTATTAGTGTGAAAGTGACATCTTAGGAGAGAAGGGAAGAAGGGTTAGGAGGAAAAGACACTAAGCAAGGATGGGATATTCGGGTCCCTTAGCTGGTATCTTTGCTCAATCCTGCAGGAAAGCCCAAGAGATAGAGAAAGTCACAAGTACACGAGGCCAGAGCTAGGGCATTCATGTTCCTACAAATGGTAGTCATTGGTAAAGGGGTGCCCCTGAGGCACATAATCCCAAGGCATTTCTGATCCTTCAAGGCAGTCTCCCAACAAAGAGATGCAAACGTTCACGTCGGAAAGGGAAAGAAACCATGATCTGGAGTGCATAAAATGGCAGAGGGATCTTGAGAACACGGGAGGAAAAGCATGACAGCGTCTGCTATAGAGGGAGATGGTGTGGGAGGAATATTGGGTGAGAAAATAATCATTATCTCTGCAGTCTCATTATCCTACACGGTGAGTCAGATTTTAGACTGAGCGCTTTAAAGCCAGTATCTTTCCTTAGCACCTATCTCTTCAAGTTAGGTATTGTTATGAGCCTTCCTCCCTCCTTTTTCTCCAGCTTTATTGTGGTATAACTGACAAATAAAATGGTAAGATATTTACAACGTGATAATTTGATATATGTATACATTGTGAAAGGATCTCCCCACTGAGTTGATTAATATATCCCTCACCTCACATATTTACCCTTTTTTTTTTGTGAGAATGCTTAAGAGCTACTCTCATAGCAAGTTTCAATTATACAATACAGTGGTATCAACTATACTCACTTTGTTATACATTAGATCCCCAGACCTTATTCATCATATAAGTGGAAGTTTGTAACCTTTGAACAACATCTCCCCATTTCCCCCACCCACCGCCCCTGGCAACCATGATTCTATTCCCTGTTTCTATGAGTTCGGTTTTTTTTTTTAGATTCCACCTGTAAGTGAAATCACGCAGTGTTTGTCTTTCTCTGTCTGGCTCATCTCACTTAGCATAATGTCCTCCAGGCTCATCCATGTTGTTGCAAATGGCAAGATTTCCTCCTTTTTTATGGTTGAATAATATTCCATCATATATACCAGATAGAAAATGATTCTTGAACTGGGTGAGAGTTTGAACTTTCATTCATCTGTGATTGGACTTATCGCCTCTGTAGCATCACAGTTTGTTGGGTAAACGTGTGTCTCACCAGATTATGAGTTCCCTAGAAGATCACTTTTCTCGTATTTCCACACCCAGTGGCCAGCACACAGCTACCCTGACCTTGTGGCTGACTGGCCTAAAAGGTTAGACATATCAGGATCCACAGCCCATCCTGTCAGTGTGACTTTGGGCAATTCATTGTACTTCCTGGTACTTTGTTTATTGTTTGAATGAAATGCAAACAGTAAACCTGTCTTGTGTGCTTATTGCCAAGATGAGAGAGAACACATAAGAAGAAACTAGCGCAGAGTGTCTCACAATAAATGATCAGTATTATTGCTATGAGTGAAACATTGATTGCAAACTTCCCATGTGCGAGGCTCTGCGCTAACCCTCTCTGTAGGTACTGACCCATTTCATCTCCCTACCTTCCAGTGAAGTATCCACTATCTTTATCCTCACTTTGAATGGGGAAATGAAAGCTCAGAGAGATTAAGCAAATTCGCTAAAGCAATTGGAAGTGCCAGCTTCGAAGTGGCAGTTCCGTTTCGAAGCCAGGTCGTCTGACTCCTCGTAACTGCTCTGCTTAACCCTATCAGTGTGTTTCAGGAGCCAGACTGATTCTCTGATCTGCTTCTCTCCCTCCAGACACCAGTGTCATCGCTGTCACCACCTTCAGCTGCCTTTCCATCTTTCTCCTTTTCCTCTCAGTCCTCTTCATCTACAGATGCACTCGGCATGGTGAGTTCAGAGAAGCAGCAGTTAAAAATGCTGGGGAAGGGGCGTAAAGGGAAGGATTTTCTCATTAGGTAAATTCCTCCCTGGATTCTTTTTTATAGGCTCATCACATGAAGAACCCACCAAGAGGTAAATATATCTGACATATCTTGTGTCCAGCTTAACTCGCACTCCGTGCTTCAGGGACCCCCCCCTGCACATCAGTGATTTCACGCCCAGGACCACCTCTCTCAGCCCGAGCTGTGACCTTCCTCCTCTCCTCTCCAAAGCCCTATCCTCTCCCCCAAATCTTCAGATCCTGTGCTTCAATGTGCTTCTCTCTCTTGTAGAACCAGCAATTCCGAATTTCCCGTGCAGGAGGCTACAGGTAAGTAACAAAAGAAGAAACCGCAAGAGATGGGATAGAAAGACTAAAGTCTGACTCCTGCAATCTCAGAACTGAATTTTTTTTTTTCTCACTCACATGCAGATTTATCCAAGCTGGAAAGGATATCTATCTTGGTGAGTTCTCCCCTTTGGAATTCCCCTAGAGCTCACTTGCTCATATAGCGGTACTCTGGTTATGTGGATGCCCCCAACTCACACAATTGACAGGAGGCCAACTAACATTGTGTTTAAAAACATGTGCTTTGAGCGAATTCCTAAAAACAGAGAGTAGAATGGTGGTGACCAGGGGCGGGGGGGGGGGCGGATTGGGGTGATACTGTTTAAGGGTACAAATTTGCTGCTATTAGATACATAAGTGCTGGGGATCCAATGCACAGTATAGTGATGATAGTCAACAGTACTGTACTATAAAACTTCAAAGTTGCTAAGAGACTAGATCTTAATTGTCCTCACTGCGAAAAAGATATGATAATCATGTGACCGTGATAGAGGTGTTAGCTAAAGCTATGCGGTAATCATATTGCAATATATAAATGTATCAAATCAATATGTTGTACACCTTAAACTTACACAATGTTACATGTCAGTTATATCTCAATAAAAAACAAACAAACCATGAGCTTTGAGATCCAGAGTAGCTGGATTCCAGCTCCTAATGCCTACTATTTATCACCAGTGTGGCCTGAGACAAATCACGAAATCCCTGTAAATTAGATCTTTCATTTCCTCCCATATCTACTGGGAATAAAAATCGCCATTGAAAAGGCTTGTGCAAATCCGGAGGTGTCATACACATGAAGGGTTTATTGCAGTGTCCAGCAAACTTTAAATGTCAGATGGATGGTATGAGAGCATCAATTAACAAATGTTAATAAATTTACATCAGTCTTTTTTTTCTATTTAAAATACTGTTTATTTGTGATTTAACATTAATTAGCATTACATCTATAAGCAATATCAGATAACATTTATACATATTTGAACAGGACACAGAGGTTCATTGGTTCATTCTTTATGCCAAAGCAAGTAAATAGAGGCATTACCAAAAGGTGCAAATAGTTCACTGTTGCAATTAAAAAATATCTATCCACATTGCATTCATTTACATATTTTTAAAAAGATATGGAAAAGCATCGTTGATAGGTTCGAAAATTAAGCATCAATCAACAAATCTTGTCTATTTTAAATGTTGGATTAGTGGCATTGACTAGCAAATTGTTGATAAAAATAACAGTATAATAATATAATATTATGATGTGGTACCTCCATACAATGGAATACTATTCAGCAATAAAAAAGGAAGAACCTATCTATATATGTGATAAATAAATACACTTCAAAAACATTTTGCTAAGTGAAAAAGCCATATACAAAAGGCTGTATATAGTATTGTTCCGTTTATATAAAATCTCCAAAAAAGGCAAATCAGTAGTTGTTTATAGCTGGGATGGGGGTTGGGGGTGGAGAGGGGAGTGCAAGACTTAGCTGCAAACAGGAACAAGGGAATTTTGGGGGTGATAGATGCTCTAAAACTGTATTGTGGTGATAGCTGCATCGTTCTACAAGTTTATTAAAAGTCATCAAGTTATACACTTATAATAAGGGAATTTTATGGTATATAAATTTTATCTTAATAAAATCGTTTAAAAAATAATATAATATTATATAACCAGTAGGTATTCTCATAGGATGGTAGTTCTTATCTCAAAACCATACATTTGCAATGATCTTTATAAGCACCAGTTACCATTGATTGTTAGTCTCATTTTATTAACATGAGAGTCAAAACCCTCATCCTCACTGAAACACAGCCATTCTAGAATGGCACTGTCCAATAGGACTTTCGATGATGATGGAAATGTTCTATAGCTGTGTTGTCTGATACAACAGCTGCCAGCCACATGTGGCTATTGCACATTTAACATGTGTCTGGTATAACTGAGGACCTGAACTTTAAATTAAATTAAATTTTAATTCATTTAAATTTAAATTGCCATACGTGGCTCATGGCTACCATATTGGACAGCTGAGCTCTAAATGCCCATCTCTTTTCCCCAAAGACCGACGACCCCCAAGGAGTGACCTATGCCGAGCTAAACACCAAGACACCATCTGAGGCAGCTTCTGTCCCCACCGAGGATCCCCTGGGATCTTGTGAATATGCGACACTGAAGGTTTAGAAGGAGAATAGCAGGAACCACTAGAGGACGGGCTTCTTCCCTGGGAAGGGGAGTATAGATGAAGACGGCTGAGATGACTGGACATATGGAAATCAGGTCACTCTGTGTTCTTCGCTCAAAAATCCATGATAACAAGATTAAGTTTCTCTCTTTTTGCTTCTACACCTCTCAAAAATTACTGGATGGGTTTTCCCAAAATTTGGAGTGTGACTTTAGTATGGTTTGATTTAAAACATAGGCTAAGAATATGTATTATATATATGGGCTGGTGGTACTCATAATATTCATGTAGGGAGTTCTGGACGGCACCATGTAAATAGAATATGATTCACCAGAGAAGCCCATGTGGTTGCTGATGGGTGAGGCATCCCATAGATGCAGCGATTTTGAAAAGGACCACAAAATACGAGACACTCAGTTGTGAACTAACAAAAGCATCCCTAAGTAGCATTCACCCAGGTAAACAGCTAAATGTATTTGCTTCACGATTCTTTCATGCTGCACTGGGCAGCCATCTAGACCCAAGTCAAGACCAGTTTCCTCTCCGACATGAATGAAAGAGTTTACTTAGTGCCATCATACTTCTGTTGATATTATTTCTTTATTATTATTAAAATCAAAGGACGCAATGAAGTTAGACTTACAAGATATATGTGGATTTTGTCACTTGGTGCCCATAGTTTAATTAATTTATGTTAATACATCATTGTAAGGATTTTTCTGAGTGTGGACTTTTTTGCTGTGACAATGGCACCAAATGACCACTTATGCATGATACAAATATATGAGCTTTGCTTCCACAGTTATGACACTCAATCAGATTTGAAAGTAATTTTTTTTTTTTTTGCTGTGGAAAATTCGCCCTCAGCTAACATCTGTTACCAATCTTCCTCTTTTTGGTTGAGGAAGACTTGCCCTGAGCTAACAACTGTGCCAGTCTTCCTCTATTTTGTATGTGGGTCTCCACCATGGCATGGCTGACAAGTGGTGTAGTTGCGCGCCCAGGAAATCAAACCCGCGAACTTGGGCCGCTGAAGCTGAGTGTGCCAAACTTAACCACTAGGCCATGGGACCGGCCCCTGAAAGTAATTTTTTAATAATGAACGTTGAAAGATTTGGAATGTATATATAAATATTCTTAAATCATAAGTATATGCTGTATAACTTTCCTCTTTTTAAGTTTTTAATTATGAAATAATTCAATCATAAAGAAAAACATCAAATAATATAAATGGAAATGTGCACACTGTCCTTGTTTTCTAGACATTAACATTTTGCCATGTTTTTATTTCTGCCCCTCCCAATCTGTTCTCCTGTCTCTCTATTCCAGAGGTAAACATTACCCAAGGGAGTGTATATTATTCCTATGATTTTTTCATACTTTTACTACACAGTTATCTATTGATAGCTGATATATGGTAATATTTTATGTGTAATTAAAAAATTTATACATATATATGGAATCATATTGTATATTACAATTCTGTGACTTTTTAAATTTCCCTCAGCATTATGCTTTTGAAATTCATCCAGGTGATTTTTGTGGGTCTATTTCATTGTTTGCTGCATAGAATTCAGTCGTTAACCATACTGTGGAATATTATTCAGCCGTAAAAAGGAATGAGGCACTGTTACATGCCACAACATGGATGAACCTTGAACACTTGATGCTCAGTGAAAGAAGGCAGACACAAAAAGCCACAGCATGTATGGTTCCATTTATACGAAATATCCAGAATGGGCAAATCCTTAGAGACAGAAAGAAGATTAATGGTTTCCAGGGGGCTGGGGGAGGAGGGAATGAAGAGTGACTGCAAATAGGTATGGAGTTTCTCTTTGAGGTGATGAAAATGTTGTAAAATTAGATTGTGGTGATGGTAGTACACCTTATGAATATACTACAAAATACTGAATTGTACAATTTAGAAGCATAGATTTTATAGTATGTGAATTCTATCTCAATAAAAAATAATTTTAAAAGAACTTGGTTGTCTGCCCAAACCATGCTTTCTTTTTACTCTTTCCTTGACTGCTAGATGTTTGGGTTGTTTCCAGGGCTATGCCATCAGCAAAATGCTGCAATAAACATCCTGCAACTGCCTTCTCATTCACCTGTGTGATCTGTCTGGGACATATATTTAGAAATAAAATCTGTCTTCTGTGATGTCCACATCTTTAATCCCACCAGGACAGGCAGACTGATAACTAAGGTGGTTTCACCTATTTATATTTCCATGTATAAATGTATGTTTCCAATTTCCCGCATCCTTGCCAATTCATAAATATGTTAAACTTTATATTTTTTGCTGATTAAAATATGTGAACTCATAACCCATTTTAAAGGTAACCTATATAAAGATAACCTATATAGAGATAAAGATATAAATATATCATAACCTATATAAAGATATCTTATTGTTGTTTTAATTTGCATTTTCCTGATTAGGAGTGAGGTTTATTGACCATTTGGGGTTCCTCTTCTGTGAATTGATGGTTTCTATCCACTGTTGACTTCTCTGTTGAACTGTTGTCTTTTCCTTACTGATTTGAAGGGCCTATTTATACAGTAGGCACACCTTTCTTTCGTAAGCTATATGTTGCAAATATCTCCTGTAAGTCTGTGACTTGTATTTTCATTCTTTTTGTTTCTTTGCATGTTAGCTACTCAAAGTAATTTATCTTTTTTGTGTGTGAGGAAGATTAGCCCTGAGCTAACATCTGTTGCCAATCCTCATCTCTTTGCTGAGGAAGATCGGCCCTGGGCTAACATCCGTGCTCATCTTCCTCTACTTTACATTGGACGCCACCACAGCATGGCTTGACAAGCGGTGCGTCGGTGTGAGCCCAGGATCCGAGCCCACGAACCCCGGGCCACAGAAGCGGAGTGTGCAGACTTAACCACTATGCCGCTGAGTCGACCCCGTCAAAGTAATTCATTTTTTAACTTATATTTGGAGGGATTACTTTGTGCCTTGATGAGCTTTACATGAGAATTATACTCTCCTATATGTTCTTCTAAATTTAAAATTTTGTTTTTTATATTTAATCCATCTGAAATTAATTTTTGTCTAAGATGCAAGGTACAGATCTAGTTTTTCCATTTGGATTATCAATTGTCCCAGTATACTTTATTAAAAGGTTCATTGTTTTTCATTCAAGTTGTGTCTCCAATTTGATGAAATAAGATTGTATCTATTTCGTCTACACCTCCTTCCATTATTAGAGTAGTTTAGACTCTTGGATGGAAATGACAAACGGAAAAACCTAACTTGAAGAAACTTAAAAACAATAAGGAAAGAAGGAAGAAAGGAAGGAAGGAGGGAAGGAAGGAAGGAAGGAAGGAACTGAATCGTGTAACCAAACTAAGGAAAAGACAGAGCTAGAGGCATCCTCAGACAACAGCATCCACATACTCAAATGCCATTTAGACTTTTCTTTTCTATGTCTTTAATCTCTATTTCTATTTCTGTGTGATCATTATTATTCACACCAGCTGTCCCTATGAATCTGGGACTGATAGTGACAGTTCTAGGCGTAGAGCCTTGCAGACTTTTAGCCAAAAAGGTAAAGGAGGCTTTTACTTACGGGATCACTTTAGAAAAAGATATTATTGACTACTTTTGGAAGATGCTAGAAAGCCAACTCACAAAATGTTAAACACAGAGGAAAAAAACCCCAAGCATTTATTCTGCCTTTATTTTATAACCTGTACCTCAACCAAATAGTTGAGGAGGTGAAGTTTCTACTCACACAATTACTACAACTAATACATAAAGAAGAAAACCCCCAAACCATCTCTTTGGCTACGGCATGCCCACTTTATCAGGAATAATAACAGAGACTGTGGTTTAGTGTCTTTCCATCGAGAAACTGTATCTACATGATAGACCATCCAGAGAAAAAGCAGAAAGGACTCTGATGGTCAGAATCAAAGGGATTTATTTTTCCAAGGTTGTACTGATAACAGTGGCAGATCTGATCTAAAACTGAGGCCTGCTAACTCCTAGATCAGAGGTTGGCAAACTTTTTCTGAAAAGGACCAGAGAGTAATATTTCCAGATTTTGTGGGCCATAGGGTCTCTGTTGAGACTACTCTTCTCTGCTGTTGCAGCATGAAGGCAGCCATAGCTGATATGTGAACAAATAGGTGAGACTGTGTTCTAATAAAACTTTATTTGCAAACACAAGTGGTGGGCCATAGTTTGCCAACGCCTGGCCTAGACTAATGCTTTTTGAAATCTGAATGAATTATCAGAATAATAATTGAATTAAACCAGGAAAAATATGTTCTAGGGAGCAAGGAAAGACCTTTTTGCTCATTTCTCAGTTTTTGGGTCTGTAAAAGAGGGAAAAAAAAAAGGATAGAATGGTTTTTGGGGTCCCTTCCATCTTTGACGTGCTAAGCCTCTGGGATCATCCATCCTACGGTGGGTGTGGTTTTGCTTAAGGGAGGGGGCCCAACCAACAACTCTTTGCCAAGAGACCCAGCTGGTTCCACAACTTAGATGGGATCTGTTTCCTGGGAAACTTTGCAACTTGCGGCTTCACTTTTACAGCCCAAGTCACACCAATAATACAATGAAGGACACTGGGTTGAGAAGAGGGTGAGGGAGCCAAGAGCAGAGAGAACTCTTGAATCATGGGGCCCTGGTCTGGCCCTGATTCTCTCACCTCCTTTGTGTCTTCCCTGGGTATGTCTGTTTCCCTGCTTTACAAAGAATCTCTCTCTTATGCACACACACACACAAACACACACAGACACACACACAGACTGTATTAGTTTCCTCTGGCTGCCACAATAAAATACCATAGACTGGGTGATTTAAACAACAGGCATTTATTTTCTCAGTTCTGGAGGCTGGAAATCCAAGATCAAGGTGCCAGCCAATTCAGTTTCTGTTGAGAGCCCTCGTCCTGGCTTACAGGTGGCCACCTTCTCACTGTGTCCTCACATGGCCTTTCCTCTGTGCTCTTGAGGGGAGAGAGAGAAAGAAAGCTCTCTGGTGTCTCTTCTCATAAAGACACTAATCCTATCGGATCAGGGCCCCACTCTTATGACCTCACTTAACCTTAATTGCTTCTTTAGAGGCCCTGTCTCTAAATACAGTCACACTGGGGTTTAGGGCTTCAAAATAATGAATTTCGGGGGGACACATTCAGTCCATATTACACACACATGCACACACACACGCACACACACTATTCTACATAGACACCCACAGACAGAGCTACACAGAGCCTCTACACATACACAATCACACACCAACACACACTCTTATGGGTTGAGTTTTGTTCACACCCCCAAATTGATATGTTTAAGTCTTAACCCCCAATATGTCAGAATGTGGCCTTATTTGGAGATAAGGTCATTGCAGATGTAATTAGTGAAAAAGATGAGGTCATACTGTAGTAGGGTGGGCCCCTCATCCAATATAACAGGAAATTTGGGCACAGAGACACACACACAGGGAGAACTCCATGTGAACATGAAGGCAGAGATTGGAGGGATGTGACTACAAGCCAAGAAATGCCAATGATTGTCAGTGAACCACCAGAAGCCAGGAAAGAGACATGGAACTGAAGAAAGTAACCTTGCCAACACCTTGATTTTGGACTTCTGTCCTCCAGAACTATGAGAGAATAGATTTCTGTTGTTTAAACACCCAGTCTGTGGCATTTTGCTAGAGAAGCCTGAACAGATTAATACAGGGAAGTAGGGAGGCAGCAGGAAGCAAAGCTATGTATAAGCCTCAGCTCCAAGCCCCTGGCATATGATCCATCATCCCATGGGAATTCATTAACAAAACACAGATTCAAAGATAAACGATTAAGAACTTCAAGATGGCAACCGCAGGGCATTATACCCAAAGCACAGGGTCCCATTCTGAATGTGAGGCCCCATTTGCATTGGTTGCATATACTTGCATCCCAGCTTCCACCAGAAGCTCCCGAGAATGGTGCATCTGAAGGATCCTCCACTTTGCTGCCCTCCCCTCACCACACAGTCCCTGGGTGACAAGGTGCCCAAGTCACACTGGGAGCAACAGGATGGAGGAGGAGTATCTCTCTGTTCCTCTTGCCACAGAAGTCATTCTCTTTAAAACTTGGGAGCTCTGGGCGACCATCTGTCTCACCATGTGGAGGAAGCTGGTCTTGAATGAGAAACACAGGGATGACTCAGAGCGCATCTGAGAAAGGAGACAGAGTGACAGTGCCTTCAGCTTTTGTTTTCCTGGTTCTAATTGCTTCCAAAACTCAGCATGCCTTCCCTCCTTGCAGCCTTCTTGTTCAATCATTCTTGGAACCCTCTGAACCAAAAAAAAAAAAAAAAAAAAAAAAAACACTCACAGAAACAGTCCTTTGAGTCTAACCTAGTCTGAGAAAGGATTTTGTTTTGATCCAAGTCTTGACCAATCTCATTAAAACCGATGACCCTAATAGAAATCATTTATGGACATCCACTCTGGTATTTACCCTCCTTTGATTGCTATAGTATGTCTTTTTTTTTTTTTCACATTTAGGTTCTTTTTATTTATTTATTTATTTTACATACAACAAGCTGTAGATATTTAATCCGTAGGGGAGGAAAATTTTTCCCTTCTTCCCTTCTAGGTTCTTTGGCTGGTCTAATAATTAAATTGACGTAAGAGAGATTAACAGGAGAAAAACAAATTTAATTTTGTACATACAGGAGCCCCAAAGATATGAGGCTCTCAGAAGTGACCAGTGCCAGAAGTTTTTATACCTTTTAGACAAAGAAACAACAAATTTTCTGAAGAATTGACAGGACAAAGATGTTTGGGCTTGGGATAGTTAATAAGCAAAGAAGTAACAAGGTTTGTTTATACAGCCTTCTTGGCCCTGAATTCCTATCTCTGGTGATAAGGGTGTCTCTCTTTCTGCTGGTACAGGGAGGGCACCTTTCACATGGGAGATTTATTTCACGCTTTCAGGGGTACAAAGGTGGGTCAGAATGTCCTTCTTGTTTCTGCTGTTTCTTAAGTAACTTTAATTCAAAATAATCGATATGCCAAAGTGGCATATTTTGGAGTGGCCTATTTTGCTCCCCCCAATGTATACAACATGATGTATTTGGAGATAGGTACACACCCATGAAGCCATCACCACAATAAATGCTTATCCACCACCTCCAAATTTCCCTCCTCTCCCCTTTCTTGTTTTTTTTTTTTTATGGGGGGTTTTGGTTTGCTTTTGTGGTAAGAACACTTAGCATGAGATCTACTGTCTTAGCCAATACTATAGTGAGTCTTGATATCCACGAGCTTGCTTTTGCTTTATCCTTGCATTATATATCTTGTCTCTACTCATTTACTTTCAAACTTTCTACATCTTCCTGTTTTCAATGTGTCTTTTGGAACCAAAACGTTAATTTTTTTAGTTCCATCAAAGGTTTCCCTGTAACTGGATCATTTCGTTCATTTACATACAAGAATAGTCAATATTTTCAAGGAGTACAAAATTCTAGGTCAGGAAGTTGTTTTCTTTCAGTAGATTGAAGCTAAAATGCACTGTTCATGGTTCTCTGTTGTTATTTTTACACTCTCTAGAACTGCTATTTCTATGAATATTTTTTCACTGTTTTTGGTTTTCTACAGTTTCACTAAGATGTACCTAGTTTGGGATCTATTGATATCTCTTGGGATATTTTCTGGGTCTCTGGAATCTGGGGATTGGTATCTTTTATCAGTTATGGAAAATTCTCAACCATCATCTTTCAAATACTGTCTTCATCCCTTTCCCTCTCCTCTCCTTCTAAAATGATAATTAAATTTGTACTTGTTCTTCGCACTGTATCCTTTACATCTCTTATCCTTTCTTTGTACATTCCACTGTTTTTGTGTCTTTAGTCTACATTATAGGTATTCTATTCTGACCTATCTTCCAGTTCCCCAATTATCTCTTCTATCGTGTACATTCTATTTCCAAACGTGTCCACTCATATTTTTCTTTATTTCCAGAGCAATGTTTGAACAATTTCGGAGTAAAACACATGTGCATAAAAGCGCACATTCAGGAGTGCACAGTTTAATTAATTTTAACAATTTTTCCCAGGACTAGGAAATTTCAGGGCTAAAAAAGTCCTGGGCAAAGCGGAATGGGCTGGTCACCCTAGCTGCAAGCATATGAGTTGTAAAGACGTCCGTGTGATAATTACACTGATTCAGAGAACTTTTTCCTTTCCCCCATTCCCTTATTACACCCACTTCATAGGTCTAGTCTTTACCTGTGCCCTTGGGGGACGTCTAGGGCAAGTCTCATGACCTTTATAGTCATCTTATATAATAAAGACTTCCAGTCACTAGGGGTTTTTTAAGTCACATGCAAGGAAAAAAACTCTCAGTTCAGCAATTGAAATGCTGTTGGCAGGTTGCCTGTAGCTGCAGTGAGCCTGGTCAGCTTTTTCTTTATTTCCCCACTTGGAGCTTCTTCTCCTCCTCCCTCTCTCTCTCAAGGCTGCAATTTTCTCACCTGCAATTCCTCCATGCCTTAAATGCATTTCCTCCCATAGATCAGCCAAGGAAGCTGCCTCAGGAGTCTCCCTCAGAATATTTCCAGCTTCTCTCTGCAGGGCTCACTTTCCACCTCCAGGTGGCGCTCGTGGGAAGCATATAAGACACCTCCCGATTCATTCGTTTTTGGTCCCGTGTCGTCGTCGTCCCCCTGTCCCCTCCCCGTCCCCTACACCGCCCCACCCCCGGCTCCTGGCTGTCCCACGATGTCTTCAGAGCCATTAGCCACAATCTTGAGCCTTTGAGGTGTTTCAGACAAGAGCCAGACTTCATGCTCCTCTGGGCCCTTCCCCTCACCCAATGTTAAGTTCCCTGAGTGGTCCAGTTGAAGCTTTCCCACCTTGAAACTTGAAATGAGAAACCGTCACCCCCTCCACCCTCCTACGTTGGAGAGAGGATGGCACCCACAGCACACCAACACCTCTTATAAACAAACACACGGAAACAACAATACAACTCATCTAATCTCAACACCCCTTTTATGCCTTCAAGTGGACATGGGACCAGGGGTGGGAAATTGGGTTTCCGGCATCGTCTCTATAGAAGTCATGCATGGATGGTCCGACTTTGGAATCTGGCCTCACTGGCACCTATAGTCTTTGAGCCTGAGCGGAAACCAAGATTGCAATGATTCTCAAATGTTCTGTTATATGTATGTGTACAAAAATTATGGGAATATCACGCACGAACAGATTTTGAAGAAGAATGGATGGGAGGAGTTCGTTTTCATCACAACAAAGAAACAAGAGTTCATGAATAGATGCACACAAAAATGTAAGATGAGCTTCACAAAATGTTAATAAAGGTTGGAAACCTGAGTCATTTCAATTCTTCTTTTAATTATGTGGATGTACTATTTCTTCCATGAAAATAGTAACTGTATAATAAAATACACTGCATATAATAGTTGATAGGCGATGTGTGTAAAAGGCGGGCACACTATTCGTTCTGTGAAAGGTCATTTTATTTTGTCTGTTTTGTGGCTGTTGATTCATTGCCTTGGGACAAGGCGTGGCAACGGCTTAGTCTTTTCTGTATCCATTTTATTGCTTGAACCACAGTTAGAGAAGGTTCTTTTTGGAAAGGGAATAGAAAGTTTGAGGCTAGAACTGTGGGTTTTGGGAGGGAGCTGTTGGTGTGCTATGGAACCAGTTTCTGCCCACCATGAGGAAATGCCAGAGGGCTTGCCTCCAACTGAGAACTACATTAAAAGGCTTCAGCTGAACCCGCCACCACACACACACACACACACACACACACACGCGCGCACACACACACACACACACACACACACACCTCAAAACATGAAGAATGACATTTTTTAGAAATGCACTCCAGCATGAGCATTCAATTGAGGGACAGACTACAAAACACCTGACCAGTACTTTTCAAAATCATCAAGGTCACTCAAAGCAAGAAAAGTCTGAGAGTTGCAATCAAGAGAGACATGATGTATAAATGTAATGTATCCTGGAACAGAACAAAAGACACTAGGTAAACACTAAGGAAATCTGAATAAAGTATGGACTTTAGTTAGTCATAATGCATCAATATTGTTCATTAATTGTGACAAATGTCCCACACTAATGTAAAACATTAATGATAGAAGAAATTGATAGTAAGTAATGGAGTAAATGGGCATCTCTGTGTTATCTTTGTAACGTTTCTGTAAATCTAAAAGTATTCTAAAATAAAAAGTTAATTTTTGGGGCCAGCCCAGTGGTGCAAGCGGTTAAGTGCGTACGCTCCGCTGCGGTGGCCCAGGGTTCGCCCGTTCGGATCCCGGGCGCGCACCGACGTACTGCTTGGCAAGCCATGCTGTGGCGGCGTCCATATAAAGTAGGGGAAGATGGGCACGGATGTTAGCCCAGGGCCAGTCTTCCTCAGCAAAAAAGGAGGAGGATTGGCAGATGTTAGCACAGGGCCGATCTTCCTCACAAAAAAAATAAAAAAAGTTAATTTTTTTTGTTTGTTTTTTGCTGCGGAAAATTCACCCTGAGCTAACATCCACTGCCAATCTTCCTTGTTGTGTGTGAGCTGTCGCCACAGCATGGCCACTGACAGACGAGTGGTGTAGATCTGCACCTGGGAACCGAACCTGGGCTGCTGAAGCGGAGCGCACCGAACTTAACCACTAGGCCATGGGGGCTGGGCCAAAAGTTAACTTTTTTAAAGGATGAGATAAAGAAGCAGATGAGGGGCATTTCTGATCAGTTCCCAGGTGATGCTGATGTTGCTGGTCTAGGGCCCACGCTTTGAGAACTACTGCTTGCTAAACCTTAGACTAATCAAGGCTCACCTCTGGGGCTAGACAAGAGCCAAATATCATGAAGGCTCAAGGATGGTCACTTGACATCTAAACAAAGTCAGGGTTCTCTTAGCAAAGAAGCTTCTTAGATATAAAAGCTGTCTCCTATACCTCAGGATGGCTTTTATCTTCTTATTTTTTCTGCTATCAATATCATTACACCTGCTTTTTGGAAAAGTTCCTCAATCAGATCTATGATCTCACTAATTTGTTCTTCAGCTGTATCCATTCTACCGTGTATTCTGTTACAGGTTACAGGGTAATAGTATATTCTTTATTTTACCATCATATATTTTCATATCTATTATTTCCATGAAACCCTTGCTTTGTGGATTATTGTTCTTGTTTCATATTGGTAACGTTTCCTTATCTCTTCTAGTTTATGTCTTGTGCTTATTTTAAATTCCATATAACACCTCCCCCCTCAATAATCACTCCCGTTTGGCTTCACCCCATGAAGCAATTATTCTTTGTATTCAAACTCTTAGGGAGAATGTGACAGTTTTATAACATGGCTGCACATTACTTGACACTCCTTCCTTCAAGAGGGGAAGTCAATGACCCTGTCCCCTCAAATATTGGTGGATCTGTGACTGCTCCGGCCAGTAGAGTTTGGTAGACGTGATACCATGAAACATCCTAATCTAGGTCATAAAATGTGATTCAATTTCTGCCTTGTTTGCTGAGCCACCATGCAAAAAGTCCAGCTGTGAGGCAGCCCAAGCCACACAGAAAGGCCGTGTGTAGGGACTCCAGTCAGCCGTCCTCCAGCTGAGCCCAGCTTTGGAGTCATCCCAGCCTAGGCACCAGACATGTGGGTGAAGAAGCTTCCAGATGATTCTAGATGATTCCAGTACCCTACTGCTCATGTCTCTCTCGGCCATTCACGTCTTCCCAGCCGAAGCTGAAGATATTGTGGAGCAGATACAGCCATCCTCAGTGTGCTCTGTCCGAATTCCTGACGCATAGAATATATAAGCATGATAAAATGATGGCTGTTTTATGTCACCAAGTTTGGGGTGGTTTGGTATAAATCTATAGATAACCAGAACACAGGAGCAGCATTGGGAGGAGGCAGTTGTCCCAATTTGAAGGAATGAAGTGGTGAAAGCCTTTACACCCGTGGCCTCTGCTCTAGATCTAAGTGGTTGCTGCCATTTTTTGCAGCTAGGTGGCGGCCAACGATTGTCTCCAGCCAAAGGGAGATGAAGAAGAAGCAAGACTCACCAGCTGCTCCCGCCCTAAGTCTAGTGTGTAATACAACATCACTTAGAACTGTAATTATCATTTCCTTACAGAAAACCAATCTCCTCCTACATGTCTCCACACAAATACCCTCATTTCCAGCCTCAAGCCATTTGCCCAACCCCACAAGGCTCCCCAAAGTGGAGCAGGGTCTAGACACGTGGGAGTCCCTTTGTCCTGTTCCAAAGACCCTTGTTCAGTTCTGCAGTTTGAGAATGAGAGCAAAGCTGGAAAGGTCACATGCTCTCCCCTGCTTCTGTCTTGCACCCCACAGTTTGTCTTTTGCTGACTCTTCAGGAAATGATGTTCTTTCTTGCAACATCACACTCTTAAAAGCCATCCCTTACTGAGCTTCTCTTGCTGTGAGTCCTCGGCTGACACAACAAAAATTCAGACCATCAGACTCTTAACTCATAAAATAGAACTACCATATGATCCAGCAATTCCACTTTCGGGTATATACCAAAATACTTGAAAGCAGGGACTCTAATGTGTATATTTGTATCAGATATTTATATACCTGTGTTCACAGCAGCATTATTCCCAACAACCAAAAGGAGGAAGCAACCCAAGTGTCTGTCAACAGATGAATGGATAAATAAAATGTAGTATACACATACGTATCAGTCAGCTCAGACTGCTGTTACAGAGTATCATAGACTGGGTGACTTAAACAACAGATACTTATTTTCTCATAGTTTTGGAGGCTAGAAATCCAAGATCAAGGTGCCAGCAGTGTTGGCTTCTGGTGAGAGCTCTCTTTCTGGCTTGTAGACAACTGCTGTCTCACTAGGTCCACACATGGCCTTTGCTCTGTGTGAGCAGAGGAGAGAGCCCTCTGGTATGTCTTCTCATTATAAGAACACCAGTCCCATAGGATTAGGGTCTCATCCTTATGACCTCATTGAATCTGAATCGCCTCCTTAAAGCCATATCTCCAAATAAAGTCACATTGGAGTTTGGGGCTTCAACATTCGAATTTTGGGGAGACACAACTCAGTCCACAACACCATACAATAGAATATTATTTAGTCTTAAAAAGGAAGGAAATTCTGACACATGCTACAACATGGATGAACCTGGAGGACATTATTGTAAGTAAAATGAGCCAGGACACAAAAAGACAAATACTGTATGATTCCACTTATATGAGGCACCTAGAGTAGTCAAATTCATAGAGACAGAAAACTGTTGCCAGAGGCTGGAGGGAGAGGGGAATGGGGAGTTATTGTTTAATGGATAGAGAGTTTCATTTGGAGAAGATGAAAAAGGTTCTGGACATGAACAACAATGTGAATGGACTTAAGGCCACTGGACTGTACCCTTAAAAATTATTAAAGTGGTGAATGTTATGTTATGTATATTTTACCACGATAAAAAAAAAATCTACACTACTCAGCCATAAAAAAAGACAAAATCATCCCATTTGCAACAACATGGATGGACCTGGAGGGTATTATGTTAGGTGAAACAAGCTAGACAGAGAAAGAGAAACAGTGCATGATTTCACTCATATGTGGAAGATAAACCAACACACAGATAGATAGAACTGTTTGGTGGTTACCAGGGGATGGAGGTGTGGGGGGTGGGCACAAGGGGTGGAGGGATGCACTTATATGGTGACTGATAAACAATGATATACAACAAAAATTTCACAATGAAAATAAATAAATAAATTAAATTAAATAACCTCCCCCCAAAAAATTCTAACTCATACAGATTATCCAGAAAATTCCTAGGGGCTGCATCAGATGGAATAAGATGGAGAAGTTATGGGCACCCTGCTAATGTGAACAGTGAACATTGCAAAGTAAACCTGTAGGAGAGCAAAACCTCTAACCAAGAGAGGTGGTCAGTGAGGCCCCTTGAATGACCACCCAGAAATGACTCCCGTCTTTGTGGCTTTTCCTTGCTCCTCAGGAGAACTGAGCCTGTAGGGATTAGATCCTGGGCTGGGAATCAGAGACAGAATCCTGATGCAGGCTCCCTGTCTTCAGCAAGTCCCATCCATGTCTGGAGCTACTTCATTTATCCAGTCATTTAACAAATATTGATAAGCATCTATGACATGCCAGGCATTTTTTCAGAAGGGCTACTCCTGTTTTTAAAAAGTAGCCAAGATCCCCACCATCATGAAGCTTATTTTCTCCTTGGAAAGATGGGAAAAAACAGGTAAATAAATATTTATAGATTATGATGAGTGCTATGTTAGATATAAACAGGGGATGCGGTATAACATAGTGTGTGTGTGGACAGTGGGTCTTACCTTTAGGAAGGGAGTCAAGGAAGGCTTTGAAGGAAATATATTTAAGCTGAGAATTAAAGGCCATGAAGTATCCAGCCACGAGAAATATAAGGAGAATGACATTCCAGGCAGAAGCTACAGCCAGTGCAAAGGCCCTGAGGCAGGATAGAGCTTGGCATGTTCTAGTTCTGAACACTCACATGAGGCCAGTTCCGCTGGTGCAGAGCAGACTGATCGGAACATGGCATTAAAAGAGAAGTGCTGAGGCCAGATCACTCAGTTTCAGATCAGTAACAAAAATTTTTTAGTATAAGTATGTCCCATGAAGTTTTGGGGTGATGCTTATACTAAAAAAAAATTATTCACTGTTTATCTGAAATTCAGAATTAACTGGGCATCCTATATTTAACCAGGGAACCCTATTTAAAAACCCAAGTCAGATCATGCCCCAAATACTGAAATAGCTCCCCATTACACTCAGAGATAAAAACTGAAGTCCTTAGCATGAATAAAAGTCTCAAAAGGAGCCTCGTCTTCCTCCTTCTTTTTCCTCCATAAACTCATCTCCTATTTCTTTCCCCTCCTATGCCCCAGCCTCACTGGCCTCCTAGGTTATTCCTCAAACACACAAGACATGTTTCTGCCTTGGGCCTGTGCACTGGCTGTTTCCTCTTTCTAAAATGCTGTGCCCCCAGATAAGGTACCGCTAACTTCCTCACTTCCTTCAAGTCTTTGCTCAGATATTAACTCTCAATGGGGCTCACTCTTACCACCTGCGGTAGGCAGAAGAATGGTCTCCCAAAGATGTCCACGTTCTAATCACCAGAATCCGTGAACGTGTGACCTTATCATGGTAAAAGGGACTTTGCAGGTGTGATTAAGTTAAGAATCTTGAAATGAGAAGATTTTTCTGGATTGTACAGGTGGATGCAATGGGATCACAAGGATCCTTATAAGAGAGAGGAAAGAGTGTAGAGTCAGAGAAGTAGATGGGACAACAGAAGAAGAGATATACGGTCATGAGCCAAGGAATGCTAGTGGCCTCTAGAAGCTGAAATAGCCAAGAAATGGATTCTCCCCTCGAGCCTCTAGAAAGGAACGGAGCCCTGCAGACACTGTGATTTTAGCCCAGCAGAACCCACTTTGGACTTCTGCCCTCCAGAACTGTAAGATAACAAATTGTGTTGCTTTAAGCCACTAAGCGTGTGGAACTAATTGTTCCAGCAGCACTAGGAAATGTAAACACTACCCTATTGAAATTTGCAACACCCTCCAGTATTTCAGGTCCTCCCTTCCTTGCATCTTCTTTTCAATATTCCTAATCTTCCCTTTTCCAGCTTCTATAATAGGGGAATATAAGGGAGACAAGAGTTGCGAATGGGGGTCAAGTGAACCAACCTACAGGTTCTGCTAAAGATGATGTTAGGGATTCTTGGCACCACCTATCTTTCCTCTGGGTGCAGTGCAAGGGAGCGGTGCCATGAGGAACCAGATCCAAACAGGAAATAAATAAATCGGATATTTACTGTCTCTTCTGGCGCCGTCTTGGGGCTGGTCTAGGGAGGCAAAGAAAGTCTGGTAAGTAATGCTGGAAGGAAATTGGGTGCCTGGGGGATAAAGTGGATGTTTAAGTGCCTATCTTCATCCACCTACAAAAAGCAGTTGATGAGATACATGTTCTTTCCAGCCCCAGAGCCCTAGAAGAGATCAGAGTACCCCAACTCTACTTCTGTCTCTTCCTGTGCCCTCTGCTGAAAGGAGATGTCGTGTGCTTTTTTCTTCCCGAGTCTCCTCCCCTCAGACAAGGCTCTAAGCTATCAAAAGGTGACTGTGGCAAATTAAGGAGTATTCTCAGGTGCATCCTCTTTGTCTGTAGCCAAGGGCTTCAGTTCCTTATCACACTCTATCCTTGGCCAGGGTGATCTATCCATCACGGGGAACTGATTACCTGTTTATGGCTTAAGCAATAAAGATATTTAATTATCTGCCTAGCAGGAAGGTTTTGCACAAAAACTCAAGCATGCTACCAAGGACCAAGCCCTCTTTCTGTTTTACCACCCTGGCATCTTTGATGTTTGGCTTGTTGCCTCCAGATCACCGTATGGCTGGGGCAGCTCTGAGCATCGTGGCCTGACGAAAACGCACTCAAGTGTAGAAGAAGAGCATCCTTCCTTGCCTTCTGTCTTCTTATCAGGGAGCGATATCTACTCCAGATTCCCCCCAGCTGACTTTTCTTTATATCACGGTGGTCATAACTGTTCCTCGCCTATCCCTAGACTTTATTTTTACGGTGGTTAAACACTCATAACATAAAATTTACCATTTTAACCATTTTGAAATCTACGATTCAGTGGCACTAAGTACATTCACAATGTTGTACAACCTTTCACCACTATCTGGTCCCAGAAATTTTTCATCACTCTAAAAGGAAACTCCACACCCATTAAGCAATCACCTCCCATTCCCCTCTTCCCCCAGCCCCTGGATCCCACTCCTCTGCTTTCTGTCTCTATGGATTTACCTACTCTGGGTGTTTTTTTTAAATGGGATTATTCTTATGTGTCCTTTTGTGTCTGACTTCTCTCACTGAGCATAATGTTTTTGGGTTATATGCCTATGTTGTAGCATGTATGAGTACTTCATTCCTTCTTATGGTTAAATAATATTCCATTGTATGGATAGACCACATTTTTTCATCCATTGATTAGTTGATGGGTGTTTGGGCTGTTTCCGCCTTTTGACTCTTGTGAACAGTGCTGCTATGAACACGTAGGTACACATGTTTGGACCACCCCTAGACTTTGCAAGGGAAATGACGTTGCAATGACTGGCTTAGATGAATCATTCGTCATTCAGGGTGGACTCTTTTCTGCCTGGATGCATCAGGGCTTATCAACGAGAAGAAGGAATGGCTATTGAGTGGGGGATACTAATGGTAGAGGATATTGGCTCTGATAATTGTCCAAAATCATCATTAGCTTTCAGGAGCAGGAGTAGGAAGTTGATCTGATTCCCACACAACCTCACTCTTGCAAGGTCCTCTGAGGATCTCTTCCTCCTGAGACCAAGCATTACATTCTTCAGATATGGCAGCAACTCAGGGTCATGTGACACCAAAAGCACTGTCAAGATCAGAATCTCCAGCCAGCATTAGCATTCTTGCCAGGTTTCCAGAAATGCAGAGGAATGTGCATGTTTGAGATGGACAAAAGCTCTGGATAACCTTCATGTGTGGTTCTGGCCATTCCAAGCTGGGTGGCCTTGGCCAACTCACTCGAACTCTCTGTGCCTTGATTTTACCCATTTGTTAGATGGAATAATAGTAGGAGCATCTCATGGGGTTGTGAGGCTTCAAGGTGTTCATTCATGCAGAACACTTAGGACAGTGCTGGGCACAGATAAGGCACTTAACCAATGTTAGCTGTTATTATCAGTAGTAATAGTAACAGTAGAAGAAGGAGAAGGAGGAAGAAGAAGGAGGAGGAGGAGGAAGAGGAGGCAGAGGAAAGGAGCAGAAGGAAAGGAAGAGGAGATGAGAAGCAGAAGGGAGGAGAGAGAGAGATGGACTCTGTCCAGAGGTTTTGGGGAGAAGGACTGAGAAATTCCTCAGAAGCTGACTGTCTGGGCTGCCCTTGTCATCTCCTGTTTTGACTCCTGGGCTCAATCCTGCCCACATTCCTCCTCTTAGGGAAACACCCATGGACTTGCCCCTGTCTGCCCTAACACCTCTGTTGCCAGGCAACCTCCTGTTACATCCCCAGTACTCAGCCCCCGTGGAGCATTGGTCCTCTGTCGAGTCCTGGCTAAAGTCAGAGCCTGGTGCCTGCAAGAATCCTTGCAGAGGGTTCTTGTCAGAGCACAGGGTGAGGAAAGAGAGATTAAACAAGAGATTATAAAGTTAAAATAGCTACTGCTCAAATACATTATATACAGCACTATGCATCATCATCATCAATAGAGGTCTTCTAGTAAAGTCTTTACATGGATTAACTCACTAATCCTCCCGACAACCCTACAAAGTAGGTAACACTATTATCCCCACTTAACAGACAAGGAAACTGAGGCATAGAGAGGTGAAGCAACTTATTCAAGATCACACAGTTAGGAATTATGACTCATTCATGAGGCCAGGACCAGCTCTTCTTTTTTCTTACACAAGCTTTCCCAAGGCTCTCTGTGAGACAGAAGGCAACTCCTCTCTGCCAACCCCCTCTGTGAAGAAACACAAATCCATGCATAAATTAACATGCATAACATGCAGAGAGACACCACACAAGTCATTTAGACACAAACCCATAGATGGGCACCAGTGCACAGAGACACACTGAAGCACAGATGGAAACAACTGCATAGACACAAATAGAAACCCATAGAGAAACAAGTACACAAAAACATATTGAGAGTCTTAAATACACCAGCACACCACAAACACACACACTGAAAGAGACAAATATAGATGTGCATGCACAGAGAAATTTACACACACAACACCTTGTACATGTACATACACAAACAGCACATGCACACAACAGAAACAAAAGCACAACCCCCAGACAATTGTAGAGGTGACAGAGATGGGCCAGGCATGACCCAAGAAGGGCTGGGGCTGGAACAAGTCCCTCAAGGCCATTGTCCCAGGAGCCAGTCTCCCTGAACAAGACCAGAGGCCAGCAAATCTCACCCCAATCCATCCTGCAGACTGTTCTTGTACAGCCCACAAGCTAGGACTGGTTTGTACAACTTTAAATGGGGTTTAGCTGGGTGGTTCTGGCTCAGTGATTCTCATGAGTTTTCAGTCACGCTGTTGGTCAGGGCTGTGGGGTCCAAAGCTTGATGGGAGCTGGAGGATCTGCTCCTGAGGTCTCTCTCATGGCCGTTGGCATGATGCCTCCTTTCCCCACCACGTGGACCTCTCCAGAGGGCTGCTCAAGACATGTTTCTCCCCAGAGTCTGAGAGAGAGAGAAAAAAAACAGCAACCAAGATGAGACCCATGATGTCTTTTACAACGTAATCTTGGAAGGGACATACCATCATGTCTGCCATATGCTATTGGTGACACAGATCAATCCTAATGCAGTATAGAAGGGACTACACAGGATGTTATGTTAGGGTTCTCCAGGGAAACAGAACCAATAAGATGTGTAGTGTATATGGAAAAAGATTTACTGTAAGAATTCGGCTCACATGATTATGGAGGCTGGCAAGTCCAACACCAATTGGCTAGAGAACCAGGAGAGCCAATGCTGCAATTCCAGTGTGAAAACAATCTGCTGTACCAGGAAGATCTGATATGGAAGATGACATCCAAAGGCAGTCTGCTGGAGAATTCTCTCTTGCTCAGGGATGCCAGTCTTTTTATTCTATTCATTCCTTCAACTGATTAGATGAAGCCCATCCACATTATGGAGAGTAATCTGCTTTACCCAAAGTACACTGTTTTAAATGTTAATCTCTTCTAGAAATGCCCTCACAGAAAGACCCAGAATAATGTTTGGCCAAATATCTGGGCACCATGGTCCAGCCAAGTTGATATGTAAAATTAACCATCACAGTCATAAATACCAGGAGGCAAGACTCACAGGGGCCATCTTGGAGGCTGACCTACCACCATTGACATGGAATAATTTTTAATACACACTTAAGTAAAAACTCAATGTACAAAAGAGTGTTTATTATGATCCCTACCCCAGGCAGGTAGGGCTGGTGGGAAATTTGGTGTGAGTCATTATTGGGCCTCCACTAGAGCTGTGCAAAGTTCAACGGGCTGTAACAAAATTCTAAGGAATCAGAGATCCCCTCCAATGTGCAGGTAAATTTGTACTTACATAAATAAATAAAACCACAAGTGTAAATACCATATTATGGTTACCATGTTGCCAGTTTCCATTTTTCAACAGAACCTGGAACCCCAGATTTTGATGTAAAATCTTCCGATGTTTAAAGATTGGAAACTTAACTTAAAAATAAATTTGTTTTTGAAGTTCATCCATGTTGTAGCATGTACCTCATTCCTTTCTATGGATGAATAATATTCCATTTTACGGATACACCACATTTGGTTTATCTATTCATCCATTGATGGACATTTGGGCTATTGTGAAGGGTGCTGCTAGGAACATTCATGTACAAGTATTTGTCTGAACATCTGTTTTCAATTATATGAAACATCCAGAATAGATAAATCCATAGAGACAGAGAGCAGATGAGTGGTTGTCAGGGGGTGGGAGGAGGGGGAGACCGGGAGTAACTGCTTGATGGGGATGGGATTTCCTTTTGGGATGAAGAAAATGTCTTGGAACTAGATAGAGGTGATGGTTGCACAACACTGAGAATGTACTAGATGCCACTGAAGTGTTCACTTAAAAATGGTTAATGGTTGGGCCAGCCCCAGTGGCCTCGTGGTTAAGTTTGGTACACTCCACTTCGGAAGCCTGGGTTCGATTCCTGGGTGTGGACCTACACCACTCATCTATCAGTGGCCATGCTGTGACAGCAGCTCACACACAAAATAGAGGAAGATTGGCAACAGATGTTAGCTCAGGGCAAATCTTCCTCAGCAAAAAAAAAAAAAAAAAAAAAAGAGAGAGAGAGAAAAAGAAAGAAAGGAAAATGGTTAATGGTTCAAATGGTTCATTTTACGTTATGTGAATTTTACCTCAATAAAATAAATAAATAACTTTGTAAACATTGTGAAGGCCAACAAAACACATCTGTGGGTCTTATTTGGCCATCTGGCCACAAGTTTAAATCCTCTTCCTTCGCCTTAAAAAAAACAAGACAAACATTACACAGAAAAACACATATGGTAAGATTCCATTTACACGAACTTCAAAAATACACAAAATGTAACGACACTTTTTTAAAAGCATAGAATTGTAGTTTGCAAAACTATAAGGAAAAGCAAGGGAATGATTGCTTCAAAATTCAGGTTGGAGGTTGATTATCTGTGAGAGTTGGGTGTTGTGGATATGGTACCAGCAACGATCAGACCTAGCAGCTTCCAAGATCCTATTTCTTTTTCTTATCCCAGGTTCTGAGGGAATGAGTGCTTTTTATTTTAATTCTTTAAACGAGAAGTTAGGGTTTTATACACTCTTTTGCATATATGAGGTATTTCCCATCTAAAAATAAATGTTTGTTGGATTTTAAAAAGACACGTTTGGATATAAGGTAAAAAGTCAACAATAGGTGAAGCTGAATAAAGAACCTGTGGGTCTTCCACGCATTATTTACATTCTTGCAACTTCTCCGTAAGTTTGAAATTATGTTCAAAAAAGTTTTCAAATGTATACAGAAAGGACAAGAAGCGTTGTGGATTTAAAGTAGCTTCTATTTGCCTTCGCTTCCAAAAATACAAGGTGAAGAGATGCAAGTTAATGCTTTGATAAATTATCCCGTGGTATTTTCTGATTCTAGTTCTTTGTCTCTATTTCCTTCTCCCACTTCTGAGAAGTCCACGAAGACCCCAGGGAGGAAAAAGGGTGCAGAGTGTGGACCCCACGGGACAAAGACCAGAGGGCCCCTCCCCCAAGGCAGCTGTCCCTCGGGGCTTCCCTCAGCTGACGGGGCACAAAGTCAAGTGGAAAAAAAATAGTTCATGATGCCTTTTCCTAGCACTTATCTCCGTTTATAATTACACATTCATTAGTGTGATGATGTGATTAATATCTGTTTCCATCACCAGACTGTCAGCCCATCGGGGGTCCCTTTTACTCTCTATTGTATGCCAGGCCCAAAGTGCCACTCAATAAATAATAATAACAGCAAGACTGATCCACTTATGACCTGTGTGCCAGACGGTCTTCCAGGACTTTGCAGGGGTTATTACTGCATTTACTCCTCACAGTGACTCGAGGAGCGATGAGCTCAGGTAAGGGTTGAAGACATGGAGGCACAGAGAGGGAAAGAAAGTTGCTCAAGCTATCAAAGGTGGGGTTTCACACCAGACAGTCCATGTTCAGAGCCCACATTCTCAGCGCGGATGACAGTTCCTCTCCTTGTTGGATGAAAAAGCGAATGCCCATCCCCAGCTCTCTCCCCTCAGTTTCCTTATCATGATGCTGTGTTCAGTGCATAAGGAAATGAAGAGAATGGACTGCCGAAGAGTACATCGCTGAATCTGAGACAGGGTGCAATCAGCTAATCAAGAAAGGGTTACCCCACATTTCCTAGAGGACAAAATGATCTCCTCGGGGAAGCTACTTTCATCCCTGGGAAAATTTACATTATAAATGTTATAATATTTATGTAATATAATATCTTGTATTATGTAAATATTATGTTACATATATTTTATATTACAAATATTATAATATTTATACAATATGTTATATTGTAAATATAATATTCATACAAATATGTTATATTGGATAAATATGTTACATGTATGTAATATTATGAATGCTACAATATTTATAAAATATGATAGGAAACTAATATAATATAATATTCTATATAAAGATTACTATAATATATAATGATGTTATAATTACGTATAATTATATAATATATAATTGATTTTATAATTTATAATTAAATAATGTTTAAGAGACTATATTAATATAGTATAATAATATCCATAATATTACTAATATAAGAATCTGCTGATTATAATATAATCATATACTATGTATAAGACTAGTATAATCTAATATATATAATATTCTATATAATTATATTTATAATTTATAATTAAATATAGAAATATTTAAGAGAATCAAACTCAGAATACCAATACATTTGTATTCATAATCCTGCACATATTCTGTATTTTAAATATTTTTAAATGGTTAAGAGACTTGGGCCTTTGAGAGGTAACAGATTAGCTTTAGTAATTCCTATCTAACTGAAGAATTCATTCGAGTTGTGATTTTTGAGTTGAAATACATTGGTCTTCATAAGGGAGGAGTCCAGCCCTTTGGCCTGAGGGACTGATACATCGGGCCTGAGGCCCGAACATCTGATACAAGGTCTTCATTCACTGGCATCTGTTGGTGGTGTTGTTATTCCAGCTTCTACCAACCCTCTGTTCACAATGATAAATACGTTCTCTAAGAAGATAGAAGCTTTCTCTGCAGCTCTCTTTGCTTCTTTCGAGTCCTCAGAATTCCCTTTCATGTCCATATTCCTGTCAACAGTCTCGTAAAGGCAACCTAGGCTTTTTCTATCATGTACCTCAAAACTCTCCCAGTCTCTACCTATTCCCCAATTCCAAAGCCACATCCACATTTTTAGGTATTTGTTACAGTAGCACCCCATTTCCAGGTACTAAAATCTGTATCAGCTTGCTAGGGCTGCCGTAACAAAATACCACAGACTGCGTGACTTAAACAAGACAAATATATTGTCTCACGGTTCTGGAGGTCGGAATTCTGAGATCAAAGCGACGGCCAGGTTTGTTCCTTCTGAAGCCGTGAGGGAGAAGCTGTTCCAGGCCTCCCTCCTTGGCTTGTAGATGGGGGGGTCTTCTCCCTGTGTCTCTTCACTTCATCTTCCCTCTGTACCTGTCTGTCTCTGAGTCCAAATTTCCTCTTCTCATAAGGACAACTGTCATGTCAGATTAGGGTCCACACTAATGACCTCACTTTCACTTGCTCACCTCTGTCAAGACCCTATCTCAAAATAAGGTCACATTCTGAGGTCCTGGGGTTAGGACTCCAACATATACTTTTGGGAGGGGCACAGTTCAACCCGTAACAGTGTTTGTGTTCCAAACTGCTAAGTTTTCCATCACTCTCTGTGGGTTCACTGACATGCGACTCTGGGGCTAAGAAGCATGTGGTGGGTTTCTGGAGAGCACAAGGGGTCACTTTTCTCCATCCCAGAACACACAACAGCATCACAAACCGACTCCAAATCAAAGTTGTTAAATTTCCAAGCTTTAATCCCAAACCAGACCACAGCGAGGTCAGACTCAGATATTCACCCCTCCCTCTACCCGAGTTTCAGATTAGCCAGAAGAAGTCTCTCCCACAGGTGAGCACATCCAGATGTGGGAAATCAATAGGTCCAACTCCCTCCCAAGACGCCCTAACCTCACCCCCCCACTCCCTAGTTACCCCATCAGGTCCCCACCAGCCTTCCCTGGGGACCGTCGTTTGCAAAAAGCCTCTCCCCATCCCACCCCCAAACATCCTAAATTCAGCCACTGAGGAAAACATTTACAGAGAGAAAAGATGAGGGTACAAGAGGCAGGTTTGTGCAAACAATGTGGGCCCCAGAGCAGGGAGAACACGGTTTCTCCAGGACATGGGGCCAAAGATTTTGAGGGGGGACAATAGAGAAAGGAGAAGAGTTTGGAAGGAGCTTAGAGAAGGGACAATGGTGGCTCTAGGTGGCCCTGTGCCCCCACTTGGGACAGAGTGAGCCCCAGGGCCAGGGAGGCAGGGTGAGCAGGAGAAAGCAGCCGCCCCCCAGCAGCAGGACCAGGCTGGCCCCCACACCGCAGCCCAGAGACCAGGAGTATTCGTAGGTCAGGGCTGGGGGCGGGGGAGGCTCGGGGCTGACTCTCTGCAGCAGGGCTTGTACGGAATGCCGGAACACCTCCAGGCTGACCAGCAGCAGCAGGCCTGTGGGGAGAGGAGGAGGACAGAGTGTGGTGCTCAGGCCCCAGGGGACCCCAACTTGGGTCTGAGCATCTCCCCCTTACACCCCATCACATGCTTGCTCAAACAAGAAACCTGGGGGACCCCCCAGCACTCAGTCATTCAACCACAGCTAATTACTAAACACCTACCATACAGCAGGCACAATTTTGGAAGCTGGAGATAAAGACACAAATTGATAGAGACAGAAAGTAGAATGGCAGTTGCCAGGGGCTGAGGGGAGAGGGAATGAGAGGTGGTGTTTTCGTGGAGACAGAGTCTCAGTGGGGAAGATGAAAAAGTTCTGGGGATGGATGGTGGTGAAGGTTGCACAACAGAGTGAATGTACTTAATGCCACAGAACTGGACGCTTAAAAATGGTTAGAATGGTGAATTTTATGTTATGTGTATTTTATCACTTTACAAAAGAAAAAAGCAAGCCGAGGAGTCAAGAATCGCAAAAGTCAAGTGAAGACTCCATCAAGGCTTTTGTGAAGAGTGACGGTGGAACCTAAAGGAGTCGAACTCATAGAAGCAGAGAGCAGAATGGTGGCTGCCAGGGGGTGGGAGGAGGGGGAAATGGGAGATGTTGGTCAAGGTTACAAAGTTTCAGTTACACAAGATGAATGAGTTCTGGGGATCTAATGTATAACATGGTGACTATAGTTAACAACACTGTGTTGCATACTTGAATGTTGCTAAGAAGTTAGATCTTAAATGTTCTCGCCACACACAAAGGAAGATAACCATGCAAGTTGATGGATATGTTAACTAGTTTGATTGTGATAATCATTTCACAGTGTATATGTATATCAAAACATCAAGTTGTACACTGTAAATATATACAATATATACTTGTCAATCATACCCAATAAAGCTAGAAAAAAGAGCAATGGTGGATCACAAAATGCAGAGAAAGGCAGTCAAGTTGTAATGCAATTTGATTTAAAAAACAAAGAAAAAGAAAGAAAGAACAAGACAGACAAAGACACCTTTGTGTCATGGAGCCTATATTTTTTTTTTTTTTTTTTTTTTTTTTAATTTCTTTTTTTTTTTTTTATTGCAGTAACATTGGTTTATAACATTGCAAAAATTTCAGGTGTACATCATTGTACTTCTATTTCTGCATGGACTACATCATGTTCACCACCAAAATACTAATTACAACCCATCACCACACACATGTACCGAATTATCCCTTTCACTTGGAAAGGACAGAGGGTAAACAAATAAACCCAGGCTTGCAAAACTCAGATGCCTGCAGGAGATGATGAGAAAGTATAAATAAAGCAGGCACGTGTGGTGGGGACAATGACACAGAGCAGCCAAAACTCAGCTTCAGCCAACTGCAGCCCTTCAGAAATGGGGACTTACTTTACTAGATCTTCTGATTTTTCAAGAATAGCTAGAAGTTTTTAAAGGATTATTATTTTTACGGGAATTCGCCCAACCTTTAAATATTGGCTCAGAGAAATCTTTACACACTGCTTGCCAAACAAAGTACATTTATGGGCCATTGCTGCCCTGCAGCCTGCCAAGTTGCAATTTCCAAAGTAAACAGATGAGAAGACAAGATGATTTCAGAGAGTGATGTATGCTAGGATGGGAAGGGGAGTGACATCCAGGGACGGAGCAGGGACTTTACATGGTGTCATCAGAAAAAGCTATTTGAGCTGAGACCCAAAGGATGAGAAGAAGCCAGCCATGCACAAAACTGAGCAATGGCAGTTCCAAGCAGAAAGAATGGCTGGTGCAAAGGCCCAGTGATAGAATGGAGTATAGCGTGTTTGAGGAAAATAAAGAAGGTCACTGTGGCCGCAACAAAGGGAGTGGGGGAGGGGGAGAGCAGTGGGCCACGGAAGTGCAGAGGTGGGCAGGAGTCAGATCATGTGGGACCATCTGATGGTCATGCCTTAGGCATGGATCCTAGCTGCCTCCCCTCTCAGACCCTGGAGTCTGGCCTCAACCTCAATCAATCCCTGACCCTCCTTCCTCCCTGCACTCCAGTTCTCCCACGGTTTTTAATCAGGGACCTGGAGAATGCAGCCTGGAGTCTGCATACTGTGGCTCAACGGCCTCTATCAGCCCTTCTTGGCCCCACCAGCCCAGCATTAGGGCACTAGAGGTGGAAAAGGAGAAGGAGACATTGTCCAGTCCATTCATTCCTTTGCTAATTCATGCATCCTTGCATTCATTCAATGGATTTTAATTGAGCTGTCACTATAAAGTATATATAAAATATATAAATGAGACTAACAAAGCCCCTGTCATGGACTTTCACCCTAGAAGGGGAAATGGACAATAATCAAGTAAAGGTATTGCTGCAGTCTGAATTGTGTCCCCCTCAAAAGTTCATACGTTGGGGTTCTGACCCTCAGTGCCTTGGAATTGGACTATATTTGGAGATAGGGTCTTTAAAGGGATAATTAAATATAAATGGGGTGATTAGGGTGGGCCCTCATCCAATATGTCTGGTGCCCTTACAAGAAGAGGAGATTAGGAGACAGACACACACAGAGGAAAGACCACGTGAAGACTCAGGGAGAAGACGGCCATCTACAAGCCAAGGAGAGAGGCCCAAGAAGAAACGAACCCTGCCAACATGTTGATCTCGGACTTCCAGCCTCCAGAACTGAGACAATAAATTTCTGTTGTTTAAGCCTCCCAGTCTGTGGGACTTTGTTATGGCAGCCTTAGCAAACACGAGCATACAGAAATATACAATCTCAGGTAGTGATCAATTCTATGAAGAAAAATAAGGCAAAGTAGAGACACAGCAGATAATGGGTCTACATTAGACCAGGTGGTCAACAGTGGTGCCCCTGAGGAGGTGATGTTTGATCAGAGACTTAAATGATGTGAAGAAATGAGACATGAGAAGATCTGGTGGAAGAACATTTCAGGCTGAGGGGATAGTAGCGCCAAATGCGTTGAGGAGGGAATGAGCTTGGAGTGTCTGAGGAATAGCCAAGAGGCCAATGTGGGCAGAGCAGAAGGAGCAAGTGCTAAGAGATGAAGTCTCATGTAGTCAGGAGCCAAGCCACTTAAGACCTTGGAGCCATGTTATCCTAGTGTTGGTAATTTATTGGTGGCTTTTGATCCACACAGGAACCATGATATGATTTATGGTTTAAAAATATCACTAACCCAAAAACAAGGGGTAGGTAGGATTTGGCCATGGGCTGTAGTTTGTAGATCCCTGGCCTTGACACACTAGCCTTGTGCCAACAATCTAACCAAATGCTCTCACGTCCCGTCTCTTCCACTAGACCTTATGAGGTAGGTGTTATTATTATCCTCACTTTACAGATGGGAAACTGAAGCCTAGAGAGGTGGAGCTGGGGTCTGAGCCCAGCCAGGTTTATTCCATAGACTATTCTTGTAGGCACATCACTATACCTCCTCCCTGATGGAGCCTGACTTCCCTTGTATGACCTAGAAGGGTCCACGTGATCTGGTCCCTGTTTACTTCTTCAGCGTCCTTTCAAGCTGCATTTCCTGTCCTTTAGTAGTATGGAGTAGGACTTCGTCAGGTCTTTAAATGCACCAAATTCTTTCAAGCCTGGAGACCTTTATGCTGCTTGGAATAACTTTCTGCTTACCCCTCCCTGAGTCTGCCTTACACATCCTCATTCTTTGCATCCCTATTTAATGTACACTTCTTCTGAAAAGCCTTCCCTGACCACTGCCACTTAAGTCTACATTGGGTCTCCCTGTTATACACTTTCCTCTTACTCTTTTCTTTTCATTTATAGCATTTATCACAGTTGGTAATTATTAACATATATTAATTTATATGAGTATGTTTACTTGTCTAATTTCTATCTCCCCCCCTCCAGACCATGAGGGCAGGAAACTTGTCTGTCTCATATCTCTAAAACATAGAACAACACCCGACATATATATTTTATGGAGGGAAACAATATAACCTGAACATAACCCTTTACCTAGGTAGACCTCAAAACTTAATCTGCCCCAGTTCCTGACACCCAATATAATCATAGTAATTACAGCATCAAATCCACCCCTCACTTTCATTTGATTGTACAGTTTGCAGAACATTTTCATGCCCCAGACTTTCACAAAACACTTTCACATCCACCCTTCATGGCATCCCCAAGAATCACACGGGCATGAGTTCAATAATAACACCAGCACCAAATTCCTACAAGCAGTAAATTCCATGAGAACAAGGATCATCTTAATCTTATTCATCATTCTATCCCCAGTAGTACCTAGCACATCATCTAGCACTTACTAGATATTAGAGACATACTATTTGAATGAATGGATGGATGAAGAGATGGAAAAATAGATAGATGGAAGGAGAGAGGGAGGAAGGGAAGGAGGATGGATAAGAAGGAAAGATGGAAAAGAAAGAAAGTAAGAGGGAAGAGAAGGAGGCAGGAAGGAGGCAATTGATGCCTTCATTGAAAGGATGGATGGATGGAAGGATGAATGGTTGGATGGATGGGTGGATGAATGGAAGAATAGGATGGATGGATGAATGGATGAGTAGGATGATGGATGAATGGATGAGTAGGATGGATGGATGAATGGATGAGTAGGATGATGGATGAATGGGATGGGTAGATGGACGGATGAATAGGATTGGTGGATGGATGAATGGATTAATAGGATCGATGGATGAATAGGATAGATGGATGGACAGGATGGATGGATGGATAGATGGATAGATGGATGGATAGGATGGATACTTGATAAATGGATACTTGGATGAGTGAGTTCAAGGATATGGAAAGATTTAAGCCCAGAGACAGAAAAAGATTTGCCCAAGGTCACACAGCTCTTAAGAAGTTGGGACTCCAATCCAGATCTTTTGATTCCCTGTTGATTCCCTGGTCCTCCTTTTACACTGTATCCTCCTCACGCTCCCTGCTCCAGTCACACTGGCTTTCTTTCAGGATCTCAAATTCATCAAACTTTTTCTAGCTTGCCTACCCATACTTTGACATTTTAAGTATCATCTCCTCAGGGAAAACCTCTCTAATTCTCTGCTTTAAATCAAGTGCTTTCATTACATATTGTCATAGAACTCTAATTTTCCTTCATAGCTTACTGCAGTTTGTAATTGTGGGATGGTTTGCATTATTTCTGTGTCCTTAACCAGATGATAATCTCCATAAGGGAAGACACCTTTCTGTCTTGTACACTCTTATATATTATATATACATATACATACGTGTTTAACATGTATATATGTATTGGGTGTAATGTGTCTGTGTGTGTATCAATGAATTAAATGAACTAAATGAATGAATAAATGAATAAAATGAATGAAAGGAAAGAGGATGACTGAATTTTCCCCTTCATTTAGGAAGATATCTAAGGCAACAAAACAATAGTAAGAATGTGATCATTATTATTTCCCATTCATGCATGCTCTTGAACACTCATATGTCTCCCTGGCCTCATCCTGCACCTAGCCTCTACTTCTTTTATTAATTAAGGCTGCCATGTACTTTTGTGCAAGCTTTGCCCTGTTTTATGCTCTGATCTTTATTCTGTCCCTCAAAGTTACTGAATCTTTTACAGCCTTCATACATGCTATTCTTTTTTTACCACCACCATTATCATCAGCACCACCACCATCACTATCACCACCAACATCGCCACCATCATCACCACTATCACCACCACCAACACCACTATCATCATCACCACCACCACTACCACCAGCATCACCAGCATCATCACCATCACCACCATCACTAGCTTCACAACCACCACCATCACCACTACCACTATCATCACCACCATCACCACCACCACCACCATCATCACCACCACCAGCATCACCACCACCACCACCATCACTAGCATCACCAACACCACCACCACAATAAAAATCACCAATATTGCCACCACCACTGTCACCACATACCTTAACTAGACAATTCCTATTTATCCTTCAATTATCAGCTTAAATGTCACTTTCTCGAGGAGTTTCTATGACACGCCCCCACAGCACAGTGATTTATCATAACTCTCATCACAATTATAGTTGAATTATTACATTGTAATTACTGGTTTTTGTCTACCATTGCCAGACTCTAGGCTCTATGAGTGCATACACAGTGTCTGTCTTGTTAATCTTATATCTCCAGCCATTAGCACTGTGCCTGGAACACAGTAGTTGCTTAGTAAATACACAAGGATAAATAACTGAAGCTTATATAATCAATGACCTCTCTATCCACCTTAGAAAACATTTGATCCAATGAGGACTACATTTCACGAGATGTAGCATTGTTTTGGACACTCAACTCCAAGAATGTAACAGAGTTACAGACTTGTTGCAGACCCCAGGTCCAGATCTAAAACAATGTTTGGAGACCTTCCAATTCTCAGCCAACAATAGGGCTTAGAACTCTCTTATATGTGAGCCTACTACAGCCCTTGTGCTTCCCAGCGTGCAACAGTGCTTGGAGACCTCTCCCAACCTCCCAGCATGCAACAGTGCTTGGGGACCCCAAGTTCAAATCTAAAAAGTTGTTTGGAGACCCCCTCAATTCCCAGCCAACAACAGGGCTTAGAATTCTCCCATCTTTGGGACTTCTACAGCCCATGAGCTTCCTCCAATTCCCAGCATACAACAGCGCTTGGAGAATCTACCTCCCAGTATGCAACTGTGCTTAGAGATCCCACTTCCCAGCATGCAACAATACTCGAAGACCCTGGGTCTACATCTAAAACAGTGTTTGGAGGCCCCCCAATCCTTAAGCAACAACAGAGCTTGGAATTCTCCCATCTTTGAGCCTACCTTGGGCTTCTCCCAACTCCCAGCACGCAACAGTGCTTGGAGATCCAACCTCCCAGCATGCAACAGTACTTGGAGATCCGACCTCCCAGCATGCAACAGTGCTTGGAGATCCCACCTCCCAGCATGCAACAGTACTTGGAGATCCCACCTCCCAGCATGCAACAGAGCCTGGAGATCTGAGCTCCCAGCATGCAATGTCCTCAGTCTCTAGGCTCTCAGCCCTCACCTGAGAGGCCCAAGCAGATGGCTCCAACTCGGAGCAGGAACTGTGCACCTTTGCTGAGCACCATGATGATACAGAGGCACCCCAGGGCCATGACTGCCAGGCCTAGCACTGCTATCACTGCAGCCGCCAGATTCACCTCTGCAAGGACGGGAAGGGGAAGAAGCAGAGAGCATGGGATGTAGGGAGTGGGGAGAACTCCCCTATAAAGACCCAGAAACAGGAAGATGGAAGATTCAGAACTAGAGAAGAATTTTCATGTAGAGGATTATCCAGTCCAATATTTTACTTATACTGTTGAAGGAATTAAGACTTGGAGACGGTCAGTTATTTGCTTAAGGTCACAGAGCAAATGAGCCAGGATTAGAAGGAGACGGGAACTACCAATTATTACTTATGATCTGGTCACCATTTGTTTATAGGTGAGGAAACTGAGGCAGTGGGCGTGTGGGCAACAACAGAGGAGGTGGTATGTTACAGTGGGATGATCCAAGTCGGAATTCCCCCCAGCCACTTCCTATCTGGAACATTTTGGTAAAGTCAGGGAACCTCTCTGAACCTCACTTTCCTCCTCTAGCAAATCAGGATCAAAATTCCTATTTGATTGGGCTGTTGTGAGGATTAGAAATCACGTATGTGAAGTGCCCAGTGCAGTGCTTGGCACACAGAAGTTGCTCCATGCATGTGCACCATGATTATTTTACTATCTTAAAGGGGCAGAGTGACTTGCCCAAGCTCACTCAGCACAAAGACAAGAGAGAAAGCATTGGAGAGAGTAAGAACCACTGTTTATTGAGGACCTACTATGTGCCAGGCTTCACACCATATGTTTTAGTTGCATCATCTCATTAAATCCTTACAAAGACCAGATAAGACAGATCACAATTCTTCTACTGGTGGGGATGTTGAGGTAGCAGGGTGATGGAGAGGCTGTGGTTAGAGTAGAAACGATAGTCTTAAGAGCTGCATTGTCCAGTATGGTCACCACGAGCCATATGTGGCCTTTTAATTTTAAATGGATATAAATTAAACAAAATTAAAAACTCAGTTCCTAAGTTACACGAGCCACATTCAAGTGCTCAGTAGCCACGTGGGGCCAGTGGCCACCTTATCAGTCAGTGCAGACATAAAACATTTCCCTTTTCACAGAAGATTCTATAGGAGATCGCTGCTTTAGAGTCAGAATTTTTTGGGTTTGAATCCTGTCTCTGCCACTTCCTAGGAAAAACAAACTTAACCATTTATGGACTTCCATTTTCTCAGCCGGAAGATTAAGATAAAGCCCCCACCTTGCAGGGTCATGCAAGGACTTAACCTTTTATAAATGAAACACCCAGCGCTGGGCTTGGCATGTAGTAGAGGCACATTTGTGAGATGTTAAAGTGCTAGCCACAGAGAGGGGTAGTGACTTTCCCAAAGTCACACAGCACATTGCAAAGGGGTAGGAGCTGGGGTAGGAGTGTTGGGCACAGGGCTCTGGAAAACCATGACCCTACCGCCACCACCCCTCAAAGATAGGACCTCCCCAAGACAAAGCAGAAAGGATGACAATGCTATCAAGAACTTCTCTGGCATAGTCAGTATATCCCCATCACCACACCACCCTGGGGTGAAAAGTTCTCACCTTTCTTTATGGTTCTCTGGAAGACGTGTGCATTCTCCCCCGTGGTGAAGAACTTAAAGTAGGTGCAGTTTGCTTCTGTGGGAGCAGGAGAGAGAAAGGGAGGTAATGACATGGAGGTCCCGAGTGGAAGTTCAGGACCGGGCATTTATCATAGCTCACAGTAGCCTAAAAATATGACATTAGCATCCCTGATATACGGAGGAGAGAAATGATGCTCAGAGAAGTAAAAGCCACCTGCTATTACACAGCTATCCAGGAGCTGGGATTCCAATCCACAGCTTTGAGGTCCAGACCTGTGGCCTGGAGCGGGCTATTGACCTCTCTGGGCCTCTGATTTTCCTCTATAAAATGAGATAATGGGTATCTTTTCTGACTCTGTCATATGGGTTTGTTGAGGGTCAAGTGGGATTAGAAATAGATAATCACTTTATTCAACAAAAGACACTAAGATACAGGCAACAGAAGGCAACAGACTCAGAAGAGATTCTTATCTCACAAAGGATTCCTGTCTGGACTACACAAAGAACTCCTGCAGATCAGCAAGAAAAGAGAGGTAATCCAATTGAAAAATGGGCAAAAGATATGAATAGTCAATTCCTAGAAGAGGAAGCCTGGATAACTCAGAAGTACAAGAAAAGGTGTTTCACCTCACCAGGGATCACAGAAATGCAACTTAAGTCAGCAGGGAGCTGCCACTTTAGATCAATTAGATTGGTAAATATTAAAAGGATAATATCAAGCATTGAAAGGATAAGAGGAAACAGCTGGGAGCATAAACTGGTACTAATCTTTTTGGAAAGCACTCTGACACACTTCATAAAATGAAGTATGTTTATACCCTACAACCCAAAAATTTCACCTCTGGGTATACATCCAGGAAAAAACCACATGCAGGAACATATATGTGGATGTTCACTGCAATATTGTTTATTACAACAGGGCGTTGGAACCAACCTAGGTGTCTATCTCTAGGGGAACAGACAAGTAAATGTGATGGATGCTCCCCATGCAAATCTCTGAAGCACATAATAGCCACAAATTAGAATAACAGAAAGCAGCATGGAGAGATCTGAAAACACAGTATTGAGCAAAAAAAAAAAAAATCAAAAACAAAAATCTATAGCACAGGGCCGGCCCCATGGCTTAGCGGTTAAGCGCGCGCGCTCTGCTACTGGCAGCCTGGGTTCGGATCCTGGGCGCACACCAACGCACCGCTTCTCCGGCCATGCTAAGGCTGTGTCCCACATACAGCAACTAGAAGGATGTGCAACTATGACGTACAACTATCTACTGGGGGGCTTTCGGGAAAAATAGGAGGAGTATTGGCTATGGATGTTAGCGCAGAGCCGGTCTTCCTCAGCAAAAAGAGGAGGATTAGCATGGAGGTTAGCTCAGGGCTGATCTTCCTCACAAAAAAATAGATAAATAAAAATCTATAGCATGATGTCATTGTGTAAATTAAAAATACATATATATATATATATATATATACACAAAGTAACACCATATATTTTCCAAGTTAAAATATATATCCATGGATGCATATCAAACACATTACAGAGATGAGTTAGGAAAGAATGAGAAAAAAGAAGAAGAATGTAAAATAAAGCACAAGAAGGATCTTGCAAAGGCTGGTAATGATTTTGTGACATACACTGAAGAGTATGATTCATCCAACTTTGTATACATGAAGTCCAAGAAATCCTAAACTAAAAAAACAAAAAAGGCACTTTCTAAACTGCACTTTAATGCCAGAACTTCCCACAGAATTCACCTAGTCCAACTTTCTCATTCTACAGATGGGGAAACTAAGGCATGAAAAGGGAGGAGAGGGGCAGAGAATAAGAGGGGTGAAAGGAATAGGAGAGGGGCCAGGCGGTCTGGGGAAGTGGAAAGGAATTTTCTAAATTGAAAGAAGATGTGGAGGGACAAGAGATAAGCTCCTGAGTCAGGTTTGGGACACTCCTCCTGGTACTCTGCGGGAAGGAGAGGGCATGAGATGTCCCGCCAGGAGCAGTGGGAGGTGTGGATACTCTGCCTGGTACTCTGCGGGAAGGAGAGGGCATGAGATGTCCCGCCAGGAGCAGTGGGAAGTGTGAATCCTTATCCTGGAGCAGCAATCCTGCAGCAGCAAGAAGGAAAGGATGCTTCATGCAGCAGAGCGAAGGGCGAGGGTGCTATTTGTGGAAGTCAGTGGGGGAAACGTGGTCTTCACCAAAGAGGGAAATGTGAAGTGCCATCTAGAGAGTAAGAAGGTGTGGTACATCTTTCTGGGAGAGTGTGGGGTGTCTAGCATCCCATTTTGGCTACTAATGATTTAGGACATCTTGTCCCTGACCCCAGAAGATATGGCATACTCCATTTGGAAAAGAGTAGGACATAGGTCACCGCCTTGTAGCCCCTTGGGATGTCCTTTGATGGGCAGTGGGATATTTCTGAGATAAAGTTGTGACATGTCTTCTGAAGGGTGAGGATTGTGGGATAATGGTGATGGTCCTGTAAAGAGGTTGAAGTCCTTTGTGACCAATAGGGGGACATCAAGGGATATGAGGGACCCCATATTATACAGTGAGGTGGGGAAGGACATCCCCTCCAGTGCAGCAAGAACCTTTGGGACATCTTTATGGACTAGTGAGATGCAAGATGGTGTAGTTGCCAAGAACAGAGACAACCAGGGTTCAAAGCCCATATGGCTAGCCTGGGTGCATGGACTGAGCCACCTACGTTTCTTGCTCCTCATTTTTCTCTTCTGTAGAATAGGGAAGATAATAACTACTTATAGGATTGCTATGAAGATTAATGAGTTAACGCATTTGAAGTACTTAGAACAGAGCCAGGCACTACATAAGCACCTGACATTTTAATTAGTGGGGTATCCCATTTTGCAAAAGTTTGGGAACTTCTTGCTTGGGGTCCTGGGGGATGAGAATGAGCTCATTTGTAGAAGTGAAGTGTTTAATCTGGACACTGAGTGGGGGGGTACCTCAGAGAACAAGGAGTACTTGGCATCCCACTTTGCTATCAAGGGCTTGGGACATCCTATTTTGGACCATATGGATGTAAGGTATCACATCTGGAGAAGTGAAGGAGGGAAATCCCATCTGGAGCCCAGGGGGATAGACTTTCTTTGAGGGGTATTGAGATTGTAGGACATCCTTTGGAGAGTAAAGAGCATTGGAGATTTCATATGGGTGATCAAGCATATGACAACCTGAATGGGCCCTGAGGGGTGTCAGATAGTTTCCTTGGGTCAGTAGAGGTGGAGCGAGATCCCTTTCCCATGCCCAAGGGGTATAGGATGTCCCACTGGTATGTCCCAAAGGGCATGGTGTGCCCTGTCAGGGAGAGTGAGAGGTATGGGATAGCTCTCTGGCATAGCTAGGGGTGAAAGAGCCACTCTGCGAGAAGGTGAGGGGTGTGGGTGTCTGTAACAGAAAACGAGAAGGGCTGGAGCATCCAGTCTGGGCAGTCATTGGTGAGAGGCACAGGAAATGAAGAAGAACATTTCCCGGAAAGCACCAGGTCGGCCCTGGAATGTTGGGAGGTGCTTGGAGAGAGCTTCATTTGGCAGAATCAGTAGGGGGGCACAGGCTGTCTGTGGGCACGCGCACAGGGGGGCACAGGCTGTCTGTGTGTGTGCACGGGGGGCACAGGCTGTCTGTGGGCATGCACATGGGGGCACAGACTATCTGTGGGCATGCACACGGGGGCACAGGCTGTCTGTGGGCATGCACATGGGGGGCACAGGCTGTCTGTGCGTGCGTGCGGGGGGCACAGGCTATCTCTGTGCGTGTGTGCGGGGGGCACAGGCTGTCTCTGTGTGTGCGCAAGGGGGGCACAGGCTGGGTCTGCACACAAGGGGCACAGGCTGTCTGCATGTGCATGGGGGGCACAGGCTGTCTGTTGGCATGCACATGGGGGGCACAGGCTGTCTTGGAGGGCAGGTATTATGGGGGTACTCAGGCTGTCTGAGGGCACCAGCTGTGTCTGGAGTCACAGGCTGGGTCTTGGGGCACAGGCTGTGGGTGGATGCACAAGGCTTCTCTAGGGGCACAGGGTCTCTCTAGGGGTACAGGCTGGTCTGGTGACACAAAAACGTCTGGGATCACAGGCTGTGCTGGGGGTACAGGAACTTTGGAGGTCATAGGATGGTCTGGGGCACTGGCTGGTCTAGGGGTACGGGTTGGTCTTGGGGCACAGGCTGGTCTAGGGGTACAGGCTAGTCTGGAGGTACAGGTTTTCTATCTGTGCACAGTTTGTGCCTGGGACAAAAGTTGTTCAGGAGCGCAGGCTGATGTGGGTACGGGCTCTTCCTGAGGGTGCACGCTCTCTCCTTGGGGCTCAGGCTGTTTCTAGGGCTCAGGTTTCTCAGACACGGGCCTCTCTCTGTGGGGTACAAACACTGGACTAGGGCAGCGGTCTCTCACCTCCAGGCAGCTCCGCCGGGCCGCAGGTCTCTCTGCCCGCTGGCATGTCGGCCTGCCACAGTCGCTTGGTGCACACCTTCCACAGCCCCAGGTGGGCAGCGTCGCAGACAGCACTGCCGTTGATCTTGTAGGTGTTGAGTTCCACCCAGAACTCGGTGCCCACGGCCAGCACGGCCAGCGTGGCGCCCACGGTGATCAGCAGCAGCACCAGCTTGATCTTTCCCTCCCGCTCCGGCGTCAGCCAGGACTTGTGCTGCCCTTGAGCCCGCCGCTGGCCCGCGGCCGCTCGCCGCCGGTCCTCCTCTTGCATGAAGAAGTTGGACCACATCATCATCCTTGTGGCCGGCCGATGGGGCTCAGGTGCAAAGGAGGCAGAGCCGAGGAGGGCTCCGGGGTGGGAAGGGAAGCGCCTGGGGTCTGGAAGGGGGTGAGGGGCTCAGTTTCCACTGGACTATGAAAAAGGAGGATCTGAATCCTCCTTGGAATCTCAAGGTTGCCTCTGGGGTTCAGAAGAGAAAAAACTAGATCCTCTGGCTGGGGACCTCTCTGAGGTTCGGAGGAGGGCCACAGAAATTCAGCAAAGAAGATGGGAACCAGAGGAAAAGTATGGTCCCCTTGAGGCTCAGAGCTGGAATCTGGGTGCCCAGGAGGGGGCCTGGGGGCTTCAGAGGAAGGAGAACTGAGTGGCAGCTTGAAGCTCTGGGGGCTGCTCTGGGGTCCCCACTGGGAGGAATCACCAAAGAGAAACTGGGTTTCTTGAGGGAAGGGATCTGAGGTCCCCACTAGGGCTCAGAGATTGGGGTACTCAGGAAGGGGAGCTGAGGTCCTCTATGTGTTTGACAGGAGATGCCTCCTGGCTTCTTTTGGGCTCAGAGTCTGGGGCGTGAGGAGTCGGGTCTCCTCTGGGGTTCAGAAGAGGAAGAGCTGGGGTCCCCAGGGGGAGCTCAGAGGGGGAGGTCAGAATTACTTCTGGATTTCAGAGGCAGGAGGATCCCCTAAGATTCACAGAAGGGGACCAGCTGCGTCCTGCCTGGGGTTTAGAGAAGGGGAGCTAGGGGCCTGCTGGAATTCAGGAAAAGGAGATGGTGGGCTCCCTGGCCATTCAGAGAAGAGAGATCAGAGAAGGTCTGCACTGGGGCTGAGAGACACAGTGGAGTCCAGAGAAGGGGGCCTAGAAACTCCCCAGGGCTCAGGAGGGGGACCTGGGGTCCCCACTGGGGCTCAGATAAAGGGGCTGTGGTCCGCACTGCGGCTCAGGAAATGGGGACAAAGTCCCTAGGGATTCAAAGGACAACCAGGACCCGGAAGGGACTCTGTGTCCCTGTGGGATCACTCGGCTCCCCCTCCCCCGGGCTCCCAGGGCCTGCCCGGCCGGGAGGGCTCCAGGCTCCGCGCCAGCCCCGGCGCCTCCCTCAGGCCTCCCACCCCGGTCTCCTGGGCAGAGACCCCTCTCGCTGTCCTGCCTCGGCGCCGCGCCGACCCCAGCTCCGCGATGCCTCCGGCCCGTCGGGTTCTGCACGCCACCGCCGCTCGGCCCGCCGGCCCCGCCGCTCCGCTCCCTCCCGGCCTCGCCCCCATCGCCCGCCCCTCACCCTCCTGGGCTATTTCGGGCTCGACCCGTAAATAACACCCGCACCTGTCGCCTGGCGCCTGTTGCCATAGGGATCCTGGGTATTTTAAGGGGACAAGGCGGGGGAGGAGGGAGGCCAGCCAAGGAGAAGGGGCTGGGGGCCGGGTCTTGACCCGAGTGGAGCCTGAAGGGACTTTTATTTCCTTAAGGGGCAAGGGCGGAAGCTAAGGGTCAGATCTCCGAGGTGGCCGGAGAAGGGGCAGGGCAGGGAACCCGGATTTTTGGTGCGGAGCAGGCCTGCTGGGGACCCGAACTGCTGGGTCTGAGGGAGGAGGGGCTGAGGGCCCGGACTCCCGGGTCTGAGGGAGGAGGAGCCCAGGGACTCAGTTTCCGGGCTTGAGAGTGGAGGGGACCGCAGACCTGAAATCCAGGAGGAGAGATCTGGGCACTCGGACTCCTGCGACTGAGGGAGGAGCAGACTGGGGCCCAGTTCCCAGAGTCTTGGAGGATGGAAGGACAGATTCATGCTGGGGTTCTCAGCAACCCTGGAGGGAGAAAGGGCAGGCCTTGGGGAGGGCTGGGTGTGAGGGGCACGGGACCCAGAGCCGCAGTCCTCTTCATCGAGTTTATTAGACGGGGCACCCCCGGGGGGCCGTCCATGCAGTTTCAGCTCCCCCAGGGGCCGGGATGGGGACAGCCGTGTGGAATGGCAGCAGGGCCTGATCTTCACCTCTTCACCCCCTCCCTCAGCCCTTCTGTGGACCGCCCAGGTGGGACCCACCTTTCACCAACTCCTTCGCCCACGTTGGTTGCTCTACCTGGACCTGGTCCTCCCCAGCCCTCTCTGACAACCCTGCCCTGGACGCCCACGGCCCACTGTGCCACTTCCACTGGAGCACGCATTGCTCTGGGATGTGACCGTGTGTGTCTGTGTCCGGCTCTCCCACCAGGTGCAAGAGGAACTCAGCTCAGTGTCCTCAGTACCACCCAGCCCAGGGCTGGGTACACAAGAGGCCTTAGGAAATGTGCACTAGGTGACTTGAATGAATGAATGAATGACTGGCTGGATGAATGGATGATGTGAGATGTTGACACACAGACATCTCCTCCCAAGCTAGGGAAGGTGCCTGCTGTGTTTCCTCAATGCCCCCCATCAGAGCACGCCTCCCTCTGCATTCTAATTGGCTGCCCTTCCTGTCTCCTGACCAAGGCAGCTCTCAGATTGCAGGGCCTGGCGCCTGGAAGGCCTCAGGCAGTATTTCTTAAGTGAATGAGTGAAGCCTGTTCTTCCCCTTCACCTCACTGGGTCTTCCCAGGCCTTGATGGGATCCAGAGGGGAATCCGAGAGTCTGCGTGATGCTGGCAGCAGCACAAGATGGGAGCTGGACAAAGCAGCCTTGGGTACGGTCCACCAGTGCCTCACTTCCGAGCAATCAGACACACCCTCCTGCAGCACCTCTGTCCTGCCCCCCGAATCCATCTTCCCCTCCTGGCCCAGGGTCTTCCCATCTTTCTCCATCTCACTCTCTGTAACAGCTCTCTCATTTCGGGGTGTATTTTTCTGTCTTCTGTCTCCCTGTCTGCCAGTCTCTCTATCTCTCCTTTCACAGAAAGGGTAAGAACTTTCTTTGGTATGAGAGTTCGTGTCACTTTCATCTCAAAAGGATGGCCTGGTCTCCTTTTCCCTCCATCCTCCCTCCCACATCCTTTCTTCCTTCCACTCTGCAGGGCTCCCCTCCCCACCATCGCACTGCAGTGACCTCCTATCAGGGTCACTTTGCTCTTGGGCTCTTTCTCCAGTTCTCAGCAGGATTGGGCACCACTGGCCCTTTGCTCCTGGTCTCTGCCTACCTCGTGGTCACCTCTCTCACCCTCTTTGCTATGTCCTCTTCTCCCCCTGATGCAGATGCCCCTGAGGATCTGGGCCGGGGTCTTCTCTGTCTGCATTCACCTCCTAGGTCACCTCATCTGGTCCTGTGGCTTTAAATGTCTCCTATATGCTGACATTTCCAAAACTTAAATTTCCAGCCATGACCTCTCCCCTAAGCTCCAGTCTCACATATCCAACAGCTACCTGACACCCCAACTTGGGTTTCCCACAGGCATCTCCACCTTGAGATGTGCAAAGGAGGATGCTTGAACCCTCCCACCCAAATCTTGATTCCTTCCCCTATGGCCCCCTTCCAGGCAACACACATCAGCACCCACCCAAGTCATACACGCCCAATTAAAAGAGTTCCCCTTTCTCCCACTTTGGTTTCCAATTTCGTCTTCTGCTACATCCAGTTCACCACCACTGTAGGCTCTGTCTCCCAAATCCCATGCCCTGTTCTTCCATTTCTCTCCATCCTCACCCACTCGACATTGGTCCAGGTCACCATCAGCCTCAACGGACCAGGACAACAGCCCCCTACCTCCTTACTTCCGCTTTTCACTCCTGAATCTATTCTCAGCACAGCAATGTGGTTCTGTTGTTTTGTTTTTAAATAAAAATACAATCATGTCATGCTTGTGCTCAAACCGTCCAAGGGAGGCCCTTGGAGTTTAGAATAAAATCCAGATTTCTTCCCAGGGCTATAAGGCCCCTCATGACCCGTCCCGAGCCTGTGCTTCTGGGTCACTCAGATGTGGTTACCCTTGTTAATCTGCTCGCAGTGGGGCCTCCTCACCAACCTGTGACTCCTGGGGGCTTTTGTGCTGCCTTTGGTGGCCAGAATGCTCCTCTATCCTATCCCCTTCCTTCTCACAACCCACATCTCTGTTCAAACGTTACCTCTGCAGTGAGGTCTTCTGGAGGCACCTCATCTAAAGTCGCCCTGGCCCCTCACTGTCAACACAGCCTGCTTAGTTTTTAAAGCACTTCTCCGTAACTGAAATTCTCTTTTATTGTTTGTCTCTCCTGTGAGCTCCAGGAAAGCAAGACCTTGACCATCTGTTCACCATCACGTGCCTGGGGCCTAGACTTAGTCTAGAACAGGTTGGTGCTCAATAAATATTTCTTGAATACTAGTGACAAACAAACAAAAGAAATGGATCATTCCTGTACACTATACTTGCTTCTGTTTTGCCACATTTCCTTCTGAGCATGTCTCTGGATCTTTCTCTGCGGTTCTACCTCTCCATCTCTGTGTATGTATATATTTTTGTATCTCTGAGACTTCTCTCTTCTGATTTGTGCATCTTTGTGTCAGTCTCTCTCCTGTCCCTTTTTTCTCGCCTCTCTGGATCACCTTCCCATGTCTTAGACTTTTGTTCCATCTCTCTGTGACTCACCTAGTTTTGGTCTCTTCTCTCCTTGTCCTTCCTCCTTCCATCTCCCCTCCTCCCCATTTCTCTCCCTCCATCTCCCTCCTCCCCATCTCTCTCTCTCCATCTCCCTCCTTCCCATCTCTCTCTCTCCATCTCCCCTCCTCCCCATTTCTCTCCCTCCATCTCCCTCCTTCCCATCTCCCTCCCTCCATCTCCCCTCCTCCCCATCTCTCCCTCCATCTCCCTCCTCCCCATCTCTCTCCCTCCATCTCCCTCCTCCCCATCTCTCCCTCCCTCTCCCCTTCTCCCCATCTCTCCCTCCATCTCTCCTCCTCCCCATCTCCCCTCCATCTTTCCTCCTCCCCATCTCCCCCTCCATCTCTCCTCCTCCCCATCTCTCCCTCCATCTCTCCTCCTCCCCATCTCTCTCTCCATTCTGCCCATCCTCCACCTCTTTCTTCCTCTGTGTTTGGCCTTTGGACCCTAGAATCCACTACCTCCTAACCAGTTCTGCCCCTCTCCTCCACCAAAGAACGCCATCTCCCACCAAATTTGTCTCTTTTAACTCAACCTCTCCCAGTCTCTCTTCTCTCCATTTATCATCCCTACACTACATTCTCCTCTGTCTAGCTCATTTGTGTACCTTTCCCCACATTTTCCAGCATCTCTCTCTGAAACTGCCCCCTCGGAATTCCTCCCTGCTCCCCTGCCCTCCAGCCTGTCTCCCTTCCTAGTCCACACAGACCCCAGATAGAAATTCCCAACACCCAGTTCTGATCCCATCCTGCCTCTGTTCTACCCCTGTCTGCTGCTCCATGTTATGAAGAGAGAGGCTGGCAAAGCCCCTGGCAGCGTGGCACCATTGCTAAGGACTTTTCTCCTCTCTGTGTCCCAGTCCATCTTCCCACCAGATTGGGAGCCCCTGGAAGGCGGGGCAGGATCTGAATCATCTCGCACTCCCAGCATCACCGAGCACAGGGCCTGACACATGGCAGACCTTGGGAAATATTTGCTGAGCAAATGATGGGAAACCCACTAAGCACTGTCCTCAGTGACCTTCAAATCCATCCACCCCACAGCCCTGGCCCACCTCAACTGCCATCCTCTCTGATTATCCCAGAGCATTGGCCTCCTGTTCAGCCCTGTCCCACATCCCAGGGGGCTCCTTCTAACACCCACGTCTGCTCCTGCTCTTCTGCTGCTCAGAACTCTCCCGTGTCTCCCCGCTACCCTTGGAATAAAGTCCAGACCCCTCAGCCTGGAACTGCAGCACCTTTCCACTCTGGCTTCTAGCTGCTTCTCTCCCTTACCTCCCACCCCACCCTGCCCTTCAGCTCCCAGAACTGTGAGCACTGTCCCCAGTACAGCATGTTGTTTCACCCCCCAGGCCTTTGCCCAACTTGTTCTCCCACACCACCACCTGCCCCAGCTCCCCACGAAAGCCTTCTTCACCCTCTTCACCACCAGGCAGACTCCTACTCATCCTTCTAAAACCCAGGCGGGCATGACATTCTCCGGAAGTCTCCCCCGAGTACTACCCACTCCTGGCAGCTGGTTACTCTGTTCTTGGCTCAGGGTGCCCATCGTGGCCCCTGTTACAGCACCAATCACTGGGGATCCTGATTCTAACACACTGCCTGGTACCTTAGCAGAGGTGCAAAAATGTCAACGAGTGCATGGCTGAATTAATGAGTGAAACACGAATCTCTGAGTCCCAGTGTTTCTCCTGCACACCAGACACCATGCCTGTGCTTCAGTATTTGTGTAATTATCTGCTTCCTCCCACCAGTGTGAGTTTCAAGGGCCAGTGCCTGTGTTTGATGCTGAATTTCAGCATGTGTCTGCCTCTCACTCTCGCCTCTGAGTTCCTGCCTCCCTTTGTACACCATTCACAGTAAGTCCCTGCTTAAAGTCATTCCGTGGCTTCCCACCACCCTTAGAATAAAGTCGAAACACCTGACCTAAACGACAAGTCCCTGGGCAGTCTGGCCCTGTCTGCGTCTCCAGCCTCTCTACACATTAGCCCTCCCTGGAAGCTTTTCCTGCCCCAGGGCCTTTGCATATGCTGTTCTCTGGCTGAGACACATCCCCCAGCTTCACCTGGCTGGCTTCTTGTCATCCTTGCAGTGTCAGCTAAAATATCCCTTCCTTTTAAACTGGGTTTTGCTTCCCAGATGGAGCATTTCATAGCCTTTCCTATTTCTCCTACGTCCTAACTGTAACTTACTGTTTGTTCACACAATTCTTTGAGTAATGTCTATTTCATACACAAGATGTAAACTTGAAGACATTGAGGACCCTGACTGTCTTCCTCCCTTCTGTGGGCTCAGCATTCAGCACAATGCCTAGCGCTTAGGTACACAAAAAATTTCGGGTAATGAATGAAGGAGTCCCTCTCTGCATGTTGACGTTCCGTCCCCAGGGCCGGGGTCCTGGTACACAGCAGGTGCGGAATAATGAATGAAAAAGTAAATGAATGCCCACGTCCACCCCCTGTCCCTTCGCCTTTCTGCATCCCTTCTCTTTACCTTTGTCTCTTTAGATAGAGCATGTATAAAGTTTGTAGGTATAACTATATATTCGTGTGTTACGGGCCCCTCTCCAGGAGTTGGGCTGGGCTGGGAGTCCCTCCCTCCCACCGCCCCGCCCCCACATGCACACAGCAAAACATTAAAAAGAAAACATCTCAAAACTGCAAAAAACACCACAGCCCTCCCGCCTCCCCCCCAATCCCACAAAAAAATAAAACACGACGCTCCCTCACAACGGCCCCCTGCCTTCCCTTCCCCCTCCCTCGGGGTCCCTGATTCGGAGGGTGGGGGCGCTCCTCCACGCCCGGGGGGTGGGGAGGGGGCGCGGGGGAAGGCCAAGCAGTCTCCAGCGTGCTCACGGGGAGGGAGGGGGGCGCCCCCGACCCCCGGCAGCCTCGTTGCACGCGCGCCCGCGCACGCGCCCCGGACACGCCCCCCTCGGCGCCCCCCGTCGCGCCCCTACACGGGCGTGGTTTTCCTGTTGAGCGTGTTGGTGTTGGAGGCGGCGGCCTCCTTGGCCAGGGTCCCGGGGGCGGGCGCGGCGGGCGCGGGCGGCGCGGGCGCGGGCGCGGCGGGCGGCCCGGTGACCGTGACCGTGACGCCGCCGCCCGCCTCCTTGGGGAAGGCGTTGTGCAGCGTGAGGAAGCCGGGCGCCCCCGCGGTCCCGCTCGGCGCCCGCCCGCCGCCCCCCGCGCCCCCCGCCGCGCCGCCGTACGCCCCTCCGCCGCCGCCGCCGGCCCCCGCCAGCCCCGCGGCCACGCTGCCCTTGGACGGGTCGCGGCTGAGCGTGTACATGGAGATGTCCGTGGAGGCGAAGCCCGGGCCCCCGGCGCCGCCGGGAGACGCGTCCCGCGACGGCGACGGCTCGCTGGAGCGGGAGCTAGAGCGGGAGCGGCGGCGGTAGCGGAAGCGGTAACTGGGCAGACGGAGGATGGCCGAGGGGCCGCTCCCGCCACTGCCGCCCGCGCCCCCGCCGGCCTTGAGCAGGTCCGAGCGAGACTGGCAGTGCGCCTCGCGGCTGCGCTCGATGTAGATGTTGACGGCCAGCACGCCGATCACCTCGGCCAGGATGAACGACAGCCCGCCGAAGTAGAAGGACCAGCCGTACGAGTAGTGGTTCTTCTTCTCCTCGTCCCGCTTCGGGCCCGGCTCGCCCGCGTTGGCCGAGATGTACACGATCACGCCGATGATGTTGCTCAGGCCTGGGCGGGGACGTCAGACGGGAGCCTCGAGGCCACCCCCGGCCCCGCCCCCGGCCCCGCCCCGCGGTCCCGCGCGGCCCCCCGGCTGGCCTAAGCTCCACCCCCAGATGGCCCAGGCCCCGCACCTTGCTGGTTTAAGCTCCACCCCCAGGTGGCCTAGGCCCCGCCCCCGGGTGGTCCAAGTCTTGTCCCAGATGGTCTAAACTCCTCCCAGGCTGTCCCTGGGCCCTGCCCTGCGCTGGCCTAAACTCCACCCCTAGATGGCCTAGGCACCGCCCCTTGCTGGTTTAAGCTCCACCCCCAGGTGGCCTAGGCCCCGCCCCCGGGTGGTCCAAGTCTTGTCCCAGATGGTCTAAACTCCTCCCAGGCTGTCCCTGGGCCCTGCCCTGCGCTGGCCTAAACTCCACCCCTAGATGGCCTAGGCACCGCCCCTTGCTGGTTTAAGCTCCACCCCCAGGTGGTCTAGGCCCCGCCTCGCGCTGGTATAACCTCCAGCCCCAGATAGCTTAGGCCCCGCCCCAAAGGGTCCAGACACCACCTCGGATGATCCAGGTCCCAGGTGGTCTAAACTCCTCTCCAGATGCCAGGCCTGCCCCATCTGGTCTAGGCCCCACCCCCAGATGACCAAAGCCTCACTGTCAGCTAGCCCAGGCCCCACCTCCACGGCTCTAGTCTCAACCCCACCCCAGCCGGCCCAGGCCCTGCCCTGGCTGGTCTAAACTCCGCCCTTAACGTTATGAACCTGGGTCTCCCATAGGCCCCAGCCTCTATTCGTTTAAACTGTTAATAAGGATATCTGGCTCTGACTCTCTAGGCCCTGACCCCTGCTGATCTAAACTCTTCCTTTTATGATACCATCCCAGCCCGGTTATCTATTCCGAGCCCTTCCCCTGTTAGTCTAAAATTCGCCTTTATTAGAGCAGGTCCCCCTCTACTCTAAGCCCCCCTCCGGCTTGCCAAATCCCCCCGCCCCCGACGGGTCTAGGCCAAGCTCCTCCCCCAGTCCCAGGTCTAGCCAGCACAGCCCCCTGCAAATCTTGACCCATCCCCAAAGCGCCCCCTGCTCTTTATGCTAAATCCTCCCTCTTCTCCTCTGGATTCCACCCTTTTGAAAAAGCTCTGCCCCCTGGAATTTCCCAGCATTACTCATTTCGGGTAGAAAGGGGGTCTTGCTCCTTCAGGACATGCCTCACTCGGAGTTGGTCTGGATGGTTTCCCAAGACCAGCCTCTTCTTGGATCCACCAGGGTCCACGAGGCCCCGCCCCTTAGGGCAGGCTCCTCCCCATCTGCATCCGATTCACCTTCTCCCTCTCAGGCCCGGTCCTCTATGCCAGCCCCGCCTCTCTATCTTCATAGACCCCAATTCTGTCTCAAAGCCCCACCCCTTCACCCAAGCTCCTCCCCTTCCGTCTCCAGAACCGCGGGTTTTGGAACCTAAACTCCCTGCATCTTAGTTACGCGCTAGACACCTGTCAGTGATGGGTTCACTCCCCCGAAGACGGCGCGAAGGCGACACCTACCTTGCCCAGCGGGTGGCGATGGAGCTTGGGAAGAGCCTAGGAAGGCTCCGGGCCCCAGGGGGCGCCCGGGGCAGGGTCGCTTTGCATACACGCGCGCGCGTACACACACGTGCGCGCGCGCAGGTTGGCCGCCCGGGCCAGCCACCCCCTCCCTCTGCCTCTCACCTGCTGCCACGAACAGGATCCCTGCGCCCAGAATGATGTTCCTCTTGGACTTGTAGACCCGGGAGGCCGCCACGCACACGCCCCCGAGCAGCAGCAGGATGGCGCTGAGGATGGGAAAGATGCTGGAGGCCCGGACGACTCCTGCGAGGGAGAAAGGAGAGGAGGGGGAGAGGCAGGGTGGTGGGACCCAGGGCGGTCAGACGCGGCCGCCTGCGACCCCCGCGTCCCGCGCCCCCTGCCTGCTTTCGTCTCTGCGTCTCTCTCGCTAGTTCTCCAATTCTCCCTCTCTGCCTGTCTTCTGGTTATTTTATTTTTTGCTTCCTTCTCTCTCTTTAAATTTTCTCTATTTCTTAGTCTGATCTACTCTCCCTCTTTTTCTTCGTCCCTTTCTTTCTTCCTCGGTCTATTTTTCTCTCCCAGCATTTTTTTTTTTTTCCTCTGAATCACTCTCCTCTTTTTCTCTGAACTTCTCCATTTCTCTGTGGACCCTCTCCCTTACTCCTTTTCCTTCTCGCACGCTCCCTCCCTTCTTCTCTTCTGCGCATTTCTTTCCTTTCTCCAGATCCCTCTTTCTATCAAATCTTTTAATCTGTCTCTCCACCAGACCCCCATTCTGCCTGGCTTCATCTACTTCTCTGAATTCCTCTCTCTCTCTCTCTCTCTCCCCCTTCCCCTCTGTCTCTTCCTTCCTCCTTCCTTCTCTCCTTCCTTCTCCCTCTCTCTCCCTCTCCCTCCCTCCCTCTCTCTCTCTCTGCCCCCTCCCCTTCTGCCTGGCTTCTATCTCTCTGGGCTTCTCTTCTTTTCCTCTCTTCCTCTCTTCCTCTCTCTCTCTCTCTCTCTCTCTCTCTCTCTCTCGTCTCTTTCTCTCCCTCTCTCTGTTTGTCCCACTTTCTCTCTCTCTCTCTCTCTCTCTCTCTCTCTCTCTCTCTCTCTCTCTCTCTCTGCGGTCCTTTCCACGCCCCCCCCCAACCCCAGGCAACCAGATTTTGCGATTTCTGAGCCCGGCTGAGGCCGCAGCCAATCATAATTCAGGATTTGCCGCGTTCTCGGGGTAGCCACCAATCGCACCACAGGCTTCCCTAGCCAGCTCCCGAGAGTGGCCAGTCCGCGCCGCAGATTGCCTCACAGCCCAGGGCGCAGTGGCCAATCCCCGCCCGGGGAGCGACAACCAGTCGCGGCGCAGAGTTGCCGCGAGTGCCCGGGTGCAGCACGGCGGCCAGTCGGCTCCCGAGATCCCCCCTCAAGCCCGCCCCAAGGTGAGAGGTGGGGGCGGGAGAGAGACCACTGAGCCAATCGGGGACCAGAGGATCTCAGTGTCTGGACTTGGATTGGCTGGCAAGCTCACCTCTGCGTGTCGCTCTAAGCGCCGGCGGGCCCTCTCTCTGCACCCCCCACCCGCCCCGGCCCAGCAGTGCCCCAGCTCTGACCCGGACCCACACGTACGGAGCAGATACTCCGCGCTGTCATGGTCGTAGTCCGTGTCCTCCGGGAAATGGTTGATCTTCACGCAGACGCCTCTTTTCAGCCCTGGAGGGGGATGGGAGTGGTGGTGGGAGTACTTAACAGCTGGGGAGAACCCCCGATGAGAGAAGACCCTCCCCTTCCGCCAACACTTTCTCTCTCTGGACTGATTGGGGGACAGGAAGTCCTGGCCGCTAAGCCTGTCTCCGCATCTGGAACAAACTTTCAACCTCACTGGCCTCAGTTTCCCCACCAGTTAAAAGAAAAAAGGAAAAGAAAGAAAAAAACTCCATCCAATACCACTAACAGGACACAAGGACCTTTGCCCCGTAACCTGTGCGAGGACACTCAGCCTGTGTGGCCTTCTGTTTCCCCCTCTACAAGTAACAAGGCGTTAGTTTCAGCAGTGACAGGGCGCCCTTCTAACTCTGAACTTGCGGGCAAGTCTGAGAATGGGTGGAAAACGAAGACGGGGGGGCTACCGAGCGCGAGGACTACATTTCCCATGAGGCCCTATGAGGTCTTGAGTCCAGTTGTGAGGAGAGAGCCTCCCCAGTGGATCATGGGAGTTGTAGTCTCTTCATTCCTCGGTATAAGGAGAGGGCTTCTGAGTCTCTTTCCGCACTGAACCTGGAATCCTCTGAAAGGAGACTGAGTGGTTGGAGCCAGCAGAGGCAGGTGAGGAGGTGGAGTATGCCTCTAGGGGTCATGCAGTCTCACCCGCTTCCTTCGTCCCAGGATCCTCATCCTCACCTAGCTGGAGACTGATATGTAAGTAAGTGTAAATATAAATACATTTAGTTTCCTCAATTCTCCAGGCTCCTTCCAACCTCCAGGCCTTTGCCCAAGCTGTGGAACATTCTGCTCACATTATTCACTGATGAAAAACTTACCCTGCAAGTGGGCAGCTCATGGGGAACCTGCTTGAAGAAGCTTTCCGTGTGTGTGTGTGTGTGTGTGCGTGTGTGTGTGTGTGTGTGTGTGTCTTGCAGGCATGCCTGCCACCAAAGTTAGGTCAGTTTCCCCCTTTGGGTGTAGCAGCTCTCTGTGCTATATCCCCCTTTTTGGCATGCATCAGGTTGATTTATGATCTTCTTCCTCAGCAAGCTGGGAGTTGCCGCAGGGGGAGGGCATGGGATTTGATTCCGCTGTGTGTCCCTAGCATTGCTTGGCACAAAGGAGGCCTTGAGAAATGGGCATGGAATGAATGAATGAATGGAATTATGAATGAATATAAGGATAGCAGAAGGGGAGATTCCAGGGAGAAGATGACAGGAGAAGAAATGAGATAAATGAAAGGATTGAGAAGAAGGAATATAAAGAGTGACTAATTCCACTAAGAGCTAACATTTAAGTGGTTCCTAGGTGGATTAACTCATCCAGAGCTCCCCAGAGTCCTACGAAATAGATAATGTTATTGGTGTTGTGCAGTGGCCAAACGTTGGGAACTGGGGTCACACTGCTTGATAATGAAGTCTGACTCCATCACGTCTCCATTCTGTGACCCTGTTGGCATTACTCAGGCCAGTTTGCTTCAGTCCCTTCTCCTATAGCAAGGGGATAATAGGACCTACCTCACAGGGTTGTTGTGAGGATTGAATCCAAGGAAAGAGATTTAGCACTTTGCCTGGAACACAGTTAAGTGCCCAGTTGCTATCAGTCAATATACCCATTGTCCAGATGAGGAAACAGAGGCACAGAAAGCGTTCATCAATTCACAGCTGATGGGTGGTGGACGCAGAATTCAAACACACAGCAGTTTGCTCCACTGGAATATAACCATATAGGCTGTTTCCTAGCATCCTAGCCTAGCACATAAATATTAATATGCTTAATAAATATTTTTATGCAAGAATGGTTGAATGGGCCAACAAGCACATGAAAAGTTGCTCAACATCACTAATCATTAGGAAAATGTGTCAAAGCCACAACGAGATACCATCTCACAGATAAGAGATACCATCCCATTAGGGGGGCTACTATAAAAACAAACAAAAAACAAAAACAGAAGACAACAAATGTTGGTGAGGATATGGAGAAATTAGAACATGTGCACTGTTGGTGGGAATGTAAAATGGTGCAGTTGCTATGGAAAATAATATGGAGGTTCCTCGAAAAATTAAAAACAGAATTACCATATGATCCAGCAATGCCACTTCTGGGTACATACCCAAAATAACTGAAAGCAAGGTCTCTAAGAAATATTTGTACATCCACTTTTATAGCAGCATTAGTCGCAACAGCCAAAAGAAACATACATGTCCATCAACAAATGAATGGATAAACAAAATGTGGTATATACATACAATGGAATATTATTCAGCCTTAAAAAGTGAGGGAATTCTGACACATGCTACAACACGGATGAACTTTGAAGACATTATGTTAAGTGAAATAAGCCTGTCATAAAAATACAAATACCATATGATTCCACGCATGTGAAGTATCTAAAATAATCAAATTTATAGAGACAGAAAGTAGACTGATGGTTTCCAGCGGCTTGGAGGAGGGGGAATGTGGAGATGTTGTTTAATGGGGACAGAGTTTAAGTTTTGCAAGATGAGAACAGTTCTGGAGATTGAGTGCACAACAATGTGAATGTACTTAACGCCACTGAACTGTACACTTAAAAATGATTACGATGATAAATTTTATGTTACATGTGATTTACCACAATTTTTAAAGAATGAATGAATGATAGAATGAACGAATGATTGAATGAATGAATGAATATACACCTGTCAAGTGCAAGCTCTTACCCGTCAGCACATCCATTAAGCTGTGGCAGGTAAGACTGTGGGTTCAAGTTCTCTCCCTTCTTGAGGGGGATCATAGTACTTCTCTCCAAACGTGAATGATAATGAAATGAGATTGAGCACGTAAAGCTCACGCCACGCAGACTCTTGACAGATCAGTGGTGACAGCAGTCATGATAACTACTGCTTACTGAGGGCTAACCACGCATCAGGCACTGCTTCAAGCATTTGGCAGGCATTAACACACTCAATACTTACGACGACAAACCCTACGGATACCAAGCAATAATTGCATCCCTGCTTTAGGAGGGACGAGAGTTGATGCTGCTCAAGCCCATGTGGATGGTAAGTCATGGAGAGGGGATTCCCGTGCAGCTGGGCTTCAGAGGTGAGCGTATTTGGAGCAGTGGAGCGTGGTGCCTATGACCATGAGCTCTGGACTCACATGTCAGGGCTGCCACTTCCCATCGGTGTGGCTTTTGGGGCTTGAGTGCTGCCGAGCCTCAGCTTCTGCATGTGGAAAATGAGGGTGATGATATGACCGTACAGGATTTGATATGAGTTCAGTGGAACACACAGTCAGGTGCAGAAGCCATGGGAGTTATGCGATTTGCCTCTGTGGATTATCCGACCCTACCGGGCCAGGAGATTTTGGTGTGCAGGGATGGTGGTGATGTGTCCCCGAGTCCCCCCAGGCCGCTTAGCACGAACCTGGGTAGGCGAGGATGAGGGGGGAGGGTGCCACAGCGAGGACACGTGGCTTCCAGCCGGCTCTGCCCCTCACATGTTAAGTGGCCATGTGGCTGACTCACTTCCCCTTTCTGGCCATCAGCTTCCTGCTCTGACAAACTCAAGAGTGGTAATAATACCTTCTCTCTGGCGCAAGTGAGAGGATTCAATGAGATAATAAAGCGTGCAAAGTGCTGAGCACAGGGGCTTTACACAGTCGGATCACATAAATGGGGCCGTGGGTCCAGGTTCTTTCTTGAGTCCTGAGAGAGGACCTAGGACTGCAGCTGAGATTGGGGGGTGGGGAGGGGTACAGGGAGGGAGCACTAGACCCATAGGGATGCCACTAGCCCCAGGTGGCTCTTGGGCACACGAACCATGGCAATCAAGGTGAGCTGTGAGCCTAAGATATGCACCGGATTGCAGACTTGGTGTGAAAAACATGCGTAACATGCGTAAAATCTCATTGATAACTTTTATATTGATTACATGTTAAAATGATAATATTTGGGCTATATTTGGTTAACTGAAAGATATTACTAACTTTTATATTAATTCATTATATTGTGTGAATTATATTTATTAAATTTATATTCACTGAACCTTTTCCTTTTTACTTGTTTTCATGCAGCTATTAGAAAAATTTAAATCATATATGCGGCTCTTGTGATGTTTGTATTGGGCTGTGCTGGGCGAGAGGCTGGGACTTCTGGGTTATCAAGGAGGAGAGACTCAGGACTTGGTCACCTGAATTCCTGATAATAAGAATAAGAATAAGAACAACGGCAAAATATAAACTACATAATCTAGCCTTTACTCTGTGCCTGCTAGCCTTTTAAATGCTTTACACCCACTAGCTCATTGAATCCCTCCATCACCCTGTGGCTAGGGGCCATTATCATCTCCATTTCACCAGTGACGGAAATGAGGCACAGAGAGGTTAAATATATGGCCCAAGGTCACCCTGGTGTGTGTGGCAGACAGGAGGTAAACCCAATCGCTCTTGTTCCAAAGTCTGTGTCCAAATCACTACATTCTACTGCATCTCTCAGAGACTCAGGGGAGATGGGAATGGAGCCCAAGAATTCCCAGGGACGCCGCGCCTTCAGGAGGCAGTAGCTCAGAGGGCCCAGTTTCTACACTCTTGGATCCCTGATGGGCTGGAGGCTGGTCATGTGTTGCTTTGTTCTCCTAGGAAACCAAATAGACCTGGATTCAAATCCAGACTCTATTGTATCTTAGCTGTGTGACTTTGGGAAAGTCACTCCACTTCTCTGAGCCTTCACCTCCATTTCTAGAAGATGGGGGATAATAATAGTACATCCTGCATAGGGTTATTGTGAGCATTCAGGGACAAATGAATGACAACTGTAGCAACAATAAAGCCGGGCTTCCTTTACCCCCTCCTAAAAACACTTACTTCCTTTGGCTTCCAGGACACCCACTTACTTTCCCCCCACCCTCAGCAAACCACGGCCCATGGGCCAAACCCAGCCTGCCAAATCCGGCGAAGAATGGGTTTTACGTTCTTTAAATGATTGAAAAAATATCAAAGACTATTTCATGGTACGTGAAAATAATATAAGATTCAAATGTGAGTGTCCATGAATGAGATTTAATGGGAACACCGCCACACTCATTCACTCACGTGGTGTCTCTGGTGGTTTTCAGGAGTGGTTGCGACAGAGACTATGCTCCACAAAGGCTAAAATATTGACTGTATAGCGCTTTATAGGGCCTTTACTATGCTGACCGCTGTCCTAGATGATATCTCTAATTGGCACCCTAAATTTAACATGTGCCCAACTGAGCTCCTGATAGCCCTCCTTATAACAAATTAGATAAGAGAAAATAAATAAAATAAAATACCTGCTGTTCCATCTGATGAATGTCCCCCCCCCCCATGTGCTCAGGTCACAGCCTTAGAGCAGTGATTCTCAAATAGGCGTGACAATTTTGATTGTCATAACTGGGGGGGGGGGGGGTTGCTACTGGCATTTGGAAGACAGAGGCCAAGGATGCTGGTAAACATCCTAAAATGCACAGACGGCCCCACAACACGGAGTTATCCATCCCAAGTGCCCAAGTGTCAAGAGCACTGAGACTGAGAAACGCTGCCTTAGAGACACCAGGACTCTTCTCTCTCTTATCCCCCACAACTGCTCCGTCAGCAATTCCTGCCCGCCACAGCTTCGGAATATGCGCTGAATGCAAACCACCTCCCGAACTCCACAGCTCCCATCCCAGACAAGCCACCTCCTGTTTCCCTCCTGTCTTCTCCTCGGTTTCTCAACACAGCAGCCAAAGCGATCCCGTTAAAATTTAAGTCAGCTCATGTCACGCCTCTGCTCAAGAACCTCCGACGTGAAAAGCAAAAGACGTTGCAGGGACTAGGAGAACGTGTGAGATCTGGGCGCTGTCCTCTCTCTGACTGCACCTCCTACCGTGTCCCCCTCGCTCACGCTGCCCCCAGCCTCACTGGCTCCCCCTGGTGGTCAGACGCGCAGGCTCTCACCTCAGGGCCTCCGCCGTCGCTGTCTGTACGACCCGCAGCACGCTCCTCCAGACAGCCAAGCGGCTCCGTCTCTCACTTCCTTCAGACCTGCACTCCACGTCACCTCCTCAGTGAAGCTTTTCTCAGTCTCCTTATCTACAATTTCACACTCATACCCTAACACGTTCCATCCCCTCCCTTGCTCCTTTTCCTCCTTAGCACTTAGCTCTATCTAACACCCTAAATGTTTTACTTATCTCTCTTATTATCTGTCTCTCTCTCTAGAATACAAGACATATAAAAACAAGGTTTTTTTTTTTTGTCTGTCTTTTCTTCTTTTCACTGCTGTATCCCCGGAATCAAGAACAGTTCCCGGCACATAGTATAAACTCAACAAATATTGGTTGTTAGATGAATGACTGAATGAATGGTATTCTTACTCCATGCTGTACACTGCCCTAGGGGTTTCATGATGCAAGCCCCCACACTTGGCTCTGTGCCTGGTGCCTGGTCAGACCAATGAACGGACATAAACTCAAAAGCCCACAGGAGGAAGAAAGTAACATAATGAGAGAAGTGGATGGATGTGAGGCGATAGGGAGTGGAGGTGACTGTGGGGAAGTGAAGATCTCCTTGCCTGATCTGAAGATGCAGTTGCTACTCAGATGGGGCCAATCGTGGCCACTGCAGAATGCAGGCCCCATGTTGTCATATCTTTCACTAGTTCAAAAGAAGCTGGAAATCGGATTTTCAATGTGAAGTCTCCTTATTTTTAAATGTTGGCAACTGATTCAGATTTGGGTTTCAGTTTTAAACACTCTGCAAACCAGACAAAGCATATCTGCAAATCCTATCCATCAGGTCTGAGTTCTCTTAGCTCTGCTCCAGTCACAGCTGGGCAACCTTGGGCAAGTGGCTTAACCTCTCTGAGCCTCAGTTTCCTCATCTCTGACAGGAGGGTGGCCCCCACCTCATAGGATTAAAGACGATAACATTCCTTGCTCATTGAGAGTGCTCAGAGGAGGAAAGGATGGGAAAAGAGAGAGATAAAAAAGAGAAGTGAACGGATTTCCATGTTTTTGGTGCGGGAGGAGGAGCTTCGAGATTGGCTAGTCCCACTCGATGTTGCCGACAAGGGTTGTGAGACTTAGGGAGGTGAAAAGATAGGGGTCACACAGGAGGACAGATGCACAGTGGGACTGGAACCCAGGTCTCCTGCTTCCCTGCCAGCACCTCCATGATATGTGTAAAGAAATGCCCAGGCTGAAAGTGGGAGAGAGGAGCTGGGGAGGAGAGGGCAGGATGGGGGAGATGGGAGGCAGAGGGTCCAGCTAGGAGGGAGGCTGAGAGAGGGAGAGCAAGACCAAGGAAAGGTAGGAAGGTGGAGAACAGAAGAGACACTGGGGTCAGAAGAGAGAAGCCTTAGAGTCAAGAAATGAGGTGTGGAAGGAGGAAGAAGTGGAAGGAAGGTAGGATTGGAGGGGGGACAAAGCAGACAAGGACCAGGATGGGAGGTGGGAAGAAACCCTGATAGGAGACCTGGTGGGGAGAGGCAAGCAAGACAAGGAGGCCTACAGGAAAAAAAGGGACAAGAGAGGACCGAGGAGAGGGTCCTGAGTTACGTCCAGATGAGGCATGACGTTTTAGGGGAGAAACAGCTCAAGCAAGGCAAAAGGATGGAGGCGATGAGGAGGGGGCCATGAGTGGGGCCAGAGAGGCAGGAACACTCAGAGACTGAGGCAGGATGTGGGAGAGAGGAGATGCAGTGAGCATGAAGGGATGAGATGGGGGCAGCTGTAGAGGAGGGGGTCAACATAAATGGTGAGAGGGAAGGACGGAGGAAATGAGGCAGAGGAAATGAGCCCCATGCAGAGGGAGAGGTGAGAGGGAGGGATGAGAGGGGAAGGAGACAGAATGAAGGGAAGATAAGGGGGTTCAGAGGGGACGAGGCACCCATGTGTGGAGAGATGGAGGGGGGGCATGAATGGGGTGCAGGGAAGCATGGGAATACAGAGGAGGGCCAGGATGCAGAGAAGAGTTGAAAAAGGAAGAGAGGAGTGGTAGGGGGTGGGCGTGAGTGGGAAGGAGCAGGAGGAGAGGGAGACCACCACGGAGATGAGAGGAAACCCGGGAGACTCGGGAGAGGGGAAGCTCAGATCTGGAGGGGAGGAGGCGGGGGCTCAACGCAGGGGCGCGAGGCACGGGCCCTCCGCACCCTACCTTCCAGGCAGCAGATCCTCCAGAGGCCTGAGTGCGTGAGGCCGCCGGGGTCCTTCTTCTCCGAGGAGCCGCTGCCTCCGCGGTGGGGGGGGCCATCGTCGCCGGCCGTGAGGTTGGTGGTGTTGCAGATGAAGGCGCGCGTGTAGAGCCAGTAGTCGGTGCTGATGGCGATGGTCATGAGGCCGAAGGCGGCGAAGGCGCCTACCGTCGTCAGGAGCACCTGCACCCCCTTCTCGCACCACAGCCCCCTCTCTTCGTTCCAGCGCTTCAGCGACTCCAGTTTGACCACGGGCAGCCGGGGGGCCGTGGGCCACCACCGGGGCAGCGGGGGCGGGGCCGTGCCGGCGGTGGGGGGTGCACAGCGCAGGCAGAAGTGGGGGGGCCGGGGCCGGCGGGGCTGGGGAGGGGGCAGCGAGGAGGAGGCTGCGCGGGGAGGGGGTCAGAGGGTGGCCATGGTCGCCAGCTGGTGGAAGGCAGGGAGTGAGGCAAAGGATTAGACAAGAAGGCACCAGTACCTCCCCCGATCCCCACACTGCCCCCCACTGATCCCCAGAAAGAACCCCCCCAGTTTCCTCGGTTGAAGAAACTCCTTCCACTCTGGTTCTCACTGCCTCCCTTTCTGTGAAAAAATCTCCCTCTGCCCAGGGAAGTCTTCCAGCAACCCCACTCCAGCAACACCCCCACCATCTGTGGCAGGACACTCCTCCAGCCCCCTCAGGCTCCTCCCCCTGTCCTCTGTCCTCACCACAAGGAAAACCATCCCTCTTGTAGCCCCAATGCTTCCTCCTCCCAAGGAACCTCTTCTTCATTTCCTACAAGACCCCCATCACCATTCTCCTCTCATACAATTCTACCCACTCTCCATCTTCCCCTACAAATCCCACCTCTTCACCTACTATGTCTTCTACTCGAGAAAAATAAGTCTCCTAAAATCTCTCCTTAGCTAAAAAAAAAAAAAAAAATCTTCCCAACTAATTCTTACTGTTTGCACAACTCAGAAGAACCACACAGTTGCCATCACAACCACCCCCACCCCACAGTCTCCTCTGCGTGGGAACCCCCTTCCCCACTCCGACCGCTATGTCTCTGGACCAAGGTTTTCAACCTCCAACGCACCTTGAAATCACCGGAGGACCTTTAAAGATACTGATACCTGAGTCCCACCTGAGAAATTTCTATTTCGATGGTCTGGGGTGTGGCCCTGAGCATTTAAGTTTTTAAAAGCTCCCCAGGGGATTCTAACTGGCAACCAATACCTTTGACCCCTTGGATCTGCTGGTTTAGAAGAATGTTTTCCATCTCCATCACATCCCCTCTAACAGCCCCCACTGGCTCCCCGGGACCACCCCTCCATCCCCAACTATGTCTTTGACTCAAGGAGAATCCCCCACTCTTCCCTTTGCTTAAAAATGGCTTTGGAATCTGGCCCCCACTCTCTACAACTTACACAAACTCATCATAAGCATCACTTTCTCCTCCATTAAGAAAAATTTCTTCCATGAGCTCCACAGCATTTTCTACTCACAGGAATCCCTTCCTCCGGACCCCAGATTCCTCTCCATTCAGAAATCTCCCAAGCTCTGACCTGTATACCCACCGCTATCTAAGGAAAACCCCCCCACTCTGCCCAGCATCCCCATCACCCCATTCCTCTGCCCTTCCACCATCTCCCTCTGCCTCCCAATCTCCCCACTGTAGCCTGGTTATCTTCATCATAAGGATGGACCCCCAAACTCTATATCTCCCCAACTCACTTGGATCTCCACTCTCCCTTCAACTTACAAGAACCTCCCTCCACCCCTTAGGCTGCCTTTTCTTGCATTAGGAAGAATTTCCTTCACTTTTTCCCCTTTCCTCCATCCACTCCAGCTCCCAGCCTCTCCTCTACTCAGGAAAATCCCCTTCATGGCCCCCACCAACTTCCCTTCTTGGGAACACCCACAGGACTCCCCCTACTATTTCACCTGTGATGGAACATACCCTGCACCCGTGTTTTCCTCCAAATTTAAAAAGAGCCCCCCCTCCACAGATGGTGCCCCTCAGAAAAATTTGACTTACAGCTCTCTTTCAATTAGGAATAATTCAATAGAATAATTCTGTAACCCCCCCCCCCAGTGTCCATTCATTTCTCTCTTCCAGTGTTCCACCACCACACCCCCAGCCTGCCTTCTCCACCCTCCCAAACCCTCTGGTCACTGGTCCCTTACTGTTTCCACTGCTCACTCTTTCCTAGACTTCTTCCCCCCAAGCCCCATATTATAATTAAAAGCCTAGAAGCCTTAGAGGAGGGGAGAAAACACTCCAGGTCCCAGTACCAGGGTGACCTTGGCCTCTGCGCCCCCATCAGCTGGCCCCCACTGGGTCTGCTCCAAGGAGGGGCTGTTGAAAAAGGGTTGTCTATGGGGGGGTGTCTCCATGGCAACTGGGCCTAGTGCCCCAAACATGCGTTCCCTCCCCCACCTCCACTCCTGCCTGCCCACACACGCAGCCCCTCCCCCAGCCCCATTCATCAGCGCTGGACACTGACATCCCCCAGCCTCCCTCTCCTCGGTGCTGGCCCCCTCCTCTCTTTCCTCTCCAGACGGACAGCTGAGTTTCCTTTCCTCACCATCTCTCGGCCTCTTCTCTCCCTGTCTGTGCCCCCCTCACCACAAGCACCACCACCTCCACTGTCCTAGCAAATTTCTGCTTCCACCTGGGGTGAGCCTGTGACCCCAGGATGTACCCCTCTTCCTGTTGGGCCCCCTACAACCTGGGACAAGGAGGGGATGGAGAGAGGGGGTAAATGAGGGAAATTCTCCATCAGAAAAAGATTTGAGGATCTTTTATCAGTTTGGGGGGCATTCTGTTCGGTTTTAGGGACTCTTCCTTCAGTCCCTCTGTCAGCAGCAACAAAGGAGGAGGGAGCAGGGGACCCCCAATTCTAAAGCTTCGGGATATGAGAGGGGTCACCCTCCCTTCTCCCTCTGAAGGGGTCCAGCTCCTTCCTCCAGAATTAGGGGGCTCACAGAACCTTCGTTCTACATCCACCCACCTCCGATTAATAAAAAGATCTGTCTCACCTCTGTTACCGATAGGTCAACTCTCCGATGCACTGGGGAGGGGACGGTGAGCCCCCCTGTCGGCACCCCCCCAGAAAAACCCTTGTGGCTCCCAATTCTCACTGCTCCCCCTCCCCCAGAAGCGAGGGACCCAGGCGTCCGACCTGGTTGGGGGGTGGAGATGAGGAGGCGTATGGGGAATGGGGGTGTTGAGGTGGGACAGGAGGCCGAGGGGCAGCTCTGAGCTCGGGCCCCAAGGGAGTGGGGGTCGGGATGGAGAAAAAAAAAAGGTGAGGAGACAATTTGGTTCTCGTGTCGCTGGGTAAGTGCGGAGCTGGAGGACGAGAGAGGGAGGGAGGAGGGAGGGAGGGGAGGGGGAGCCGCTGAGGATGGGGAGCCACGGAGAGGAGATGGATGGGGAAGGGAAATGATTGGGGGCAGGGTCTGGGTGGCAGAAAGAAGCTGGAGGGGAAAAGAGAGAGACCCGGAGAAGGAGAAAGAGATACAGAGAAAGACAAGGAGAAGCGGAAAGAGAGAGACCGGGAGACGGGAAACAGAAATGGGGGAGGGAGAAATTTGGGGGAGGCAGCGGCTGGTAGCAGAAGGAAGTTGGAGAGAGACACACACACAGAGAGAAATATCCAGAGAGACAGAGACCCAAAGAGAGAAACCAAGAGAGGAGGAGAGAGGGGGGGGGGGGGAGGAGGGGGGGGGGGGAGAGGATGGGGGGGCCAGGATCTGGGTGACAGAAGGAAAGAAGAGATGGGGAGAGAGTCATCCAGAGAGGGGGAGGAGAGACAGATGGGGAGAGACAGACAGAGAGAGACTGAGAGGATGGGGAGAGAGAGGGAGAGAGCAAAAGAAATACGGGGGGGCGATTGGGGATGGGGCAAGGTCTGAATAGAGAGAAAGATGCTTTAGAGAGAGAAAAAGATGTAGAGAGAAAGAGACAGAGAGAGAGACCAAGAGAGTAAATAATGAGAGAAATTTAGGGGAGCGGGGTCTAAGTGGCAGAAGGTGCCTGGACACAGAAAGGCAGGTGCAGAAGGAAAGAGAGAGGCAGATGGAGAGACACTGAGACTGGGAGAGAAAGAGACCCAGGGAAGGAGAGACAGAGATAGAGACTGAGGAGGCATCCAAAGAAAGCTGGAGAAAAATAGGAGAGGGGCCGGGCTCAGATGAATGAGGGAGGTCAGAGATAAAGGATACCCCTGCTTCCTCCCCCACCCACATCCCCAGCCCCTGATCCCTACCCCCATCCCCATTTTAAAGCCACCACCCCCACCCCCACTAGCCTCCATCTCTCCACAGCATCGCTTGCCACCGCCACCGCCTCTTCCTGTCGTCATAGCAACAGGATCCAGGCGCCCAGCCAAGGCTGGCAGCCTCGGCCGGAAATGAGGGGAGGGCCTTTTAAAAAGAACTCCAAGAGCACTCCCCTTTCCCCAAATCCAAGGGAAAGCTCAACATCCTGGGTCTTCCCAAACTGCCCCCCCCCACACACACACACAAGTGGCAAGGGCAAAGATCCTCTGAAGATTTATATTATATTATATTATATTATATTATATTATATTATATTATATTATATTATCACACAATAGCATGCCTTTTTGAGTTCTACTAACAATTTTTTTTTTCTTTTTACCCCCTACCCACCCCTAGCTCAAACCTGATGGGGAAGAAGGGATGGAGTTAGATTCTTTCAAGATGGAGATGGGAGTGAGGACAAAAGTAGGATGTGAACAGCTTGGGTGGAAATAAGTCTTAAGAAATCTGTCTTAAGTTGGGTAGGAGGGCTATGCAACAGTTTGGAAAAGAATGGATATGTGAGTTCTAGAACTAGCCAGTCAGGAGGGGATGGGACAACTCCAGGTAGAAAATCTGAGACGAGAGTCAGAAAGTTTGATCTTGGGTTTAAATCTCAGAGATGCCCATAGCACAGCATGAACTTGGGCAAAATGTTTCCTCTCTTCTAGTTATAGGAGTTATAACCAGAAGACTCAGTTATAATGGGGGCAAAAACTGTCTCCAATTAAATGAGAACATTGATGAGAAAACGTCTTTGCACACTGCTCTAGACAAGCAGTTATTTCAGGACTGTGTCCTCATGTAAATACTGTCAAGAACCAGCCATGACCGTAGACTTGGGCAAGGCTGTTGGCGTGCTTCGTTGCCTTGTGGAATTCGTACAGAATCCTTGCAATGTGGGCGCTGGTGTTCCCATATTATAGATGAGTGAACTGAGGCTTGGAGATATACAGTGATTTGCTCAAATCATTCAAGGGATGAAAGGCAGAGGTAGAGATGATGCAGCCTCTTTGTGGTGGGTTCCCAAGGGTAGTCAGCAGTAGGTGAACTTCAGAGCCGCTTAACCTTTCTGGACCAGCTCCTCCCTTTGAGGGGCTGGCAGAAGACAGAGAAAACCTGTGTTCCCCACACATCCAATTACCTCCGCCTGGAGGAGCCATATCTTTCTGTCCCCAGCATCTCAAATTTCCACTGGAATTTCTATAGGTCAGTTTAGTTAATTCTTACCGTGCCCCCCGGGAGAAAGGAGTTTGGAGCAGCATTCTGACATCCTTGGTTTAGAAGCAAAGCAACACCAGCCTCAAGGGAAGGGACCTGGAATTCATTCATTTGAGAAATATTTGTTCAGCTTCTGCTCTTTTGTAAAGGAGAGGGACACAGCCTCAGACAAGAACGGTAGCCGATATAAATGGAGTGCTGAATATTACAGACTCTAAGTGATTTGCAGGCATTGACTCGGTCTTCCGGGTTCTGTTATTAGCCCCCCTTTTAAAGGTCTGGAAACTGGAGCTGAGGGAGCTAAGCGCATCAGGCAGGTAAGAGGTGGCAGTGGTGGAAATCAGAGTCAAGGCTTCAGATTCCAGAGCCTATATGGTTTTTCACTGCTTCTATGCTCTTTGGTGAGGGGAGGGGGGTGTTTATTTCCTAAATGGGGGAACTAAAAATAAACAATAACAAAAACAGATACTTTTAAATCGTGAAAACAACTATGAAGATAAAATAATCCAGGGTTTCTAAGCTTCAGAATGATTGATATTCGGGCTGGATAATTCTCTGTGGTGGGGGCTGTCCTGTGCATTGAAGGATGTTCAGCAGCATCCCTAGACTCTACTCCCTAGAAGCCAGGAGCAAGGGATTATAATGAAAAGAATTCAGTGTGTTCCACCTCACATCCTGTTTCTTATTAGAAAAGACTTGTAATGTTTTTTTTTAGCTGTCTCTTCTCTTGCTTGCCTTTACGTGCCTAAATAACGATTATCTTCTGGATGTGTCAGCGTTATACATTATGGATTTTTTTTCTCTGATAGATAAGGAACTAACTCATGTAGACCTCACTTTTCCCCCTTTCCTCCCCATATTTGTAGTTCGTCTATTGGTTAATTTTATAACCTTAAGTAATAGCTTTACATCATGATTTCTTGTGTCAGAGGGCATATCTCTCCCTTTTTTTTTAGCAGCTTTATTGAGGTAGAATCCACACACCATACAATTCACCCACTTAAAGTGTACAATTCAATGGCTTTTAACTATAATCACAGAAGAGTCCAATCATCAACTTTAGATCCATTTTAGAACATTTTCTTTAGCCCAAGGAGATACCACGCACCCCTTAGCCAGCCATCGTCCCCAACCCCCCCACACATGTATATCCCATCCCTAGTACACTAATCCACTTCCTTTATGTATAGATTTGCCTATTCTGGACATTTCATATAAATGGAATCATACAGTATATATTTGTTAGTGATTAGCTTCTTCCACTTAGCGTAATGTTTTCAGGGTTCATTCATTTTGTAGCCTGTACCATTACTTCATTTCGTTTTATTGCTGAGTAATATTCCATTGTATAGATATACTACATTTTATTTATCCATTCATCCATTGATGGACATTTGGGGGTATTTTCACATTTGGGCTGTTATGAGTAATGCTGCCGTGAACGTTCATATACAAATTCTTGCATGGATGTATGTTTTCATGTCTCTTGGGCCTCTACCTAGGAGTGGAATTTGCTGCATCATATTTTTACCCTTTTGAGAAATGAGATAGCATCTCTGGACTTCATGTTGTAAGATAGAAATATTAGACCCACTGATCAACCCTTCAGCTCTTAGAAGGACCCTTCAGAAGGGGTGTCACACAAGATGCAGATTATGGGCCCTTTTGGATCTCATTCCTAAATTTGCTCATGAATTCATCCTACATTATCCAAGACTTCCAATGGGTTTGACCTGGAGACCTAGAGACTGTAGACTCAGAGATAAGTTGGCTAAGCCCCTACCCTTGAAAAGATCCTCCACCCTCATATCCCCTGATCCCACGTGGCAGGCAGAATTCTAAAATGACCTTTCAAGATTCCCATCCCCTGGATGCTCATCCTCTAGAATCCTCTCTGCTTGAGTGTGGGCAAGATTTGTGAATAGGGTGGGGTGTCACTCCCATGATTAGGTTACATTATATGGCAATGTCAAGGGATTTTGCACATGTAATCAGTTGACTTGAAATTAATCAAAGGGAAGCTTATCCTGGGTAGGCCCGACCTAATCAGGTGATCTCTTAAAAAAGGATAAAGAGGTCAGAGACATTCAAAGTGAGAGATTCTCCTGCTGTCCTCAAAAGAGCAAACTGCCCTGTTGTAGAGAGGGCTGCGTGGCAAAGACCTGAGAAGGACAACTACTAGCAAGAAAATAGGGACTTCAGTCATACAACCACAAAGAAATGAATTCTACTCAATCTAAGGGAGCTTGGAAGTGGATCTCTCCCCACCTGATCTTCTGGATGAGGACCCAGCCAGCCGACATCTTGATTTCAGTCTTGTGAGACCCTGAGCAGAAGACTCAGTTACACTGTCCTGGATTCCTTATCTACAGACACTGTGAGATAATAAATATGTGTTGTTTTAAGCCACTGCATTTGTGGTAATTTGTTACGCAGCAGTAGATAACTAATACACCCTGTAAATCACATTGTGCTGTGAAGGTCACACAGGGCCAGTCAGCCAGTGTTGCATTAACACCTCCTCATGTCTCCCTCTCCCTCACTACTGACCCCCAGTCAGTCCCAATGTGCAGACCTCTCTCCCTCCTGGGTCCCTTTCATATCCGCTCCCTTCTCTGTCCTGTTCTTGTCTGGACTGTGCCACTGGGTTATGCCACTGGTCTCCCTCCAGTCCAATTTTCACTTGTCCCCGAAGGGCTCTTTCTAACATTCAGAGCTAACTCTGTCCTTCCTCTGCTTAAAATTCTCCTGTGGCTCCCTATTGCCCTCAGGAGAAAATCTGAGCTCCTTACCTATGTCCTTTTGCCAAGAGCACCAGTCCCATCTTATCTGTCTTCACTGCTGCCTCCTGCCAGCTGGAGTCATTTCCCCTGCTATGCCCAGCTCCTTCATGCTTTTGAAGTTTCTGAGTGTGGCTCCCTTGCCTGGAATCCCCTTCCATCTCTCAGCCATATGCCAAACCCTCTCCATGCTCTTGAAGATTCAGCTCACATGCTCCTTCGTCCAGGAAGCCTTCCCTGACATCTCTAGTCTGAATCAGGGGTTATAGCCATGCTTCCGCTATTCCCTATCGTGCCTCCCTTATAACACAGTCATCCTGCATTATGACTGGCATGTCAACCGGTCTCCCCCAGCAGTATGGGGGATGCTCAAGACAGGCACAGGTCTGGTTCACTTTGGGGTCCCCCAGAGCCCAGCCCTGGTTGGCAGGAAGCCCCTGTCCACAGGTGCTGAATGGATGGATGGATGGATGGACGGATGGATGAAGGAGTGAATGAAAGACTCAGGAAATGAGTGGATACATATTCTAGAGTCCCTCCCCTCCAGCAGCCAATCACAACCTCCTGTCCCTGTCCAACCTTTCTCCCCGCCTCATATCCTGAATGTGCTTTTTCCCAGGTGCTTGAGTGTTTCTCATCAACAACAGCTGGGGCCTTTGTGTTTTCTCAAGAGAAACAGAGTGGTGGTGGCGTGTTTTCTAGCTGTACCAGGAAGAGAAATCAGCGTTTCTAAAACGTCCTCATTCAGGGTGAAATGGAAATATTCCAGCGCTGGGGAGTCAGGTGGCCTGAGTTCCAATCCTGGCTTTTCTTTGTCTCCCTGAGGGACCCAGACCCAAACCCTGTTCTCTCTGTGCCTTCACCCTCTTGTCTGTAAAAGGGAATTGGGTGGGGAGGGGGTGCAGTTAGTATTCTCACTCTGAATGGGATGTTCTGGGACTGTGATTCAAAATCATACGTCCAAGGAATTCTGGCAGAGGTTTTGGGGTCTCTGTGAAGACCCTGAAATTATGTATGAAATTTTGTGAATATAGATATTCTTTTCTGGGGATCCATAGCTTTTATCTGATTCTCAAAGGGATCCCTAGTCCTCTTCAAATTAAGAGTCCTTGCTTATAAATCAATTTAGCAAAATATCATGTGTATAAAAATAAAGGCAGAAAAAAGGAGAGTACATAAATGCATAGATAATGTGTAAAGCAGATTTTCAGATTTTCACTAGTCATATCTTGGGCCCGATCGTTCTTCACTGTGGGGGCCATCCTCTGCACTGTAAGATGCTCAGCAGCATCCCTGGACTCTACCCGCTAGATGCCAATAGCACCCCCCCAGTTGTGACAACCAAACATGCCCCCTAGACATTGCCCAATGTTCCCTGGGAGACCCCAAGTGGAGAACCACTGGTCTAGAAGAAGAAACTGATGACAATCATTCCTTTTGCGAAGTGAGACTGGGATTGAGAAGAACGAGAAGAAGAAAGTTACTTTTCTCTTTCACCCTCTCTGCTGCTTAAATTTGAAAATCATGACTAGGTATTTAGTTTGTAATAAAAATGAGTTTATTGTTAAAATAAATTACCTCCATTCGATGGACCACTACATAGCTGTTGAAAAAATGAGGTAAATCTCTACGTCTGACATATTGCCTCCATGACACACAGCAGCAGTGCTTAAATCTTTGGTCTCAGGACCCCTCTACGTTCTTAAAAATTGTAGAGGACTCCAAAAGCATTTGTTTATGTGTTTTATGTCTATCAATATTTAACATATTCAAAATTAGAACAAAGAAGATTTTAAAATATGTATTAATTTAAGTAAAATAATAAACTCATTGCATGTTAACATAAACAAGTTATTTTAGGGAAAAATAACCATATTTTCCCAAACAAAAAAATATAGTGGCATTGGTTTATGTATTTTAAAATCTATTCAATGTTTGGCCTAATAGAAAAAAGTTGGATTCTCATATCTGCTTCTACCTTCAATCTATTGTGTTATCATCTGCTAGGAAGCCGCCAAGACTCTGGACTCTATAGACTCATGAGAGACTAAGAATGAAAAAGGAAAATGGTATCTTAAGGTTATTATAAAAATGATGTTGACCTCAAAGACCCCTTAAACAGGTCTCAGGGATGCCCAGGGTGCCTTGGCCATGCTTTGAGAACCACTAATGTGTAGTATTGTTCTGTAAATTAAATGGGTGCATAACACTGTGTAAAAATGATGATAGATAGATGAAATTATGTGGCTTCAACATACATGGAGGTATACAGCTCAGGAGACTCCCAGCATTCAAATCTTAGCTTGACCACTTACTAGCTGTGCGACCAGGAAACGGTTAATCAACCTCTCTGCGCTTCAGGATCTCATTTATAAAATGGGGATGATAATAAAAGCACCAACCTCCTTGGGTTATTGAATGTAAAGTGTTTAGGACTTGAATGCAAAGTGACTGGCACATACAAAGCACGCGATAAATTATGCAATTAATTTATGCAAACTATTATTATTAAGCAGCCTTGAAAAACAATAAGGTACAGTTATATAACTGGTACTAAATGGTCTCCATAATACATTGTCATGTGAAATTGGAAGGTACAGAACTGCGTGCATTCTTTGAAATGCTGTGTCAAATAAGCATGTATGTGCTACGTAGTCACCTGTGTGTGGATTTAAACAGGTGTGTATATGTTTCAATATGCATATAGTATTTTTGAAATTATACATTAAAGGATGGTAGTACCTGAGGGGGAGGGGGATTTCTGGATGTCAAGAGGTCAGAAGTGGACTGACTTTTCACAGCATTCCTTTCACAAAAGATAAACAAGTCTTTAACTATGAAATCCCATTCCCCCTTTTTTTTTTTTTTTTTTGCTGAGGAAGATTCACGGTGAGCTAATGCCTGTGCCAATCCTCCTCTATTTTTTTTTTTTTTTTTTTGGTATGTGGGACACCACCACAGCATGGCCGGTGAGTGGAGTAGGTCCATGCCCGGGATCCAAACCCACGAACCTGGGCCACCGAAGTGGAGTGCGAGGAACTATAACCACTCAGCCACAGGGCTGGGCCCCCATTCCACTTTTAAAATGTAAAAAACAAAACAACAACCAAAAAAAACTACCTTAATTTTTTAAAAGAACATAAATTTTAGGATTTTAGATTGTTAAGTTCTGGTCAAAATCAGCAAATTTCCAGCACTTGCACCACAATCGACCATCCTGCGGGCAAGACAGACAGCACTAACTGATCAGGATGGCAGACAGCACCAGTTGATGGGGACATCCTCTCCCACGAGCAGATGTTCAAAATCCTTCTCAACACTGTGTTCCGGGCAGCCACTAGGACTCGATTAATCTTGACAAAGAAGCTGAAACATATTTGCCATCCCAAATCTCAAGCATGACCTCCAGAAATTCCTGAAATCATTGAAAATGACTCAGGATATTTCCCTCAGGGAGTTTGATCCTGCTGAATCTGAATTCTTTCCTGTTAAACTCCCCCCAGGACTCTCCCTGCTCCAGAGGGATTTGGAGTGCTTCTAGCACATCCTCCTCCTTTTTAACAGAAAAAGAAACGGAAGCCCCAGAGATTCAAAGACCTGCTCAAGGTCACAGAATGAGTTTGCATCAAATTTGTAGTAGTAAAACGCAGCAGCTGGGAGAGAAGACTCAGATCAGACTGGCTGGGTACAAATTCTCCTTTGCCTCCTACTAGCTAGGTGACCTTACCTCCCTGAGTCTCAGTTTTTTCATCTACAAAATGGGGCTATTTGGAGTGCCTCACTCACAGGATGGTTGGGAGAATCCGATGAGCTAATAAATGAGAAGTGCGCAGCACAGTGACTGACACCTAATGACAGCTTGATAGATGCGGCCATTAAACCACATAGCTTGACAACTGTGGTTGTGGTTGCAGAAGTTGTTCTGATTGCTCCTGAAGAGGCTAAATGTAGACAAGGCAGAGAACTGGAGAGCTGGTACCGTGTTCCCTCTTCAATACATTTCAAGAATAAGCTTATCAAACATTTAGGCTGTTTTCAATCCCTCAGTGTGGTGGGTGAGATCACAGATTTTAGACCCCGCTTTGGAGCCTCCATCCCTCACCTGGGAAATGTGTGTGTGTGTGTGTGTGTGAGAGAGATAATTCCTACATACAGGGCTGCTGGGAACACCTCATAAGGTCATATATGGGAGGAAAGTGGGGCTTATAGTAGGTGTGCAATAAATGGTAGCAGTTATTCCTCAAAGGAGTGAGCAAGCCAAGCATTAGGAGAATCCACTGCTCCCTGGTGCAAGAAGGAAGATCAAGTTTTGGAACCAGATGAACCTAGTTTCAGCTCACGGCTCTGTCAATTTCTTCTGTGTGACCCTGGGTGAGTCATTTTGCCTCTATGGACCTATCTGCAAAGTGAGTCCTTTAAGTAAACTCAACGTGCAGGCTTGAGGAGAAAATTAAATGAAGCAATGAATGTAGAAGGAAGGTGAGTAATGGTAACCCACTCTAAGTGGTCAGAGTAACAACGGGAGTTCATTTTTATTGATCTTGACCTGTCTTTTGCTGTCCTACATGCTTTGCACGGACTTAATTATAAAATGCTCCTGTTAAGAATTATGAGGATTAAGCAATTTAACAAACACCAATCTCATCTTACTCTGTAGCACCCTAGGCTTAGGGCCCTAGGGGTGGAGACCTGGACCCAGCCCCCTGTATCCAATGCCCTTCCCCTGGGCAGGCAGAGAAGTGTTTGAAATAAAGTTTATTGAAGTTTCTGTCGATATTTACATATGATACACGGTAAATAACAGAGCCAGGCCCTCCCATCCCACCCCTTCCCCACTCCCAGAGCCCTCCCTCCCCCCAGCCTCGTTAAAAATCGCTGCGTAAAGACAGGTTAACTGCTGCGCTCCTCCCTCCCCCCTCCCCCTAAGATGCAAACTAAAAGCCCCCGTCCCTCCCCTGTCCCCCTCCCCCCACCCCGGGGGCCTTCCTTGTTCCGTGTACAACACTGTGCTACCTCGGCCCTCCTCCCCTAACAAGGGGGGTGGGCGAGTTTCTAGTGTCCCCACCCAATCTGTCCAAGGGGGCGGACGGACCCTTGAAAGAGGCCAGAGCTGGAATTTGAGACGGGAAGGGGGACTTCAATGAGGAGGAGTGACAGAAAATGGAAGACTTCAAGGTTTGGGGGGTGTCAACCCCCGCTACTGCCTCTCCCTCCCCCGACGGGGCCTCAGGGGGGAAGAGGCGGGCACAGGTGTGGAATTGGCGGAGGAATCTCCTCCACCCTAGCGTCTCCATCTCAGTGTGGTGTGCGGGCTGGATGCACCTAGGGGCTTCGGATGAGCAGGTGGGAAGGAGGAAGGGAGATCGAGTTAGAGAAGGAAGAAAAAGAAGCCAAGGACAGCTGAGAAAGCAAGAAGATCCATTAGGCAGCGCCCCCCAAAAGGCAGGTAACCTTCAGGAGGCCGAGAAGAGCCCAGCCAGTGAGAAAGAATGGGGTCTCCCAAGGGGGCAGAGAAGAGTGTGGGGGGGGGGGCGGGAAGACCAGATTAACCATACCCGGGGCCTCCAGCCCCTCACCTCACCCTGGAGCTGTGGGCGGAGAAGGAGGCCCCCCCCACTGCACCTGAGGACCCCAAAGGTCCAAAGGTGAAATTGGGCCAGGAAAGAGAGGAGTCAAGGCAGAGGGGAGAAGAGGTTGGTTGGCATTCCTGACGGCTGCCAGAACCTACTCTCCAGCCCAGCGCTCCTGCCGCCAGACGAAAGGCTGCGGGCCTCAGGGGAGGTGGGCGCCTGCGCAGCCCACTGCTCGGAAGCAGGTGCACAGCGCAGGGGAACTCTGGCAGGTAATTGGCTGGGAGATGCGGGGCCAGAGGAAAGGGGCGGGCCTTACAGGAAAGGGGGCGGGCTATCTAGGGGGAGGAGCCATCTGGAAGTGGAAGGGGCCAATGAAGTGGAGAGGTCAGGAAAGGGGGGAGGAGCAATTGGAAAAAGGGCGGGGTTAGGGCGACGGGGCGGGGCCATTGGGAAGGGGGCGGGGCCTAAAGCTTGCGCAGCATCCTCCAGGTGGGAGCCGGGAGTCCCAAAGAAGGGAGGGGAGCTGCGTTGCGGGGAGACCCGTGAGGAGGAGGAGGGGACCTCCGAGAGGCAGGGCCTCAGCAGGGCGAGGTGGAGATGTGCAGGTGGTCCGGGTACTTGATGGCGGGAGGGTAGTTCTGCGTCATCTGGATGGATACGTCGCTGGAGATGTCGGAGGGGCTGCGGCCGCGGCGCCACGCCTCGGGCTGCAGAAACTGGCCCGAGTAGTCAGAGCAGTCGCTGAGACGCGGGCGGTAGAAGGCCGGGTGCGGGCGGTACATCTCCTCCTCCGCGTAGCGCTTGGTGAACAAGTACACGGACATCACGCCAGCCCCCTGTGGCGACGCATGATCAGTGTCCCAGAGGCTGGACCGGGGCTCCTCTTACCCCAAGACTCAAAACCCCCAACCCCTCCTCTCCCAGGACCCAAGATCCAGGCCTGCGGCTTCCTCCTTCCCGAGAACCCAGGAATTAGGGCCCCAGCCCCTCCTACTCTAGACCTGGGAGTCCAGACCCCCAGCCCCCTGCTCCCTCAGACCCAGGAGTCCACACCCCCAGCCCCCTCCTGCCTCAGACCCAGGAGTCCAGGCCCCCAGCCCATCCTTTCCCGGGATCCAGGAGTCCCAGCCCCCAGCCACCACCTCCCTCTTAATCCAGAGTCCACACCCCCAGCCTCCTCTTCCTCCTGGACCCAAGAATCAGGTCCCCCAGACCCCTCCCCATTCAAAACTCTAGAGTCTGGGCCCCACAGACATCACCTCTTTGAGTAGGAAGGAGGAAGCAGCAAAGGCAAAAGACCACCCGTAGCGATAGTGGAAATACTGCTCAGAGCTGCTGGGCCTGTTCATGACCTCGTCGTTGATGCTGGAAATGTAAAGAACCAAGCCCACCACCAAGGAGAGGCCTGGGGGAGCAGAGGGGTGCCCTGGTCCATTAGCAGCGGACCCCTCTCCCCAGCCCCACACCCTCCCCATCTCACTGCCGTCGTCTCCCTTCCCCTCCCTGCTCTGTCCTGGACCAACTTCCATCTTTTGGAGCCCCTTGTGTGCTGGGCCTTGGCCGGGTGCAGAGTCCTGAGATGCATCAACAACCTCCCCTCCCCCCAAATCTGCCTTCCAGGGGCTCACATTGCAACTGGGGAAGGCAAATCTGGACACTGGTCAACGGTCACACACATGGTGATATGTACTTTAAAGGAAATGGCAGCACAGAGCTCTGTGGCTCCAGAAGAGGCACGAAACCCACCTGGGTGGGAGCGGGGGTGGCAGAAGTCCAGGAAAGCTTCCTGGAAGAATGGCTTTGTCCAAGTCCTAAAGGATGAGGCCTCTGGGCAGAGGGAACAGCTTGGGCAAAGGCTTGGAGGGGGAACATTGAGCTGATCCACTCATGTAGCTAAAACATGGGCCATGGGCAAAAGAAATGGAGCCAGAGAAGGAGGTAGGGACACAGCCATGATGAGCCTTGCATGCCAGGCTGAGAAGCCTGGCATTGATGCCAAGGGCACCAGGGAGCCATGGAAGGTGTGGATCAGAGGAAGGACAGGGCCAGATCGGAGTGTTGGAAGGCCCTTTTAGGGCTGGTTGGTTCTGGGGAGAGACTGGAGGGGAGAAACTGGAGTTGTGATATTCTAGGAGGAGAGGATGAGGCCTGAGCTGAGGATATGGATAATAATAGCAACAACAACGTCAATGATAATAATAATAGCAACTGCTTATATAGGTCTTGCTCTGTGCCAGGCACCATCCTTAGTGTTATATATATATTAACTCATTCAAATTTCACAACAACCCTTTCAAGTAGGTGCCATCTTTATCTCCACTTACGATGAAGAAATCGAGGCACATGGAGAAGGTGAGGAGGAGAGATCTGGCTTGAGAATTTTTAAGAGGCAAATATCCCTTCCTCAAGATGAATTTTCTTTTAATCAGTAGCCATACCAAGGGTGGCTTAAGGAGGCTATAAGTCCCCTGCACTAAATTAATCCAAGTAATCCTTATCAGCATCTTCCCCCAGAATCCTACAAATCATCATCTGTGTGCTCATCACATTCAAAATAAATCTAAATTCCTTCCACTGCCTACAACAGGGGTGAGCAAATTATGGCCCGAGGGCTAAATCCAGCCCACCTCCTGTTTTTGTATGGCCTCGTAGCCAAGAATGGTTTTTCCTTAATTAAATGGTTGAAAAAAATTGAAAGAAGAATGATGTTTGTGGCACATAAAAGGTATGTGAATTTCACTTGGCAGTTCCTCAAAGTGTTAAAGATAGAATTACCATATGACCCAGTGATTCCACTCCTAGGTGTCTGCCCAAGAGAACGGGAAACATATGTTCACACAAAAACTTGTGCATGAATGTTTGTAGCAGCATTATTCATAATAGCCAAAAAGTGGAAACAACCCAAATGTCTATCAACTGAAAGAATAAACAAAATGTGGTATAGCCATATAAAGGAATATTATTCAGCCAAAAAAAGGAATGAAGTACTGATTTATGCTACCACATGGATGGACCTAGAAAATACACTAAGTGAAAGAAGCCAGATGCAAAAGACCACACACCGTATGGTTCCATTTATAGGAAATGTCCCAAATAGGGAAATCCATAGAGATAGGAAGTAGATTGGTGGCTGCCAGGGAATGGGGTGGAGGGGGGATTATGACTGACTATTAAAGGGTGTGAGGTTTCTTTCTGGGGTGATGAAAATGTTGTGAAATCAGGCAATGGAGATGGTTGCACAACCTTGTGAATATACTAAAAACCACTGAATTATATGAACTTTAGATTATGTGATTTATAATATCTCAATTTTAAAAGTATATGCATTTCAAATTTCAGGGTCTATAAATAAAATTGTATTGGAACACAGGCACGTCTGTTTGTTTTCATGATGCCATGGCTGCAACAGCAAAGTTAAATAGTTGCACAGAGACTAACTGTATGGCCAGTTAAGCTGAAAATATTTGTTACCTGGCCTTTTACAGAAAAACTTTCCTGACCCCTGGACTACAATGCCTACATGGTCTGGTGCCTGCCAACAACATCCCTGGTCAGTTTCTCCTTGTTTCCTCTACTTAGACTACGTGAGTCCCCCCCATCCCTTCCTTGAACACATCAAACTCATTTCTGCCTCAGGGCCTTTGCTCCTGCTGTTTCCTCTGCCTGGAATGCTCTCCCCCCAGATTTCTCCATGTCTTTTTCTGTCACTCCATTTAGATCTCTCCTCCCTTGTCACCTCTTTAGAAAGGTATCATCTCCTTGCTTTTTTTTTTTTTTTAAAAAAAATGCTCCCTCACTCAAAATAAGAGAAATGCAGATGAAAACTAAGAAGAGATACCATTTCTCATGCATCAGATTGTCAAAAGTTTAAAAGCTTCACAGCATACTGTTTTGGTGAGGCCAGAGGACACAGAAGCTCTTATACGTTGCTGGTGGGAATGCAAAATGGCACAACCCCTATGGAGGGGACTTCAGCCATATCTAACAAAACCACACATGTCTTTATCCTTTAATCCAGCAATCTCACTTCTAGGAATTTACCCTGAAGATACCTGTTCAAGGATATGAGAGCACACGTGCACAAGTTAACTCACTGCAGCATGATTCCAATATGGCACAATATTGGAAATGACCTAGACCCCTACACAGAGGATTAGCGGAATAAACTAGAAAACATCATATAAGAGAGTATCGTGCCACTGTGAAATGAGAATGAGGGAGATCTTTACGATTGATATCACTAAGTTAAAAAAGAAAGTAATGAACACAGGACGCTGCCTTTTACGCATAAAGAAAGGGTACATAAAAATACTTATGTGCATCTGCTGATTTTTGCAAAAAGAGACATCAGAAGGAAAATAAACAAATGAAGTTGATCACCTACAGGAGGGAGGTGAGAACAGCAAGGAGAGATGGGAAGGAACTGGTGTTCCTTTCAGTGCATATTTGTGCATGATTCTGACCTTTGGAACTATGCTAATATTTTATACATGCAAAAAATAAAATCAACAAGGATGGGGAAAAAACTAAAATTGATACAAGCAAAAATAAATGAAGCTAACTTTATATCAAATGAACAACATAACCACAGGAGTAATTCAAGTAACTTTTGAATACAGTACTTTGATTATATATCTCAGTCTACAGACAAACAAGATTTCTGCAAAGAAATCTTGAACCTTACTGAGTAGGTTTTTTTGTTGGGAGTGGGCTAGGGATAGCAGTTCTGAAATTATTCTGAGTGTGTTGTAGGGTTGAGCAAATGTGTAAATATACGGATGCTTTGGGGAGCTGGAGTTCTCATTCTGAAAGAAGGAAGATACAGATCAGAATGGGGTAAGGCAAGGAAGAACCCTGTGGTGTTAGGTCTAGTACAAACTCCTGTTTTACCAATATATACCATTTCTCGGCTTTGTGTCCTGAAAGATTGTAGAAGCAGTGACATCTCAGCAGCAATGAGCACACCTAGCGCCCAGATTTTGGTCTCTAATATCATCCCCCACTAAATAAGGAACTAGAGATCCCAGGAGAAATAGCTAATTTGAAGCCTGGGGCAGGGGCATAAAAGTGTACTTGGGCCACAAGGTAAGGAAGTGCTCAAAAAAAGAAAGGGACATGTCAGAAAAAGACACAGGAACTAGTTTGAGGGGGGTTCCTGTAGTCCAATTGGAGATAATTTGAACATCAAAATGAATAATAAAAGGAATGGCAGATAACACACTGAATTAAAAAAATGTAAATGCATACTGACATATTTTTAAAGAAAGAAAATTCTTCTTTTCAGTGGTATACGTGTAGATGGAAAAACAAAGTTAGAAAACACCATTTGCAGGGCAGACCCGGTGGCATAGTGGTTAAGTTTGCACATTCTGCTTCGGAAGCTCAGGGTTCCCCGGTTTGGATCCTGGGCGCGGACCTATTCACCACTCATCAAGCCATGCTGAGATGGTGTCCCATATAGAAGAGCTACAATTCTACAACAATGATACAGAACTATGTACTGGGGCTTTGGGGAGAAAAAAGAAAAAAGAGGAAGATTGGCAACAGGTGTTAGTGCAGGGCCAATCTTCCTCAAAAAAGAAAGAAAGAAAGAAAAGAAAAGAAAACACCATTTGCAACCCTAGTAGTAATATTAGGATTCAGGCAAGTATCATCAGTGGACGCTAAATCACTGGATGATAGACTCTCCCCATGGAATATCTATTAACTACAAAGAGATTTTTTTAAAAAAAGAACTTCCCTTATTGTAAAGGAACCCGGCAGATACCACCTTAACTAAGTGATCAAAGCTAACATCAGCAGTAACGGGGCCGGGGCCGACTGACACCATTACCTCCCGAGGTGAGCGAGCCACTGCTTCATTTATGTAGGGTTCCTGCTGAAAATGTGTAACCTGACTCCACTTCTGAGGAGACTCTGGGGTTTTCTACAGAACAACTGGCTGCACTCTTCAAAAAACGTCAACATGAAAGATTAAAAAAAAAAAACAAAGGCAGAGGAGCTACATAAAAGATGAAAGGAGACGAAAGAGACACCACGAGGAAACAGAAAGCGTGATCCTAGACTGGATCTCGGATCGGGGGGGAAATGACTCTAAAAGACAGCACCGGGACAACTGGGGAAATTTCAACGTGGACTGTGTGTTAACCACAGCACCGTATACATGTTAAACTTCCTGAATTTCATTATTGTACTGTGGTTAGAAAAGAGAATGCACTTGTTTTTAGGAGACACTTGCTGAAGTATTTAGGGCTGAAGTGTTTGCAACTTGTGTCCGAGTAGTTCCATTAATATACATATATATATACATATATATACATATATGTATACATATATGTATACATATATGTATTGGGCCGGCCCCGTGGCTTAGCGGTTAAGTGCGCGCGTTCCGCTGCTGGCGGCCCGGGTTGGGATCCCGGGCGCGCACCGACGCACCGCTTCTCCGGCCATGCTGAGGCCGCATCCCACATGCAGCAACTAGCAGGATGTGCAGCTATGACATACAACTATCTACTGGGGCTTTGGGGGAAAAAATAAATAAATAAATAAAATTATTAAAAATATATATATACGTATATATAAAACAGATATAATACATACATACGTACATACATAGAGGGTAAGGAAGAAAGAGAAAGGCAAATGTGGCAAAATGTTAAAAATTGGTCCAGGTGAAGGATATGAGAGTTCATTGAATTATTTTTGCAAATTTTCTGTAGGTTTAAATACTTTCCAAAATGAAAAATTTTAAATAAAATAGGTATCCCAAAATGAAGTTTCCTCCCAAGGTGCCAAAGTGTTACTCTGCAAATTGCTTATTCATTGTTAAGAGAAAAATGTACCTTTTCAATGGAGAGCTCTGATGACCACCACCTTGACCAAGAGTTCGAACTTCCACTCATGGTGGAACAATCTGACATTATTTGCTACCTGAAGTGAGGGCATAGGAAGAACACAGCACCACCTCTGAATCTTCTTGCCAAACATGTTTAACTTGAATCTAATGAAGCCTCCAGTCTAGACATAACTTCCAGGTTACAAAAGATACAAGGAAAGAGGAACAAATTAAATGATGCCATGAGGAAACAATCAAACAAATCTAGGATGTGGGATATTCTACAAGACACCTCATCCTGTAGTCTTCAAAAGGACAATGATATGGGTCAAGCAAATAATACCTGAGCCACTGATCAATGTTAATATCTGAAAAAGAGAAGCAATCAGGGGCTGGCCTGGTGGCATAGTGGTTAAGTTCGCACGCTCTGCTTCGGGGTTCACAGGTTCGGATCCCGGGCGCGGACCGACACACAGCTTATCAAGCCATGCTGTGGTGGCGTCCCATATAAAGCAGAGGAAGATGGACACGGATGTTAGCCCAGGGCCAATCTTCCTCAGCAAAAAGAGGAGGATTGGCAACAGATGTTAGCTCGTGGCTAATCTTCCTCACAAAAAAACAAAAGAGAGAGAGAGAGACAACTAGATATGATTATGCCTCCTGATGTAATGCAGCACAATGGAAACAGCACCACCTATCTATGAAGTATTTTTTGCCAAAAAAAATAAAATAAAATAAAATAAAACTGGATCTGATCAACAACAGTTTTACAGGAAAACACAGGGATGAATGAACATACCACAACACAGGAACACAATTGGAAAAATCCAGAAAGTGGGAATCCTACAAGACAAATGACCAGATTTCTTCAACAAATAAATGGCAAGAAAAAAAGAGGAGAAGGACTGTTACAGGTTTAAATAGGCTTTGGAGGGGCCAGCCCGGTGGCGCAAGCGGTTAAGCACGCGTGCTCCACTGCGGCGGCCCGGGATTCACCGGTTCGGATCCTGGGTGCGCACCGATGCACTGCTTGGCAAGCCATACTGTGGCAGCGTCCCATATAAAGCAGAGGAAGATGGGCACGGGTGTTAGCCCAGGGCCAGTCTTCCTCAGCAAAAAAAGAGGGTGATTGGCAGATGTTAGCTCAGGGCCGATCTTCCTCACACACACACAAAAAAAGAGGCTTTGGAGATCTGTCAACTAAAGGCACAAGTGGAATTTGGATCCTGATTCGCAACAAAGTAATTGTAAAAAGGCAATTATGAGACAAGTGAGGAAGTTTGACTAAATAGTAAATGATATTAAGCAGCTAGTCTTAATTGTTTGGATATGATAATGGAACTGTGGCTATGTTAAATAACAAAGTACTTATTTCTCAGAAACATACTGAAATATTTGTGGAGGAAAGAATTTAATGTCTGAGACTGGCTTTAAAATAATGCATTGCAGTGCAGAAGGGAGATATGGCAGTATGACTAAGAAAAGATTCGCCGTATGTTGATAATTGTTGAAACTGAGTGAAGGATACATGAGATTTGGTTATTCTGTCCATTCTATATTTTTCTAGTGAACTATATTTTAAAAGTCAGTGTTGTAAAAAAAAAATAGTGGAACTAGTCTAGACTAAAAAAGACATGAACTAAATGCTATGCATGAACCTAGACTGAATCCTGGTTCTGGGGGAAAAGCTATAAAAGGCATTCTTGAAACAACTGGGACAGTCTGAAAATGGAATGTTACACTATGGAATTATTGTAAAATTTCTAGGTGTGATAATGGTGTTGTAGTAATGTAGAAGAGTGTCCTTACTCTTAAGCAGTGTGTACTAAAATGTTTAGAGATGAACTCTCATGATGCCTGCAACTTACTTTCAAATGGTAAAGCCACACTCTGTGTGTGTGTGTGTGTGTGTGTGTGTGTGGAGAGAGAGAGAATGAGAGTGGGAGAAAGAGAGAGAGAGATTACTGCAAAACATTAGCAAAATGCAGGATCTGGGTAGATCTAGGTAGAGGAAGGTATACCTGTGTTCATTGCACTATTCTAAAGATTTCAAACTTTTCATTAAGAAATTGGAGTGATTGAGGGGGGATAAAATAATTACCCCCCCATCACTCTCCTTCCCTTTAACCAGCTTTATTTTTCTTTGTAGCACTAATCACCACCTAGTGTTATATTTTCCATCTATTTGTAATTTTTTTGGTCATACATCTCCCCCAGCTTCACTAGGATGCTTGGAACTAGTCTACCGTGTTCCCAAGTGCATTCTTAGCATCTAGCACAAGATCCAGTGCATAATAAATACTACAAGAATGGATGAATATACTTGCTACACAACTGGAACGTCTAGAAAAGCTCATTACTTTCTCTCCCCTTTTTAATCCATTCTAAATCCCACCATTCCTCTATCTCCTCTAAGAATGAACCTTTTCTTGCTCTGAACTTCCATAGTGCTTTCAACTTCTCATATTACATAATTTTGACATTCAAGAAGAAGGGGCTCGTGAAGTGTTACATGCTGGAAAGGCATTTGAGATAGGTCTTGAGAGACGAGCAGGTTTATAGGAAAGGAATACCAAAGGAAGCCCAGAAGCCACACTCATTCAGGTACCCTAGTCAAATGAAGAGGAGTCATCTTGATTTCTTTCTCTCTCTCATCCATCAAGGATGGTCAGTCATCAAGTCAAGTGTCCACTTCACTTCCTGAATCTCTCATAAATCTAACCCCCTTTTTGCACCCCCAAGCCCTCTACCCAGCTAAGGCTTATTCGCTATGCCTGTACCATTGCCCCCAAATCCTTATCTCCCTGCTTTAGATACCGGTTCTTTCTAAAACCCATACTGCACTCTATCCTTCTCTTATCAAAATTCTTCCTTGGCTCTCTACTATCCACAGAAGAAGGTGTTCACTCTTCAGCCTGACGTTCCAGGGGCTTATGATCTGATTTCTGCTAATCACTCCTGCCTCACCGTAAGTCCCATGTTTCACATTACAGTTCTAAATAACAAACATTCTCCTTAAGAAGAGTCAGGAGCGGGGGGTGATGTGAAGGAAACAAATATTTCTAAAGAGAAAGAGGCTCTTGCTATTGTTGTTGTTGTTGTTGCTTTCTTTTTTGTCTTTACTAATTTTAAACTATCTAAAAACAATGTCAAAAGGTAAGTTATTCTTGTCATTCTTTCTCCTTCCCAGACATTTTACAGTGGCTCTGGTTCTCCAGAGATAATCTTCTTTTCCTCCTTCCCTCCCCCCTTTCTTTTTCTGGAATCCAATTGTCTCCCTCCCCCCTCCATGACATCTGCTCCAGAATCCTTAGAGCACAGTCGGCAAGAATCGCCGATGTTCCAAGTTGAATAGAAATAACCTGGCTTTAGAACAATAGATTTGCAGGACCATGGAGAGCTGCACATGCATCTACCCCCATCTTAGACGTTTTCCAGGGTCTTAACACTAGCTGTGAATTCCATCTCCACTGCCATTTCAGCATCATGCACTTAGATGTCACCTCCTCTTGGAATCCTGGTGACTCCCAGCCTCCTCACCTCCCTCACCTCCTCACCACCAACTTGGCACCACTGTGCCAAGTTAATGCATCTTCCCTTTTCCCAGAATGCCCTGAGCTGTCCTTATCATTCCTCCATTCTATAAATATATCAATACCTACTTTGTACCAGCAACTCATCTAGCCTCTGCAGATACAAATGAAAGCATATTTGTAAAAGTCCCCGCCTTTTGGAGTTTACGTTATGGGAGAAGAGGACACAAAACAAATAATATGACTGACAATAGCAATAAATGCTATGAGACAAATATAAAATGGGCAAAATTATAGTATTGTGGGGGCAAGGCAACATAACGTACTGTTGTCAGAGAAAGAAACTCTGGAAAGGGAAAGTTTGACCCCTTTGAGAATCAGGGAAGAGAGACTTCCAAGCAAGGAGGAATAACGAGAGTAATAGTCCCCAGGTGGGATTGAGACTTACATTTTCAAGGAATAGAAGGAGGCCAATGTGGCTGAAGTTATAAGCAATGGAGAGAGTGTTAGTGGGTTATAAAATGAGGTCAGAGATCTGAGCGCTAGCCGAATCATGGAAGACCTGTAGGGCAGCACGAGGAGTTTGGACACATTCTAAATGCACCGGGAATCCATTGATGCATTGAAGAGACTTCAGCAGGTGTGTGACAAGCTTTGATTGACATGTAGTTGGGGGCTGTTTTGTGATTGACAGCATGTAGCCTCTCATTTAGGATTCAGCCATGTCTCCAGTGCCCAGCACAGGGCCTGGCATGTAGGCTGTCTCTGTAAATGTTTGAGGAGTTAATGAATGAACAGAAGAAGAGGACATGTTTGAAGATCAGGGGTTAATATGGGCCACGCTTGGGAAACATGCCTTTTATGACCTGGGAAAAGAAAATCAATGTCACTCCAGCCTCCTCCCCTCTTCTCTCACCAACCATATCCAGTCAGTCATCAGTTCTATTGATTCTTCTGTCAATATCCTTCTCTTTCAAAGCCACTCCGTCAACTTTATCCTCCCAGCCCCAGCCCCAGCTCAAACCTTATCTGCTATTGCCCAGACCACTGCATTTGGTGGTTGGTTTGCTCATTTCAAGTCTCTTTCCCTCTAGCCCATTCCAAACAGAGGTCCCTGAGAAACGTTTAACACCCATGTGTGACCCAGTCCCTCCTCTGCCCCAAGCTTTCCACCACTTTCTCCAGAATTGAATGCCAACTCCACAATTTGCCAGACCTCAGGCAACTCCTGTCTGTCCTTCTAAGTCTTGGTTTCCTCATTGGGAACATGAGGTGGTTGGACTAGACCATTCCATTCCAAGATCTAAGATATGAGTACTATTTCCATCCTTTCAAATCTCCTTCGTTTGTATGATTTTTAATTGTGATGGAGCAACTTAACCTCTGAAAGCTTCTGTTTCCTCAACTGGAAAATGAGAATAATAATGGTATCTGCCTTAGAAGGTGAAGAAAAAGAAATAACAATTTGCATGAAGCACTTAGAACTTCCCCAAACCACAGCCCTCAATATAGTGTTTACTATTATGGTGGTTGTTGTTACTACTACTGTTCATTTATGTGTGTATTTATTTATTTAAAACTATCACGTGTTGAGCACTCATTATTATAGGCATGGCACTGGGTCGGGCCCTTCAAATCCATTATCTAGACCAGGGGTCAGCAAACTGTGATTTGTCCCACCACCTGGTTTTTGTATGGTTTGTGCGCTGTAGCTCACATGGTGAGTAAGTGGTAGGATTTGAACGCAAGTCTTTCTAGGTTCACAGCATGTACCTTCAGCCACTACACTCCACAACCTGGAAACTGCATGACTGGATACATTGGGGTGGGGTGCACAGGTCATAGTCTATGAAATGAATTGGAGGAAAGGGTTCAGGAAGTAGGGGTCAATCTCTCCAAATTACTCTATTGTTACATCAGAGGCCTGACTTCTAGCCCTGATCCTCAGCTTGACCCTGGTGCATTGGTATGAACATGGGTTTTGTGATAAGAATACTTTTAATTCTAATCCCAGCTTGGCCACTGACTAGCTATGTCGCCTCCTCTGATTCCACTTCTGTGAACAGCAAACAATGGAATTTTCCTTCATACGTTTGGGTGGGTCGAATAAAAGTCTCCATGCTACCTATCCTTGCCCCACTTTCTCTCTCTCTAGGCCACTATTTTTCCATCTGAAAAACGATGAGAACTTTCTGCTCTGACACTCTGGGACGGTGGTGTTCTACAGGTCTTATTTTAGCTCAGTGCCTGGCTCCACATGCCATGATTCAAGTCCGCACAGAGGTTGCCCCCTGGTTTCCCCAGAAAAGGTCTCAGCAGGTTAGGTTGGAGGCAAGGAGGAGGTGTAGGCTAGAGAAAGCTGAGTGAGGAGCTGGGAGGAGATTGGGGGAGGGGGTATTTCAAAATCCGTCTTCAACTATTTGCAGAGCCAACTGTAAAGAGGGAGCCAAGCGCGGGTCCCAGGGGACAGAATGGAAATGAGACATACAGCGGGGTTTGTTCATAAAATATCAACTGAGTGAAAAGGACCTGAACGGAGTTTAATTAAATTATGCTGAATTAATTTGAACTGAAGTGAAGAATTGAGTCACAATGGATTGAGGTTAGTTGGACCTGATGGATGGAATTAAAAGTATTACAGCTGAGCTGATCTGGGCTGACCTGAGCTGACTTGGGCTGAATCGGACTGTAGCGAGCTGAAATTCGGAGGAGGGTAACATTTCAGAAAGAACTCTACTCTGAAACTCAGGACACTCGAGTCCCTGGGCCCCAGCTTATGCTGGCACCTTGGGCAATTCCCTGCACAATTCCAGACCTCGGTACCCGCATTTCATCAAGTGAGTGCTAATAATAACTCCCAGGCAGAGATGTTATGAGAAGGGTGTCAGATCACGCATGCAAAAGAGCCTCGTATTTCAAAGGAAAAAAGAACTGTAAACCAATATAGAACTCTACCTAATGACACGAATGGTGAAGTATTTAGGGTGAAGTGTACCGGTGCCTGCAACTTACTCTCAAATGCACTTAAAAAAAAAAAAAAAGATAGATTGATGGATGGTTAGAAATATAGATAGATGGACAGATAGAGGATAAAGCAAGTCTAGTAATACGTTAAATGGTTGACTCTAAGTGGTGGGTACATGAGTGGTCACTCTAAAATTCTTTCAACTTTTCTTTGAAAATTTTTCAAATAAAATGTTGCATAGAAAATAAAGAGCCTTGGGGGCCGGCCCCGTGGCTTAGTGGTTAAGTGCGCGCGCTCCGCTGCTGGGCGGCCCCAGTTCGGATCCCGGGCGCTCACCGATGCACCGCTTCTCTGGCCATACTGAGGCCGCGACCCACATACAGCAACTAGAAGGATGTGCAACTATGACATACAACTGTCTACTGGGGCTTTGGGGGAAAAATAAATAAATAAAATTAAAAAAAAAAAAGAAAAGAAAGAGCCTTGGGATCTGTTGATTGCTAAAATATCAGGAGTGGTTAAAAATACAGCCTCTGGAGGTGAAATGCCTGACTTTGAGTCCCAGCTCTGCCTCTCACTGGTTGTATGGCCTCGAGCAAATGACTTCATCTCTCTGAGTGCTTGTTACCCTATCTGTAAAATGGGGCTATTAATAGCATTTGCCTCACAGGGTTGTTGTGAGTATCAGAACAGAGTCCGGAACCTAATTAGCACCCAGTAAGCGTTCGCTATGATTTGGTCGTCCAAACAACGCTGTGGAATGGGCGCCGCTATCTCCATTTCACAGAGAAGCAGAGTGGGGCTCAGAGAGGTTCTGCAACTCCTCCAGGATTACACAGCAAGGAAGGGGCTTTCTTAGCGGAAGAGCGACCACAGGTTCCTGGAACCTAAAATAGTCCCCCAGCCCCTAAGTCCTTTCCTTGGGCTCACCCGATAGGATGAAGAAGATGCCAGAAACGAAGGCCAGAATGGTCCTCTGTGGGCGGATGTGGCCGATGTTGCTGATGACGAAGGCCGTGAACACGAGGAAGAGACTGACCATGGGGAAGGGAGTGGCTGTGCGCACTGTCTCTGGGGGAGGAGCAACGGGAGAGGCAATGGGTGAGCGGGGACTCTCCAGGGGGACACCTGCCCATTCCCCTGACTTCTCCGCTTCCACCACCACCGCCCCTTTATGTGGCTCCTCCGCTTTCCAGATTCCTCCCCTTTCTGAATGTTCACTGCTGACTCCACCCTTTCACCCAGGCCACACCCCCTTTGGCTGGACTCCACCCCCTTCCCTGCTGACTCCACCCCACTCCAGGCCCCGTCCCTTCAACCTGGCGCCTCCTCCCTACCCAACCACTCTGCCTTCTTTCGAGCCTCCACTCCTGCCGCTCCACCCCGCCGCTTCTCTGGTCCTGCCCTTTCTCCTAGGGCCGCCCTGTGATCCCACCCCTTCGTTGACTAACCCCCCACCCCCAACCCCGTTTCTCCTCACTCAGAATGTTCTCTGTGTTTTCCGTCACCAGGTTGATCTCCGGTTCAAGGAAATATTCCGAAGCCACGCAGCGACCCTTCTCTCGGCCTGGAGGGAAGATAAGGAGGTAGGGCGAGAAGAGAGGCTCCTAAACTCTGGAGAGGCAGGTAGGGGCAGGACGCACATTGGGGAGACCCCAGGAAGGGTATGTGAGGCTTCATCCATCTGTACTACTCTTGGGGGTGGCAGAAGGGGGCAAACAGGCGGTCTGAGATCTCCTCTGCAAGCTGCCCTAGAGACCCATGGACAGGGCTGGAACCCTGGGCCCCAAGAGAGGAAGGGCTGTGGGCCAGGACTCCTGAATCTCTAAAGAGGATAACATCTGGGGGGCGGACAGGATTCCTAGAAGAAGAGGTCTCCGTGAAGGCTAGGAGGCATGGATTTTTTTATCCTGCCCATGCAACACGGGAACTGTCCAGGGGACAAGTTCTGAACCTAGACTACTACTTCTAAAGGTGGGACTTGGGGGTTCTCTGGAGATTAGGCATCTGGAGCTTGTGTGAGCATTGGAGCTCTTAGATTCAGGCAATAAAGGGCTAGAAATGGGATCTCCAGGTAGAACTTTGACTCTCCAGGAGAGAAACAGGATCGGTTACTGGATTTCTGGAACCCAAAGGATAGGACTATGGGTAAGGACTCTAGAGGTCCCAGTGGAGAGGAAGGCAGGTGAGGTCTGTACCTGCGAAGAAGCAGACTCGCCAGAGGCCAGCGTGCAGCGCCATCTTGACCTCCGTGGTCTGGTTCTGCGGCAGCACGGTTCCCTCCTCCATGTACAGCCAGTAGTCAGTGCTGACCGCGATGCCCACGAGCAGCAGGCCGCACGCACCAAACACGCTGCTCAGCAGGGTCAGGGCGCGGCTGCTGCAGTGACTCATCCTCAGCGGCGGGGGGCGCCCTGCGGGGCCTGAGGGACCAGAAGTGCTGTGGAGAGCCCCGCTGGGACTGACTAGAGTCCCCAACCCCATGTAGCCACCTGGGACACTGGATCCAGGCCAGACACCAATCCCCCAGAGGAGAACTCTCAAATCTTACCTCTGTGTCCTGACCCATGATCCCATCCCTGGATTTGAACCAGTGACACCAACAGTTGACCCTCAGCCCCAGGACTGGGCTTCCCAAACCTGACACTTGTGCTCTGGCCCTGGATCCTGGTCAGAGATGCCAACACCAGACTCTCAACCCCAGGATAGGATTTCCATCCACAGCCTTTGGCCCAGATCCAGAGGTTGAAACTTGACTCCAGCTATGTGTCTGGATATGGGTCCCAAATATCATGATTCTGATTAGAAACTCAATTTCCAGACTCTCAACCCCAGAACCAGGCCTTCCAACCCTAACCTCATCCCATGACCCCAGCCCCTAATCCTACACACCAGACTCCACCAGAATCCCTAACTTTGAACCTCAAAAACTATTACGCTGATCAGGCACTTCAACACTAGGACCAGGCACCCCTTACCCCCCCAACCTTGACTCTGTGCCCTGATCCAAGTCCTCAACCTTGAATACCAGACTCCAGCAAGGGCCCATGACCTCAAGGCTGAGCCAGGACCTAGGTCCCTAGAGTCTGAGTATTGGACCTTGAACACTGGATGTTGAGCAATGTGACCTGTCTAGAAACCCTAACCCAGGCCACCCAATCCTGACTCCATGCCCTGACCTGGCACCCTGACCCCTTTCCTTTGGACTCTGTTTCTCTGAACAGCAACCAGAAATCCTCCAAGTGGGTCACTAACCAAGGTCTGTAACCCCATACCCTGGCCTCAGGCCCTTGACTTCAGGCCTAGCTAAGACCTTGAGCAGAGGACCCCACCTAAGTTTAAATGCTTGGGGTCTTATCTTGACCCTGAACACCCAATTGTAACACCAAGACCTTGACCCATGACCTTCTGACTCTGATCCTGTGCCTTGACCTCAATGTGGTACCCTAATCTGAGATGTTGGCCCACGACCCAGATTCTAGATTCTAGAACCCTAATTTCTCCCATCTCAGATACAGGCAGGTCCCTGAACCTAGGATGCTAGAACTCCATCCCAGGCCACTGGATCCCAGAACATTGGGACCCAGAGATCCAGAGCCAAGATTTTAGCTAGAGACACCAGAATGTCAAAAACCATGATCTTGGAACCACCCAACTCAGCACCCTAACCAGAGCACTCCAGTCAAACAAGGGATCAGTGCTCTGGACTCTAAAACCCCAGTCAAGAAGTCTAGGATCCGCATTCCCCCAGCCCCCATCACAAGATTCCCAAATTCCCTACCAGAGATTCTGGACTCCAACTCCCATGCTAGGACTTCCAATTACAGACCCTCTTCAACATCCAACCTGGAACCCTGATACCCCTAATGTTGGACCCTCAAAACAAGAGATCCCCAGTTCAAGCTGTGGCCTCCCAAATTCCCATCAAGAATCTGGAGATTCCAATTAGGGAGCTCCTAATCCCTTATCCACCACCTTCATCCCCCACCAAGAACTTTTCCCTAAACCACACCATGCCATGATTTGGGGGACTCACCTGGGATCCCCATCCTATCTCAACCAGAGACCTCTACATCCCTGAATACCAGTGACCCCCATCATCTTTTTAACTATGAAGGTTAAGACCCCTAAACACTCCCCTCATCAATGCAGCCAAGACTTGAGACCCCACTTTCCTTAACCAGGATTCTTGTAGCCTTGTAACTCTGCCCCACCCCACTAAGGACCCTGGAGTCTGAGAGAAACTTCACCTTCCCCCATCCCAGCATCCAGTGCCCCCACCCCACCCTGCCCCGCCCCCAGCCTCCTGAGGGCTCAGGGGTCTAGTGTGGTAGAGCTCCCCATCCCCCCGTCCCATGGCTCCAAGGCTTGACCACCAGCTGCCTGCTCCCCTTCCAGTCCGCTCATCTCGGAAACAGGCATGAAGAATTCTGTCACCTTGACTGTCTTACTCCCAGGTAGCTAGCCTCAGATCCCAGCACTGGCTCCTCAGACCCCCAGCCAGGACCTTGCCCATTGTCACCCTTCTCACTTTCCTTTTGGAACCCCCCTCCTTCCTTGCTCCGATTCCTCCTCACTCTAAATGGCCCGCCCAGATCGCCTCATTCTCCTCCAGCCTCCAGCCCTTCCTCCTGTGGGACCCTCCCTCCAGGCCTGGAGCCTCCTGCTTATCCTCCTTTATCTCAGCCTTTCCTGGATTCAGCATTCGGATGCCCAGGATCCCATCCTCCAAGCCCCAAGTCCAAACTCCATCTCGCTTCAATCTCCGGGGAGACGTACTCCCCTTTCGGGAGACCTGTTTTCAGATTCACATCCTGCTCTTACCCGGCCTGGCCCTCCCCACTCGTCCAGGACCGCCTCCCTCAAGGACCTGGCCTGCACCCTCCCCAGTGCCCACAGTCTCTAAGACTCGGACATTGAGAGGATAGCTGCCCCACGCCGGGACCCTCGGACCCGGTTCTCCCGGATTCCCTAGGCCCAAATGTCCCTCCATCCCCCACTGCCTCGCGAACTCGGCCGCCCTGACCTCCCGAATCCCACCGCCCTGAGCCACTCAAGCTCCTTTTAGCCCCAACCCCGAGTCCAAGCCACCTCAACGGGAGCCCCCCCTTCCTTCCAGGACCCTCCCCTCGCGCTCACCTCGCTCAGGGCTGGGCGGACGCTCCGGGCCGCGGGCCCCGCAGCCGCATGACCGGCCCCGCGGCTTCCCCCGGCCACCGCCGCCGCCACCGGGGTCGCCGGTGCCCGCGCCCCCCGCCCCCGCCCCGGAGCCCGGCGTCCCGGCCCCCTCCCGGCCTCCCACCCCCCACCCCCCGCGCCCGCGGCCTCACTCGGCGGACGACGCCGGGAGCTGGGACCGGCGGCCGCTCATTGGCTACTGCGGAGGAGGGGAGGGGCGGGGTGGGAGGGGGGAAAGGATGCAGGGAGGGAGGGAGGGAGATGGGCCTTGAGAATGGGGGAGGCAGAGAGCGAGAGAGAATAGAAACAGAGGCAGAGAGCCCGAGAGAGGCAGGGGCACAGAGAGAAGCGGGGAGACAGAGCAGAGAATCTAGAGGCACACCGAGACCTCCAGGCCGAGAAATTCTGAGACTCGCAGGTCTGCAGACTGGAGGAGACACAGAGATGGCCTAAAAGAGACAGAGAGAGAAAAGGAGAGACAGAGATCGGGTCTAAGACCCTCCTCCTTCCCCCAGGCTCAGAGATTCTGGGGCCCTGGAAGTGGAGAAGTCAGAGGGGTAGAGGCAGAAAGAGACAGGGAGGCGCTCAGAGGCCTCGGGCTGAGAGATGCTGAGACCCAGAGACCTTGAGCTAGGGAAAGAGACAGAGGCAGAATGAGAGAGAGAGAGAACCTGAGAAGGAGAGACAGCAGGGGCAATCCTGGGGGTCCCTTGATGAAGACTGGGGCTTTGGACAGGCCTGGGGAGGAGCCTGGGGTCTGGGCGGCTGGAGGAGGCGGGAAGGGGCGTCCCGGGTCGGGGTCCCTAGAGCAGCAGGCGGGCGCAGAGCAGAGCCGGGTCCTGCAGCCGCCGCGGAGCCAGGAGCCGGGCCAGCCCCCCCCCCCCGCCGTGATGTCAGCGGGGCCACTCTTAAAGGGGCAGGCCGCCTGCCGAGGGTCGGAGCGGGGGCTGGGGGCCGTGGAGACCGGATGGGGGTATCGCGGCGGTGCTGGGGCTCGGGGGAGCCCCAGCATCCAACTAGACTGAATCCCAGAAACCCAAGAGCCTGCAGGGACGAAGAGACGCCGAGGCGTCTCGAGGGAGCCTGCGAGGCTTGGGGGCTCAGTCCCCACAAACACACAGACATAGGCACATTCGACTGGCCGGCCCGTGTCCAGGGACTACATTTCCCATCAGCCTTGGCGGTGAGGGGCCGCACTCGGGGGAAGGGTCCGCTGCGGTGTCTTCTGGGAAGTGTGGTCTATTTGGACGGTCCTCTCCACTCCCCCCACTCGCAAGTGGGTCAAGGGAAAGAGGCCCCAGGGCGCGTCAGTCTGCTTTCTGCCTCAGTCGCTGATTCCTAAGCTCACAGGTTCTGGTTGTTTTGGTTTCTCTGTCTCAGGGTCTCTCCCTCTGATCAAGTCTGCGGGTCTCTCTAGAGGAGGCTTGTCTTTCATCTTCCGTCTCGGGACTTCCCGGTCGCTGGGTCTCAGTGTGTATTTGTGTGTCTGTAAGCTTGTGTGTTGCTCTGGGTGAATATGCGCATGCTTGCGTCTCTGTGCCCGGGGTCTCTACCTGACACTCTCAGTGGTCTCTGTGCACATCTCTACCTTCTGAGCATGTGTCACTTTGGTCCTCTCTGTGGCTCTCGTCTCTCTCTGTGGGTCTCTGTCTGCCTGTCTCTCTCTCTGGGTCTCTGTCTGCCTCTCTCTCTCTGTGGGTCTCTCTCGGGGTATCTTCTCTCTCGGGTTCTCTGTTCTTTCGCTCTCATGCTGTGGTCTTCTCCCCTCCCTTTATGGGTCTCTGCGCTTTCCCTCTCTCCCTGCTGCCCCGTCCCCAGCCTCTGTCTGTCTCTCTCTCTGTTTGTGTCTATGTACAGTCATTGTCCCACCACCGCACCCCCTTCATGCTCCAAGCTTAGAAGAAAACATCCAAACACTTCAGTATCAGCATCCCAAATTTATTCTCCAGCAGCTGTGGTAGGGTGGGAAAGGCAAAGAGAAGAGGAGTGGGGGGGGAGGGGAGTCCCCGAGAGTGGCAGGCGTTGGGGTGGGGGTGGGGTTCGAGCAGGATTGGAGCCATGCACCTGGCAGGCGAGCAGTGATGGGTTTAGGATGGGGGAATCTAGGACAAAAGCTGATTGAGAACAGTTGGGGGAGAATCCTCCATACATCCCCGGAATCCCCAGAGGGCGGAAGAGGGGCACTGGAGCGTGGGGGCACAGCCTCCCACTTTTACTCTAGAAAGGAGTGGGGTGGGCGGGGCCTCGGAGGTGGGGGGTTGTTCTGGAATTCGAGTCTGGAACAGCCCACCTCATGAGACTATTTTCCAGATAGCAAAAAAAAGGAAAGGCAGAGATTCTACCAAGGTGGAGTCTAGAACCCCATGGAGTTGGGGTGGTGGTGGTTCTGGAACCTGGAGGAGCAAAGTCCAGAACTCTGAGGTGGGTGAGAATCTAGGGCTCAGCGCAGCAGAATCTAGAACGCAGTAAGGCTCTAGAGACTGTATGGAGTTCAGACTGCCAGGATCGCTTGGGTGGGGCATCTAGCAACCCCGGGGCAGAGGCCAGAAGGCTGGGGAGCAAGATCTAGAACCGGGAAGGGGGTGGTGAAGTGGGGGCCGAGGCTGGCGCCGCCGAGGGAGCCATGGGGACACCTAGTGGCGGCAGGTGAGATTACATGACTGGCACCGGCGTCGGGCTGATGGGGCTGCGAGCATCCGGGTGCACGAAATCCGGGTTAATGTAGGTGAAGCCTTGGAAATCCGCCTGGTCGATGCTGGCCAGAACTAGGCGGTCTGGAGGGGTCAGCGCTGGCGCCGCCCGTGTGAAGAACTTGTCGAAGTTCTCCCCGCTGCGGCCACACTGTGGGAAACACCGAGAGGGGGACATGAAGTTCTGCCCACTCCTTGGGTGTGCGTCTATTCTGTATCCATGTCCTGTGTTCTTTAGAACCTCTGCACATCCTTCGTGGCCTCTGCATCTCCCCTGAAGATGTCTCCCTCCGCAGAGGGATCACACCCACCTCCACATATAGGGATTGGAGCTCCTGGGTCCCACCCCCTAGGGACCAAGGTTTTGTTCCTGAAGGTGACTGACCGGGCGGGGTCTGAAAGGAGGCGCGATCTCCAATCGTTCCAGCCGTTCCCAGTCGATCCAGCGGAAAAAGCCATGAGCACGGATCGTGGGCTCCCCGTCTGGGCCTGAGCCCAGGCGCTTTGCCGGGTGCTTGGTTAGGAACTGTGGGAAACACAGAAAGAGACGGACGGACAGACAGAGCCCCAGACAGGGAGGCCCAGAGAACGAGAAAGAGAAAGACAAGGACCGAGAAACAGAGAGACACAAGCACAGAGATGGAGAGAGAGAAGAATCGCAGGGGGAAAAGAAACGGGGGAGGGAGGGAAAAGAAGGAAGGAAGAGAGGAAGAGGAAGAGGGAAGACAAATGAGATGGGATGGAAGAAATCCAAACCCAGAGACCCAGGGACAGATAGAGAAAGAGAAAATCAGAGTGAGAGGGTATGAGGGGCAGAGAGACCCAGAGAGGAAGGGGACAAGGACAGAATCTCAGAAGGGGATGGAGAGAAGGAGGGAGGGAAAGATTGAAAGAGAGAGAGAGATGGAGAGATTGGAGACCCAGAGAAAAGGGAGAATAGAGATCCAGAGAGAGGGGAGATCCAGGGGGGAGGGCAGAGACCCAGAGAAGGGAGGAGGTGGAGGAGAGGGGGGGGGGGACAGAGCCCAGAAAGAGGAGGAGGGAGACCCAGGAGACCAACACCCAGAGAGAGGGAAAAAGACCCGATATGAGGGCAGGGACTCAGAGAAATGGGAAGACAGAGATCCAGAAAGAGAGGAGGAGAGAAGTCCAGACAGAGGACAGATCCGGAGAACGTGTGTATGGGAGGGGGGGGAAGAAGGCAACAGAGACCCAGAGAGAGAGGGACAAAGATGCCAAAGGTGGGCAGAAATCCCGAAGGACACAGAGAGAAGGCAGAGACACAGAAAACCCCATCATATGTGGATGGAGGCAGAGGGATGAGACAGAAACCCAGAGAGAGACAGTCAGAGAGACACGGAGAAGCAGAAGTGTGCTAACATCTGTTGAAAAGCTGCTCTAGGCTAGGTTCTTTCTCCTGCATTTACTCCATAACCCCAGGACTTAGGCAGGACTTGGGTCCAGCTGACCTGCTCCCTCCTGGAGAGGTGGTCCTGGCCTTCCTACACTTCTTACAGTGAGCCAGGGAGAGGGGACAGCAGAGGAGGATGAGATAGAGGCCATCCTTGGACTGGAGGTGGCAGCAGGGCAGTAAATTATTGTTCTAACAAAATCTCTGTACTGTATAAACTTTTCCAGCAGGTGGAAGTAAAGTGATTTGAGGAGTGGGGGCCTTTTCCTAATGTGCAAAGAGACACAGTGTGGGCAGCCCTGGGGGCAGCAGTAGCGCACATGAGTTATGAGTCTGGAGAATCTGGGAGTCAGGGGGCTCTTACCCCCTTGCAGATGGCCACGGCTTCCCGGGAAAGTGACTTGGGGTAGGTGACAGTCTGTTCCATGATGGCCTGAAACAGCTCCTCCTCATCCTCCCCATCAAAGGGGGGCTAAGAAAGTGCAGGAAATAGAGTCAGAGACTTGACACATTGCCTGTCCCCACCTTCACACCCTCATCACCCACCGTGAATGCAAACCACCCCCCTTGGCACTTCCAAGGGAAAAATTTGACTAAGCCACCAAAGCTTTATCTTTCTCTCTTTCAGACTCTCTTGTTTCCTATCTCAGATGCTTCAGCTCTCTGCACCTCTTTGCTGTTCTCTCTCTCTTTATCTGCTATGTAAATCAGTAGGGTGTTAATTAGGCAATATGTCGTTTAAATAGAAGAGAGAAAAAACTGCAGGAAAATGTAAAAGCATTCTCCTGGTTGGAAGAGTGGCCTCCAGTTTTCTAGGATTAGGAAAAGCAATGCCAAGGCAAGGATTCTTAACATGGGGTGTATAGAGGGAGTCTGTTTATACAATTGAGGGGGTCTGTGAACTTGGATGGGGAAAAATAATGCATATTATTTTTTTAAAACCTCTAACTGAAATTGAGCATTCTCTTCAATTATGAATGTAGGCAACAAACCACAATAATAGTACTTGTGACCTCACCACCAATAGAAATCACAGATATTTTCTTTCACATTAGAGTTGCAGATATCTCAAAATATTAGTCATCTCTGCTTCAGAATTACTGGAAGACCTTCCTATTGCTATGAGTATTACTATTTATTTCACTAACAGGAAGTCACATATATGTCCACATCCCAATGTTTAATATTTAGGCAACTGTATACAGTGAAATTAAATTTATTTAGTTGGTTAAGTTAGATTCAATTAAAATTTTAAAGGTTTGATAAGCATATTTCGATATGATTGATTTCTTTTGTAATCTTATTATTTTATTTCATGCATTTTTTTAATTTTTATTTTATTTTTTGCGAGGAAGATCAGCCCTGAGCTAACATCCGTGCCAATCCTCCTCTTTTTGCTCAGGAAGACTGGCCCTGGGCTAACATCTGTGCCCATCTTCCTCCACTTTATACGGGACGCCGCCACAGCATGGCCTGACAAGCAGTGGATCGGTGCGCGCCCGGGCTCCGAACCTGGGCCACCAGCAGCAGAGCGCGAGCACTTAACCCCTATGCCACGGGGCCGGCCCCTTATTTCGTGCATTTAAAAATATTGTTCTGAGAAGGGGTCCGTGGCACAATAAAGGGTGAAGCAGCCCCGGCTTGTGCGAAAATAATGCTTCAGGACCACGGACAGTGCTATCCAGGCAAGACTTTCCCGCTGCTTAGCACAGTCAATAGATTATAGACCTTCCTTTCCCAGCCTGCTCCTCCTCATATAAAAGCCACGTAACAGGTGGCACCTCACTCCGCATTGCCTTGGGCCAAGCCAGCTTCTCCTCAGTTTCCCTTACCTGTCCTGCCAACATCTCATACAGCAGAACCCCAAAGGACCACCAATCAACAGACTTCCCGTAGGGCTGGTAGGCAATGATCTGGCAATGGAGGATGGAAGGCAAGGACTCATGATTTGTACTCTAAGATGCTTAGGAACCCTCTGGCCTCATCCACCGGGAACCCTACCCACTTTAAGTGTTTTCAGTGCAAACTCTTCCCGCTCAGAATACTTTGGCCAGAGCTCCATCCTTTGGAAAATTAGGGAAACAAACTTTATTTACTTAGAACATTCCTTTGGTCCCAACTACAAAGACTATCTAAGGGCCAAGTCACAAGTTCCACCCATCTAGAATATTTAGGTAGCTGGACTCTCTCCTTACAATAGCAGGTGCATAGGGCAAAATTTCAGAGATCAGAGATTCTTAAATCTGGATGCATTTCAGATTCATCTAGGGGGCTGTTTAAAAATAGATGTTCCCAGCCCTGAAGAATTCCAGCCTCAACAGGCCAGAGTCAGAGTCAGGAATATGTGTGTACTTTTCACAATCTCCCCAGGTGATTCTGATTCCCAGCCAGGTTCTGAAACCATTGACACTGATTACTTCGGCACTAGCATCCAACCACCTGGAAAGATCAAGGATGGCACCACCAACACCACCTCCTCCTTCAACTGAGAAAAGTCGGGACACATTCTCTCTCTACTTATATACAGTCAGATCATTAGCTCCATCCACTTAAAGTCAGAGCATACTCCGCCCACTTGAAAGATTCAAGAGACAGCCTCCACATGCTTAAAGCTCTCCAGGGAAGGGCCCCACCCACTCAGAGTACACTGGAAATCATCTCCGTCTTCTTAGAATAGTCCAGCAACAGGCCCTGTTCTCTTAGAATTCCTAGGAGCTGGTCCAGCTCTTTTAGACGTTCACCCACAGGCCCCACCCACTTTGCCTATTTAGAGACCCAGCTCTGCCCACTTCCAATGCTCTGCACATGGGCTGCTCTGTGCTGTTCCGCGTTAGAACGCCCACAACTCACGTAAAGACCCCAGGGTCGGCCCCCACATTATGAATACTAGACAACCAGCCACACCCACTTGGCGAATTTGGAGCATGCCAAGAGCAGCGGAGTTAGGGTTACCTCGGGGGCTATGTAGTCTGGGGTCCCGCAGAAGGTGCGGGTCGTGGTCCCGGGGAAAACATTCTCCTTACACATGCCAAAGTCAGTGATTTTGATGTGTCCTTCAGCATCCAGCATCACGTTGTCCAGTTTCAGGTCCCTAGGAGTGGGGTGGGGTGGGGTGGGATTGCAGGAAGGGTTGAGTTCAGCCGGCTGGAGCCGTGAGTTCGAATCCCTTCCCCTCTAGGGGCCTGATTCCCTGTATTGACAGGCCTGGGACTGCTCACCGGTAAATGATGCCCTGATTGTGGAGGAAGAAGAGGCCGATGGCGATTTCCGCTGCGTAGAACCTGGAGGAGGGCGTGGGGAGTCAGAAAGTCCAAGTCTGGACCCCACCTCCTTCCACATTCCCCCCGCCTCTCTTGGCCGAGACTTACGCCGCATGGGGCTCCTTAAATTTGCCCAACTGCTGGATGTGGTACATCAAGTCGCCCCCGGTGACATACTCCATCACAAAATACAGGCGATCCTGAGGAGGAGTGGGCGGGGCTTAGAAGCGAGGACACACCCACCAAGGGTAGGAACCATCCATTCCTGCCCACTCCCGACAAACGTGGAGGGCTCCAGACCTACCCAATCACAAATCCAGAGCAACTGGCCATGCCCACCGGGAGGCCGTGAAGATTCTCACCCAGCCACCTCAGAATGTCCACCCGCCCCAATCCCTGTTAGTTCAAACTATCAGGTGTTCTGGTCCTGCCCTGAGAATTGAAGATTGAAGCCCACCAAGCATTCGAAACCCCGGGAATACCAAAACCTCTTTCCACACTCTCTCACACACATATGCAATCCCAGCCACCTATTAGGAACCAAAATGGTTCAGGCCTCACTTGCAATTGATAACAGTAATTTTTTTTAAACCCAGGAAGCTGGCTACGCCCCTTCGGAGCTCTTGGAAGTCATCACGCCCTCTGAAACCCTTGACAGTTCTGATTCCTTGTTCCATTCTACAATCTTGGGGAAACGCCTCGTTTCTGACGAGTCCTTCACTCAGAATCCAAGAGCTACGACCTTGTCACTCGGAACCCAACTGTAGGCACACCCACTCAGAAGACATTCTCCTCCACGCCCTCCTTTACGCAAAAATCCTTTACTCGAGAAACACCCACTCGAGACCAAGCTGGCTTAGGCCACGCCCACTCAGGATCCCAGCCTCCTGGCCACGCCCCTCCAGAGCACCTGCATTGTGGCCACGCCCACCGAGGAGCCCATCAAAGCTCTGATTGTGGCCACGCCCAATCAGAGCGCATGAGGTTCTTTTGCCTTGCCGTAAACTCAGAGTCCCGACGCAGATGCCTGATCCATCCAGGGGGGAGGAGGCAGGGCTCCCGAGCCTTACCGGGGTCTGGAAGGTGGAGTGGAGCTGGGTGAGAAAGTGGGGCCGGCCTCCCGGGCCTCGGCCCCCCAGGGCCAGCACGCGTTTCTCCACCAGGGTGCAGTCCACGTCGTCATCCTGGACGATCACGTCTTTCTTCAGGATCTTGATGGCGTACAGCTCATCAGAGCCCCTGCGCTCAGCCAGCATCACCTAGGACAGAGTCCCAAAAGGCCCAGTCCATCTGGGCAACCCAGGGTGCAGGTCCCTACCCCTCCCTTTTGGGGACACAGAGAAACAGAATCCCAGGTCCTTCCTCTCTCTCTCTCACGGGACCGGGTGCCCTGACTTTGCCCTCAATGAAAGTATCCCCATCTTTATGCCTCTCCTCTCCAGGGACCCCAGCAAACCCTCTTTGGGGACTCAGTAGCCCAGTGTCCCTCCCTCCGTACCTCTTCCCTAAGGACCAGAAATCTGATCTCCCCCCAGACATCTTCCCCTTCCCCCAGAGCCCCAGGAATCCAACCTTCCCAAAACTGCCTTTTCCTAGAACCATGAGGAAGCTGAAGTCGGAGATGTGCAGACGTCCAGGGCTCGCCCCGAAGAAACAGCGCTTGGAGTCCGTGGGACTAGGGGATGGGGAGGGGATGGGAGAGGATGAGGGACCCATCCGCACACGCTGTGAGAAAGGGGAGAGATCCGGAGGTAGTCAGACCCCAGACGGGGATAAAGAGACGCCCCTAAGAGAGGCAGCATCCAAGAATGAAAGAGATGGGGAGAGACGGAGAGATGGAGAGGAAAAAAAGTTGCCCCGCCCCACTCCTTGGCTTAAGAACTTTCTGTGACTTCCCATAGCCTGGAGGGTTTATTTATTATTTAACTAACACTTGGATAGCTTACTATATGCCATTAATCTTCTGGAAAACCCTGTTATCACCCCCTATTTTAGAGAAGGGGAAATTGGCACAGAGACATTAAGTAACTTGCTGAAAGTCACACAGCAGGTAAAAAACAGAGCCGGAAATCAAAAATCCACTAAAGCCAGAGACTGTGTCTCCTTCCTTTCTGTTTCTCCACCATCACCCAGTGCAAGGCTTGGAACACAACAGATGTCAGCAAGAGGGTGTTTAATGGATGAAAAGTCTCGAGTGCTGAATGCACTTCCTCTTGCTCAGCCTTCAGAGCATTCCCAGAATCTGAACACCTTTACCACCACTGTCCCCCTGGACTAAGCCACCAGCTACTCCCATCTAAGTGGCCTTCTTCTTTCCACTGTCTACCATCTATTCTCTACAGAGGCAGTCATCTTGTTCAAGTCTAATCATCTCAGGCCACCTCTGACACCTTCCCCTCTCATTCAGTTTAAAAGCCATAATCCTTCCAATGACTGCCAAGGCACCCTCTTCCCTCTCTGACTTCATCTCCTACTTCTCCCCACCCCATGCCCCTCTGTACCATCCTCACTGTCCTCCTGCTGTGTCACAGATACTCCCGGCCCACTCCCACCTCAGGGCCTTTGCATATGCTCTTCCCTCTGCCTGGAAGGCTCTCCCCCACTGTCCTCATGGCTCCCTCTCTCACCTCTTTTATATCTTTGCCCAGTGGTTACTTTGTGAGTGAAGCCTTCTCTGCTTACTGCAGTTAAAACAGCAAAAACTTCCCCAATAGCACCCCTGTCCTGCTTAATGTTTAATTTTCTCCATCTCGCTCACCATCTTCTAACATATTATCATTTACTTCATTTTGTTTAATGTCTTCCTCCAAATGGGAGCCCCATGGGGGCGGGAATTTTTCTTTTTCCGTCTTGTTTGCTGCAACATCCCCAGTAGAAGCATGCCTTGCACACAGAGGGGCTTAACAAAATAGTTTTTTGAAAGAATAAATGAAGGAGAGAGCATTCCTTCTATGGCCTGAAAATCTGGTCTGCCCTCCTCTGCCCAGGGAATCCTGCACTTCCTTTCCCCAGGGTTCACAGCTCTGGGAAGCTTTCTCTGACCCTCTCAGGCTGTGCACGTACTTCTGGGGACTCCTAGTGCCTGAGGCTATCTCCATTATCACACACATTCCTCCTGTGTGAATGTCTCTATCTGTAACTCTCTCCTACAGTGAAAGAGGAGCTTCCTGGGGGATGGCAGGATTCTACACCTAGAACAGGGCTTAGCTTCTGTGACACCTCAGGGAACAAGTGTTCAGGGAGTGAGAAAATGAGTGGAGGAGAGAAAGGCCACAATGATACAGAGACCAAAAAACTCAAAGATCAGTTCAGTTGCCACCTCCTCAGGGAAGTCTTCCCTGACTACCTTCCCCCAGGCGCCTCCTCTATGCTTCTTCATCCTGGAATTTAAGTATCTGTGACTGTGTCCCTCCCTTGGGGGTAGATACACAAGACCTGTTGACAAGTAGGTGCTCAGCCCATGTGTGTGGACATGAAGACAGACATCAGAGGAGGGAGACATGGAGAGAGATACAGATCACAGGAATGTAACTGTGTGCATTCCCGGCCTCACCTCTACTCACCTCATACAGTTCCAGGGGGTAGTTACAGGCCTGAAAGAGAAGAAATCTAGAGTCAGAGCTGCCAGAGAAGTAAGAGATTGCCCTGGAGTGGGAGGTGGGGGCCCACAGTCCCCCTAAGCCATGGGGATGGTTAGGAACTCTAACTCCCATCAGACCCTGGGACAGGAGTCCCCTAGAAATGCAGAGGAAGGAGCCCCAGGGTCTTCTGGGAATTGTAGTCCCAGCACTAGTAGGCGGCCAAGGGGTGTAGGGAAAGGCCAGCTCTGAACTGTGGGAGGCTGGGCCGGGGTCCCCTTGGGGAAGCCGGGGTCTGGGTACCTCAAACTTCTGGAGGAGGCTGCAGTTGTCAGCATCAGCCACCGGCACATTGTAGTACTCGCCCTCCTCCTGGTTCAGTAACTTGTACCTGACATACAGACGTAGACCAGAGTGGGGCAAGAGTGGAGGAGATGGGTGGGGTCGGGGGTACCCGTGGGAGAGGCAAAGACATCAGAAGAGGGGAAAGAGACAGAGAGACAGACACAGAGATGGAGAGAGAAAGAGTGAGCTAAGGAGAGGGAGGAGGAGGAAAGAGAGACAGAGGGAGGGGGAGAGAGAAGCACTGGGAGGCAGAGAGAAGATAGTGGCCCAGAGGAGAGAGACCACGCACAGAGCGGGATGGAGATGCCCAGGCCCCCCCCCCGGCCCCGCCCTCACCAGCCGTCCACCGGCGCCTTGAGCAGCTCCGAGACGCCAAAGGACATGGCACCCATGAAGTCGTTGCGGGAGGTCCGGTCCCAGTCCCACACCTCCACGCTGAGCCGGCGCTCCACGTCCCCCGGCTTCAGGTTGCTGCAGGAAGGGTGGGGCGCAGTGAGGGACCCAGCTCCTGGTTCCCCCCACGTCCCCACCCTTGGTGCTGGAGGAGGAGGCAAACCCTGCGAGCTGGGGTCTGTTTCCTGCTCTGTAAAGTGTCTTCCCACCTCTGGTCCTCCCCAGCATCGGGGCCCTAAGTAAATCTAGACAGCTCTCTCTCTCTCCCTTCCTCCCACTTTCTTGGCCCCTTCCCATCCCTGTCTTCCTGCCTTTCTCTCCAGATTTCTCTCCCACTCTGAAACTGTGTCCCCCTCCTCCCTCCAGGTCTCTGTCCTTCTGTCTTTGTCAGTTGGCTTCTCTTTCTCTCCCTGCCACCCACTACCACTCCTCTGCTGGCAAATCACCCCCCGCCCTCCATTTCATCTGTGTCTTTCTTTGGGTTTGTGTCTCTTCTTCTGAGACTCTCTTTCCCATCTCTCTTACTCTAAAGTGGTGGGCTTTGATGGAGATTAAACACACAGACCAGTCTGTCTGTCTCTCAGCTTCTGTATCTCTGTCCCTCTCTCTCAGTCACTCCATTCTCTTCTCCCACTACCTTTTTCTGCCCTTTTTTGAGCTCCCTCTATACTAACACCTCCCACCAGCTGCTCTCTGAAGTCTTGTGGGCCACCAGGACCCTCAGATCATTCTGTCAGCCATCACAGCCTCCCCTGCACCCGAGGCTCACAACACAAAGGTCTCGTTCCACACGGGGTTTAGTGTGGCTTTCACCGTCCGGGTCTTCTGTTTTGTCAAGTTCCGAGGGTCTGGGATGAGCTTCAGTTTCACATAGGGATCAGACAGACCATTGGGGTCCATGGGGATGAGGTTACGGGCCTCACCAACTGGAGCGGGGAGGCGAAGGAGGGTAGATCGGGTTAGAGATGCAGGAAGAGGACTCCAAGCCTCCCTCGGTCAGCAATCAAGAATTCCAAGCTCTCAGCCTCCTTTCTCATGAACCAGGTCATGAGACCCTCTCCAGGACCCAGAAGACAGGGCATAAAGCCCCTTCCCCAGCCAGTGACCCAGAAATCAGACCCACAGCCCCTTCCTCCATTAGGACGCAGGAATCAGGATCCTGGCCATATCACCAGGAGTAACCCGGAACAAGGTCTTTTCTCATCCCTCCCTCTCAAGGACCTCGATGCCTAGAATGGCCATTAAGAGGCGCTGAAAGCTTCAGGGGGCAACGCTGAAGACCGGGCTTCCAGCCAGAAGGGGCGTGGCCGGGTGGGGTCAGGGATGTGGGCGTGACCACCAAGAAGGGCGTGGCCTTCCCGGGCGAGAAGGGGCAGGGGCCGCGCGGGTGAATTCAAACCGCCCAGCACGCTTGGATAAAAGAGCGAGGCCTCACCCGTGACGTGGATCTCATCCGCAGTCGGAGCCCGGATTTCCAGCTGCAGGCGCCCGCGGCGCTCCGTGTGGTCCACGCCGCACAGAGAGGGCACGCTGCGCACACAGCGCCGGTGCACGTTCATCTCGCAGCCTGGGCGGGCAAAATTGAGGGCAGCGCTTCAGGTCCCGGTCCCGACCCCAGACTCCATCCCCCATCGTTGCCCGAAAGCCCGGCACTGCGCTTCTGCAGGGGCCCCAGAAGCGCCAAGTTCTGGCGTGAGCGGCGAGTGCAGACTCACAGGAGCATTTCATGCCCTGGTGCACCAGCCCGTAGAGGAGGGAGCCACAGTGGTCGCAGAAGGTGGGGCTGCTGTAACTGTGCAGGCGGAACTTGTGCTTGTTCCGGGGATCCTAGGGCAGAGAAGGTGGGTCAGAGGCCGTCTGCAGCGGTGTCCTCAAACCCTAGGAGAGCAACCCTTGAACTCTGCCTCCTTCCGCCTTGCTCTCCCAGTCTTCCTGCTGCCCCACCTCACTCACGCTGCAATATTTATTGAGCACCTACTGTATGCCAGGCACTGTTCTCGGTGCAGGGACCAGCCGTGAACAAAACAAATAAAAACTCCTGTCCACATGAAGTTTACTTTCTAGTTTGAAATAGAGTGATCAGGGAGGCATCAATAACAAGGTGGCATTTTGGAGGAACCTGAAGGAGGTGGAGGCTTCCAATGTCCCATAGTCCCTACTCTCGCCACCTCCCATAAGCTGTTCTCCGAGAACTTGTGAGCCACCATGGGCCCCAGATTGTTCACTGTCAGCCTCCCTCAATATCTGCCCGATGAAGATCTGCCTTCTCTGAGCCCCTTGTGGGATGGAGAATCTGACCTCTTAGTTATAGGCCCCTGAGAGTCCTAAATGAGAGACTAAGTGTAAACGGACTAGCAGGGCCTGGCATATTAAATGTGCTCAGTACTGTTACTCCTACTGCTGTTGTTATTATTAGCGATTTTTATTGCAGTCCCCACATAGCCTTGGGTCTACATAAGAGTTAGGCCGGGGCCGGCCCCGTGGCTTAGCGGTTAAGTGCGCACGGATCCCGGGCGCGCACCAACACACCGCTTGTCCAGCCATGCTGAGGCAGCATCCCACATACAGCAACTAGAAGGATGTGCAACTATGACATACAACTATCTACCGGGGCTTTGGGGAGAAAAAGGGGAAAAAATGGAGGAGGATCGGCAATAGATGTTAGCGCAGGGCTGATCTTCCTCACAAAAACAAAACAAAACAAAAAAGAGGCCATTTCCCAGCAGTGTGATTTAGGGCAAGTTAACGCCCAGTTTGGAGCCTCAGCATCCGCCTCTGCACAGTGGAAATAAACAATCTATATCTTGAAGCAATGCTAAATGTCCAGAGTCCAATTAAGCGTGAATTTAGGACACCAGCAAAGCATTCCTCCCTCCACCCCCCAGCAATGACTGAGGGTTAAACAATATGATGTTTGCCTGTTTCGAAGAATGCATTGCAAGAGTTATCCTAGGGTGAAAATTCAGCACATTCTTGGACTTTTATTTATTTTGCCTTTTAGTGGGGATTCCATTTTGTATTATACTTGGGTGGGGGTAGGTGTTAGCGGTTGCCACGATCTCTTTCCATGCTCTGGGCCTCCAAATATCTTCAGCTGACCCTAACTCAAAGGGATCCTGCCGAATTAAATGAGATACTGTATATGAAAGACCCCCGGCGGGGTCCCTGACACACAAGCGCTCCATGAAGAGAGGCTGATGTTATTATTCTCAAGGTGAAAGTCACTATTAAAAAGGAGACAGTACTGGGGCTCCAAATAGAGCAGGGTCCAAATTTTGACCCTGTGTGGCCTCCCCCACACCATCCCTTTCAGAGACTCAGGCCCCCTCCCTATAAAATGGGGCTGTGAGCCCTCCCTGAAAAGATCTTGCAAAGACTAAATGAAATCAGGTTTGTCAAGCCCTTAACCCTTCTCAAGCCGTTGACCCATGTTCCTCACAACAAGAGCAAAAGCATTAAGAACAAAAAAATAGCCAGAATGATGTAGAGGAAAGCCCCCCTCCCCACCATTTGCCTCTGTTTCCTCATCAGCAACAGTAATCATTTTACAATGATAATCATTAATATTTTGTATCTTGCTATGTACCAGGTATCATGCCAAGTATTTGGTTCATTTAGTCCTCAAAACAGTCCTATAAGGTGGGCATGAGTATCACCCATTTTACAGATGAGGAACTCAAAAAGTGCAGAGAGTTAAATTAGCTTCCCGAAGGTCACAGAAGCAATACGTGGTGCAGCTGGGATTCAAGCGCAAGTGTCCTGGCCTGGGAGCCTCTGCTCAGCTGGGAACAGGCACAATGCCTATCCTTATGCGCTGTGGTGCAGATTCAATCCTGTACTGGATACAAGATATCTGAGGAATGTACGCCACGAGCACTAAATAAATCAGAAGTAGTGTTGGTGGTGGAGGTGGGCAGGTGGGGCAGTCAATCAATAACACATACAGATGCTGATAGACAGTGGTGCTCAATATATGTTCTATGAAGTCACATCCTCTATGTCAACTTCAATTTTCTTCACCTGACAAGCTGGCAAAATGCCTCAAGGACTTCTGTCGATCTCTCTCTCTCTGTCTCTCTGGTGCGATTTCTCTCTCTGCTTCTTTCCCCACCCGATAATCATAAAACCGTCTCCAACCTTGTGTCAAACCCTGGGCTAGAGTCAACCTGCCTGACTTCACTGAACTATCAAAACATGCCTAGGGATGTGTGGATAGATGCTGCCCCATCCGCATAGGGTCGCCACTGACCATATGTGCTATTTATATTGAAATCAGTTCAAATTAAATGGAATTTAGATTTCAAGTGCTGCGCTAGCTAGCTATGCGTGGCTGGTGGCTGCCCTATTGGACGGTGCAGATAGAGAACATGCCCACCATTGCAGAAAGTTCTGTTGGTCAATGCTAGGCCGTCAGCTCCATTTTATAGAGGGGTAACTGAGGCTCAGAGAGAAAAGCCCCATGGCCAGACAGCAAGTGAAGGAGGGATCAGGGATGGGCACTCAGGGTTGACTGTTCTTGTAAGCCCCTGATGTGGGGGGGAGGGGAGGAGAGAGAGGTTGTCTGTATTTGGGTGTGCATGGGGGGATCTGTATATGCACATATGTGTGTGACCACATGGAATCCGGATGCATGGAATTTGTGTGTGTGCCTGGGGGGGTCTGTATATGCACGTGTGTGCATGCAGTTGGGATCTGTGTATTCACATGTGTGTGCATGCATAGTGGTCTGTATATGCATGTGTGTGCATACATAGGGGTCTGTATATGCACGTGTGTGTGCACGCACATGGAGTCTGTATATACAAGTGTGTGTGCATGCATGGGGGTCTGTATATGTACGTGTGTGCATATGTGGGGGGATCTGTTATGCACGTGTGTGTGCATGCATGGGAGGTCCATTATGCACATGCGTGTGTGCATATGCATTGCAAGATCTCTCTGGGCCTCCTCCTCTCAGCACCTCCTAAGCTGTTCTCCATATCCACCATTTTCTATTCTAGTCTCTCTCCGTGAATCTGCACCTCTGTCTCTCTGAGTTTCTCTGTCTCTGTCTCTCCCAGTCTCTCCAGGTCCCCTTTTCCTTCCTCCTGTGTCACTGTCTCTGCTCCATTCGTCTCTCTGTCTCTATCTCAATCTCTCTGTCTGGGTCTCTATCTTTTTCTGCATCTCTGAGATTCTTTTTCTGTCTTATCTGTGGATCTCTGTGCCTGCATCAATATTTCTCTCTCTCTCTGTCCCTCAGCTCTCTGTTTTTTAAATCTCTTGACCTCTGGTTCACAGCCTAGTGCCAGTCTTTGGTCCCCTCACCCCTGCCTCCTCTCTGTCCCCCACCTGTGTCCCCAGCCTATCTCAGTCCCCTCACACTCCCCCTTTCCAGGCCAAGGGCAGGGAATCTGGGCCAGACTAGCTCCCCCTATCTCTCCAGCCCCCCTCCCCTCCCAGCCTTAAAAATAGCAGGAGAAATTGGGACGGACGCCGAGGGGGTGAGGGCGGGGGTGCGGCCCAAGGAGGAAGAACCAGGTGTCCGGGCACTCACGTCCGTCTGGGGGCCTTTCCCAGCGCCTGGACACTCGAAGGTCACAAATTCGTGGCATCGTCGATGAACCACAAAGCTGCAGACTGAAGGTGAGAATCATAGAAACACAGAGACGAGAGAGAGACCTCAACAGACAGAAAATCAGAAAGAGAGAGAAACCCTGATGGAAAGAAAAGCAGAGATAGAGGGACCCTAATATAGAGAGCGTTCAATAGACAGAAAATCAAAGGAGAGATCGCGACATGCAGAAAGGGAGACAGAAATTCAAGAGATGGAGCCAAAGAAAGACAGAAACAGACAGAGAATCACAGAGCACAGAGAGCTTAATGCATACACACAGCCAAAGGGAGACAGAGAGAGAGAGAGACAGAGATGGAGACAGAGAGAGAGAGAGACAGAGATAGAGACAGAGACAGAGAGACAGAGACAGACCGGGACAGAGAGAGAGAGACACAGAGAGAGAAACAGAAACAGAGAAAGACAGAGAGACAGAGACAGGGAGAGAAAATAGGATCCCATTGACAAATACGGACCCACAGACAGAGATAAGAAATCGAGGAGAAATGCAGGCAGACGTGAAGAGAGAAAACAGAGACCCTCTGACAGAACCGAGAGAGCAGCAACTTGGGCAGAAGTGAGTCTGGGGGTGCCGCTGCCAGACCACCCCCCTCCCTGACTCACTCTGTTCTCAGCAGTAGCAGCTGTTGCTTTAGGACTCGCCCCCCTCTCCCGCCCTCCACAACAGCCTGCCCCACCCGGCCCCCACCCACCCATTGGTGACCCCACCCGGCCTTCCCCTGCCTAGGACAGTCAGTGTCGTCATGGCGACGGGAGCCTGAGGGGCTCTGACTTTGCATCTCCCCCCCCCCCCCCCCCCCCCCCCCCGTCAGCTCCCCTTTTCCAAATCTCCCTGTTCCCATGGCAACAGATTCTCCAAATATCTGTCCCCACCTGGAGCCGGCCCAGGGAGGGGCCCCCAGCACCACCTCCGCGGTGGCCCAGCCGTCAGAGCTCCCTCCCCACCGCAGGCTGTGTCTCTGCCACACCCCCCGCCCCGGGCTCCCCCGCGCCTCTCTGGGGACCAGAGAACACGTGTGTCGAGCATCCCCGGCTGTGGGGCCCCAGCCTCCACCCTCCTGAGGGTCCCAGGAGTCCAGGCCTCCAGCTCTTACCTTGACATTGCAGGCCCTGTTTTCCAATCCCCCTGCAAGGAGAGTCAAGGATCTGAGGTCAGCGCAGGAGAGGGTACCTGGACCCCTCACCCCTGCCAGCCGTGGGAGGCAAGCGTCCTTCAACATTCCTCCCGCAGGACCCAGGAGTCTGAGCCCCAGCTGCCTCTTCCTTCTGGAACCTAGAAATTCTCGCTCCCAGCCCCCTTCTCCCTCAGACCGGGGAGCCCAGGACCCCACCCCCTCCTCCCTCTGACTCAGGAGTCCAGGCCCCCAGCCCCCTCCTACCCTAGGACCAGGAGCCAGGGCTGCAGCCCCCTCTTCCTCCCCGCTCAGGTGTGCGGTGTGACAGGAGTCTCTACCCCTCGGCTCCTCAGCCCTCAGGCCCCCAACCCCCTTCCCTCACCAGATGAAGTCAGTGCAGTGGCTGCAGAAGGTTGGCTGCTTGAAGAAGCGAGCGGTGAACTTGTGGCTCTTGACTTCGTGGACCACCTTCTGCCTCAGAGCCCCCTTTCTGCAAAAGAGGGGCCGGGGTCCCCCCTCCGAATCGCCTCCGCCGGGGCCCAGGCCTGACATGGCCCCAGGAACGTAGCAGGGACCAGGATCCTGCCTTTCTGGGGAAACAGGTGGAAGGGCGAAGGAGCCGGAGACTCGGGAGAGCAAACGAGCCACCGGGAGATTCTGAGGTGGGAAGGAGAGGGGCGAGGCACCTCCAGGAGCGGTGCGCGCGCGGCAGGGAGCAGCACCCCGGGGCGCGCCCGCTCCGCCAGGGGGAGCGGGCGAGTGGGGCGGAGAGCCGGAGGCACGGGCGGTGGCGTTGGGAGCTCCAGCTCAGGCACCTGCTGAAATGTGGGAGCCCCGACTGGGGGGAGGCGTTGCCATGACGACCGAAGGGCGGGGTTTCGGCTTAAAGGCGTCCCCCCTCCCTGAACACGGGACAAATGCCCTCCCCCCCACACACACGTGCACATACCCACTCCAGGGGCTGGCTGGAGGGAGGGGACATCCTCTGAGCTGTGCCCTCCCCCACCTCAATCTGTCTGCTGGCCCCATCTTCCTTCCCCACTAGGGTGCCGCCGTGGGTCCTGTTAGCCCACTGCGACCCCTCTCGGATCTCTGTGTCTCTGACTGTGTCACTCTCTTTCATTCCACAAACTTTGTCTTCAGTGCTGGGGATCCAGTGGTGACCAGGGGGGCTTGGTGTCTCCCTTTCTCTGATGCCCTCCGAGTCTTGACTTCTCTCTCTGGGCCTCGGTGAATGTGTATGTCTCTGTCTCCCTCTGGGAGGATCTCTTTCTCCTGGTCTCTGTTCCTCTCCCTGTATTCCTGGCTCGCTCTCTGTGTCTCTGTTTCTGCCTCTGGGTGGATTTGGCATTCCTTTCCTGGTCTCTGAAAATTTCTGTTTCTATTTCTCTGTTTTCTTCGCTGTGTGTCTCCATCTCCACGTATCACTCATCCTGCGACCCTCTCTGGGTCTTGGTGTCTCTCTCTCTGACAGATGTCTGTCTCACCGTGAATCAGTCTCCCTCTGTCCCTCCCTGTATGTCTCATAAATTCTTGCGCTTCTGTCTCCCTGAATCTCTCCTCTCCCTGTCTCTATTTGTCTCTCTGGCTCTTTGACTCTCTCTCTCTCAATCAGATTGTGACTCTGTGGGTCTCTGTCTCTCTCTCTGTGTCTTTCTCTTTGGGAGTCAATCTCTGTCTGTCTTTCTCTTTCTCTATGTCTGTCCTCTTCTATTTCTCTCTCTCTGGGGGTCCTTCTCTAAATCCTTGCTGTCTCTCCCTCTCTCTCTCCCTGTGTCCCTGTCTCTGTAAATGTCTGTGCCTGTCCCTCTCTCTGACCCGCTCTCTGGCTCTGTCAATCTCTCCCTCTGTCGCTGGGGGTCTCTCTGAATGTTCGAGTTGCTCCGTCTGCCCCACCCCCATCTTTGTCCCTTTCTCACCCACTCTCTATTTGCCTCTCTGGCTCTATGAATCTCTCTCTCTGTTCTGGGGGTCTCTCCCTCCCTCCACGTCTCCCTGTGATTCAGTCTCTGTCCTTCTCCCCAGGTGTCTCTCTGGCTCTGGAATTCCCCGTCTGCGCAGCTCTGTCCCGGGTTGGGAGGGTGTCTCGGACGCTGGCCCTGTCCGTCTCCCTCCGTGTCTCCCCTGCGTCGCTCCACCAGCGTCTCTGCCTCTCCGGTTGGACTCCCTCCCTCCCCCCGCTCTCGAGCTCTTCCCAGTCCGAGCTCCTGGGAGACCCGCTCTGTTGCCAAGGGCAACCACGGCCCGCTCGGGGCTGAGGGGTGCAATGCATCCTGGGACTTGTAGTCTGAGCCTGCGGACCGCCTGTTCTCGCGACGCGTCCGAGAACTTCCTCTCCCGGCGTACCGCGCGAGGCGGGGCGGGGCGCTGCGGCGGCGCCTGGGGACTCGGGAAGCCCACCGTGCCTTCTCTGAGACCTGTTGGGGTCGGGGTCAGGTTTCCAGAAGCTGTAGGGGAGGTGAGAGATCCAACTCCGCTCTTAACCCCCAAACGTGGAGTCCTCTAGCCTTCTAGCCACCTCCCGGCGTCCGCCATGCTCTAGGGCAGAGGCTAGGGGGCGGGGGTTGCCCCGAAAACAGACCTAGGAATCCCAGGGCGCTCTAGTCCTCCTCTGCTTGGGTTCTTCCCCGAGTCACCAACTTATCACCCCCAGGTTCTAGAGCTGTTCTCTCTCATGCCTTCCAGGAGGGATTCAAGCGTGGGACGGGAGAGGGAAGGGGGTCGAGACGCCCTTTGAGGAAGCAGGGATTGGTGCAGGTCAGAATTCTGGGGTGGACACAGCGGAGATCAAAAGGAGGCTTTTCCTCACTGAGAAGGAGCGCGTCTGTTCTGGTTAGCCCTTCTCCCTCTTCCGGAGGGATCCTTCCCTCCCTTGCAATATCTCTTCCCGATTGCTTTTGCGGGTGTAGGTGCAGAGAATGGGTTGCATGATCCTGGGATTTTCCCGGGTTTATGTATTTATGTGTTTGTGATTCTCCTCAGGCTGGAGAAACTGGCAAGATGACCTTCTGTGGGACAGATTTATTATAGGAGTAATTCGTTTGATCTTTACCAAGGTCTTCTGTTGAGCAGGGGTGTCAGGGAGCTCAGAGTGGGAATGTAGGCAGGGTCAGATCCTGAAGGCCTTGAATGCCAGACTGAGGGGCTTTGGTTTTTACGTATGGGCAAGGTGGAGTGGGATATGCAAAGACTTGAGCCGGGGAGGGCAGTATCAGACCTGGATGTTGGAAGCATCCCTCTGGGGCCAGGGTGGGCTGGAGGTAGGATGGTCACGAAGGCGGCTGGGGCAATAACTCAGGTGAAACAAAATGAAACCTGAGCTGTGTGAGGAACCTGGAGAAGGGGACAAATATAAACAGTATTTAGGAGGAAGAGTAGACAGTGTTTGATGAGCGACTGACTGACAGAGAGGAGACTGACAGAGAACAAGTGTCTGGGCTCTCAGCCCTGAGAGTCTATTACTAAGATGGGGAACCTGGAAGAGTTGATTTTGGAGCAAAGATGCTGCACTCAGACTGGGACATTGTATTTCTGAGGTGCTCATGGGACTGCAAGGAGGGAGAAATCTTGTTCATTTCTATCCTAACTACCTCTCCTGGTTTGACAGAGTAATTTGGAAGATCCAGACTCAGCTAGCATTTTCTGATGAGGCAAAGTTTTCTTGGCCCCAATTCCCCTTCTCCTATCAGACCCAGGAATCTGGGCCTTGCCCCCCTCTCTCCTGGAGTCCTCCCCCATAATAAAGCAAGCACAAGTCTTTCTTTTATCTTTATATTGAGGTAAAAAAAAAAAAATTATAGATGTGGGACTGGGGAAAGGGACAGGTTTCCCTCTATGATTGACAGCAGGGGCTAATCTAATGGGAACCAGAAGCTCCAGGGAATTAAAAAAAAATAAAATATATATTTATACATTTATATATCACGTTATGTGTGTGAGTCCCAGAGAAGCAGGAAGCAGCAGCAGGAAGCAACTAGCACACAGAAACACACATGTTTGTGCAGCACACACTCAAGCAATACAATTCTCTGGCTATGGCAGCAGCAATCCCCAACCACCCCCCCCCCCCCCAAAAAAAAGGAAAACAAACTTCCCCTTTCAGGATAGAGCCACCCAGTAATTTCTGCCCTTGTGACCAGGAAAAAGAAAAGAAAAAAACCCAGGCTAACGTTGCCTGTGCGGCCGGCAGTGGCCATTTTCTTCTCCGTGTGGAGGCAGGACATGCTATTTTTAACACTGAAGCTGAAGGACCACATCACTGCCCCTCCCACTAATACTTCAGACAGTTGTCTTCAAGACAATGCGGTTCTTTGCCAGATCCTTTTTGATACCCCAGAGGGTAGCTGGGATGGAAGGCATCTACCCTGTGCTTCTTTTAAGATGGCCTCCAGGCAGTGGGTTTTTGGTGAGCCTGGCAGAAATTCTGGAGCCAATCTCAGGCGAGGCTGAGCACCAGGCGGAGCCTAGGGACCCAGGGTCTGTGCTTTAAGCCTCCGCCCACTGGAAATGATTGACCTCCAGAGACTTTCTTTTAACTTAAAGAGGAGGTGCACTGTACACCCCCCCTCCACTGGGAGAACAGGGGCCCAATCCCTAGCTACCCACCCCACCCCCAAACACATACACACACACACCCACTAAGGCACAGCCAGGGCGGGCAGGCATGCTTTGGCAATGAGGCCCCTCGGGAGGCCTAGGGCATGAACAGCTGCGAAGAGGGGTGTATGGGATGTGGAGCTCAGCACCTTTGGAGGTGGGGCAGGAGAAGAAAGAAGTCGCAGGGCTCCCGAGGAAATCGGAAGAAGGAACATGGGAACAGATGGTCAAGAAACAGGCAGATGAGAAAACAAACAGGACGATCAGAAAAGAGCCGAAAAGCACAGGTAGAAAGCAAGACAGCAGAAAAAGAGGCAAAATGGAGGCAAAACAGGATGTGGGCAACCAAACAAAACAGGAAGGAAAGGAGACAGCAACCTGGAAGGGAGAGAGGGAGTGAAGGAAACAGAAAAGAGAGCGAGATGAATTGGGGAGGCAATGAGCAGGGGGGGACAGCGGGCAGCCAGGAAGAGGACGTCGGAGAGAGCAGGGAATCAGGAGCCCCAGGTCAGAGCCTCAGACCCTGACGAAAACCAGGCGGGCCGAGTACACCAGGTCGGCCACATAGGCCAGCAGGTTGATGGCCGTCAAGATGGCCACAGCCAGGCGGCGGTCCCAGTCGCACACGTAGTAGGCATGCCTGTTGCTGCAGCTCAGATCCCGCGACCGCCGGGGCTGGCCGCCATGCTTCTCGTCGAACTGGTAGAGCGGCCAGAGGACAAGAGCGGTGGCGTAGAGGAGGACGGAGAGCAGGGCCAGCCCCGACAGGAAACTGGGGAAGGGGATGGGGAGCATATTGGTGCAGTCGCCCAAGTTCAGCAGGATGGCCACGGCCGCCAGGATGAAGCAGATGGCGTACACGGCCACGCACCACTCCAGGGCCGGCTTGTCCTGGTACAGGTAGGGGCTGCTGATGAAGGCGAAGATGACGCAGGCCACAAAGGTCTCCAGCACCTTGAGCAGCCCCGGCACCGTGGCCATGTAGCCAGTGATCTCGCCGGGCCGGGCCCGGGTCCAGGCCACTTCGGTGGCATAAGCCACGCAGGCGATGCAGGAGAAGGCGGTGGCGGCGATGGCGTGGTCCCGGGAGCGGCCGTGAGGCAAGAACTGGACGTAGGTGGTGGGGTAGATGATGGAGGCCGAGAGGCAGAAGAGGGCGGCGTAGCAGGCGTAGGTGATGGGGAAGTTGCGCCAGGACAGGGGGAAGCGGGGCTGGAGCCCGGCTAACTCCACTATGAGGATGATGAGGGTCACGGCGAAGCAGAAACACCAGGTGAACATGGACCAGTTACCCATGGGTCCCGTCCAAGCGCCCACGCTGGCCACCAGCGAGAAGGCCACGCAGGTGGAGATCAGCTGCAACAGGCGGAGGAGGCCCAGAGGCTGGGTCAGTGCCCGAGGGGACCCCACGATGGTCGAGGAGCCCAGGCCTGAGGACGACGTGGTGGTGGTCGTGATGGTCGTGCGGGTTACTGTCACCGGCATGGCTGGGGGGAGGGGAAAGAAAGTGTCCTAAGAAGGGTCCAAACCCAGGAATCCAGGGCCCCAACCCTTGCCTCGCCTTGGGGACAAAGTAACATGGAATCCAGCTGGGGGGACCCAGGATGTGGGCCTTTCTGTTTTCAAACCCACACAGTCCCAGGCCTACAGAAATGAGCTGGTCACCCAGGTCTTGGCCCCTTCCTCCCTCTGGGCTCAGGTTTCCCACCTTCCATGTCAGAAGCCAAGAGTCTAGGCCTCAATCTCTCTCCTTCCCAAGACACTCCTTTCCCTGCAACCCAACTACTGTAAAACCACATGCCTTTCTTCCCACTCTAGACACTCAAAGCTGCCCTCCTTGCCCCAGGGGGTCAGCAACCCAGCCACTCAAGACTCTGCTCTATAGTATCCCTCTCCTCGGCCTCCCCCCACTGCCCCTGTCGGAACAAGAGGCCCTGTCTTCATGAGCTCTTAAAAACCCATCTCTCTACTTCTTCCTTTTCGGTACTCAGTGCTCTGCATCCCAGCCCCTGGGCCCAACTTCCTTCTTTCACCTAACAGGCCTAGACATTTCCAGCCTCCAAACATTCAAGAGTCCAACCTCCACACGCCTATGTTCTCAGGGACCCACATCTGATCGGAGCTTCCAGCCTCCCAATCTGTCTCCTCTCACTGAGCAGGTGTCTGCTCCCAGCTCCTGGAAGACTAGGAGCTCCCCCTCCCTTCTGGAACTGGGTCTTCCCTCTCAGCAGCATCCCCCTCCTACGCCTACCCTCCCACCGCAGAGACAGGAGTCTGCGTCTTCAGTCTAACTCTCACCTGGGATTTAGGTCTTTAGTACTTCGACCCAAAGGAAGCTGAGCTTCCTCCTGACTATCCCCCTCCTCCATGTGGACTCCAGTGCCCCTCAGGAACCCAGCCAGCTAGTTCTCCACCTTCCGGGAAACTCAGCTCCCCAGACTGACTGTCCAGTGACTGGGCCCCTTGCACTGAAATCTCTAGGCCTCTCCTGCCCAGTTATATAGTTTCAGACCTCAGGTCTCTGGGTCCTCAGCCGTGAGCATGCCAGACAGCTATACTCTGGGAAATGAACTTCTTTCTTCCGTCCCTCCAGAACCTCTTTGTCCTAAAGACCCTCAAGAATCCAGGGCCCAACCTCGATTCCTCACCAGGTGTCCAGATCCTCCCTCAGGCGCTAAAATGGCTAATCTCTCAGCTGCTACCCTTACAAAGCTCTGAGGGCCTCTCTCAGCCACGGGGAAATAAAACTTCCTCCTTCTAGTGTAGGGCACACAGCAGGGCAGTGTAACAGGCTTTAACCTCTTCTGGGCCCAGCCATACCTGCACAACAGCTCCCTGAGCACACGGGAGCCCGGCTACCGGACACACTTCTTCCTCAGATACACAGGTGTCTGGGCCTCTCCTTGGAACCCAAGCTTCCAGGTCCTTCTCTCAGGATCGAGGAGTCTAGGCCTCTAGTCCCCTCCTCCCTCTGACCCAGGAGTCTAGGCCCCCAACCACTCCTCCCTCAGACCCAGGAGTACAGACCCTCAGACCTAGGAGACCAGGCCCCCAGTCCCCTGCTCCCTCAGACTCAGGGGTCCCGGCCCCCAGCCCACTCACCAGCGGTCTTAGCTGAGGACCCCGACGGAGAAAGATCCGGCTCTGGAGGCGGATTAAGTCAGACACCTGGAAAAGGCTAGTCAGAGCACGGGAGAGAGAGAGAAAGAACGTCAGCGTCCAGCTCAGACCCGGCTCTGCTCTCCCGGGACCCAGCCGACTAGCTGGCCCGCTGCGGGCTCGCCCAGAATCGGCCGAGGGTGGGGTTTGGCCGCGAGCCCCCGAGGGGTCCGAGAGGTGACCCCAGGGAAGCCCTGCCCCTTTCCTCCTCCTTTCCTCCTCCTGCCCCCAAACTGCGGGGGCGGGAACGGAGCGAACCTGGCAAAAGTGCACGCCCCGCAGGCAGGCGTGGGCGTGAGTGATCCTAACCCTGCCCGGCCAGGAAGGCCACGGCCGGGCGAGCGGGCGGTTCCTGGGCGGTGGCTGCGGAGGCGGGCGGCCGGGCGAGGCGCCGCGTCTCCGTGCCTTATAAGGGCTTCAAGTCGGCCCAGCCATCTGGAATGTGGCGGGGACCGGGAGGCGGTGCCGGGACCCCCGCCCTGCGCCGGCCTCCAGGACGGCCCGCCCAGCTGGTGGATTTCGGGGGGGGGGGGGAGGGCGGGGGTGGTGGGAGGGAGCCCGGACTCCAGGATCTAGGAGGAGATGCCTGGAAGCCAGAGTTTCTGGGACCTTCGAAATGTGAGTTCTGGGTCGCTATAAGGACGGGACTGGAACCCCTCAAGAGGGTCTCTAAGGGAGGAGTGGCTGGGAATACGGACCCCTGGGTTCGCCTTGTAGACGTCCCCTGCCTCCAGCCCGGAAACTGCACATTATTGGAATCCAGTCCAGGGATAAATAGCCACACCTCCCACCACCTCCAGGAAGGCAGGTCTCGCCGCAAAGACTGGGCCACCTGGAGGTGCTACAGCGGAGTTGGCCACCACCTGCTTCCTCCACGCCCCTCCAGAGCCCGTTAGGAGGAAGTGGGGGCTGGCCCCGGAGGAGGAGGGCGGAGCATAGGCTCCTGAGTTCTCCCGTGGAAAGTGGGTTAGCGCAGGGACCCCGAGGGGAGGGGTCCATCTCCACCCTCAGGGCCCCCAGCCGTCGCCTGAGGTCAGAGCTCAGGAACGCGCTACCAGAGACCAGACGAGGGAAAGGAAACACCCCTTCAGCTTCTCCGAGAGGCTCAGGGCTCCCCCGGCCACGCCCAGTCCTCTCCCCACCTCACTCCAAACACCACACCCTATTTCTAAACGGACTGAGAATCGCGCCTCTGAAACCCAGCCTCTGCTGTCAACACCCACGAACGCTGGACTCAGCCTTGTCCTCTCTCTGCCTTAGGACATCCGCCTCCCAGCTCCGTCCTCACTTTGGGAGGACAGCTGCTGGATCTCAGTCCCCGGCCTTTCCAGTCCAAAGTTCGGATTCTGTCCCCCGGATGGGGAGGAGGTCAGTAATTCTGAACCCCAGCCACTCTCTGTCCCAAACCGGGACTCCCAACTCCAAGCTCCTCCTCTGCTCAGGACCTCGATTCCAACCCCATTCAACCCGCACACACAGGAGTCCCCATCCCTCTGCGCCCTCAGACCCAGGAGTCCAGGCCCGCAGTCCCTCCTCCCTCAGACCCAGGAGTCCAGGCCCCCAGTCCCTCCTCCCTCAGACCCAGGAGTCCAGACCCCCAGCCCCTCCTCCCTCAGACCCAGGAATCCAAGCCCCCAGCTCCCTCCTCCCTCAGACCCAGGGGTCCAGGCCCGCAGCCTCTCCTCCTTCAGACCCAGGGGTCCAGGTCCCCAGCCCCTCCTCCCTCAGACCCAGGAGTCCAGGTCCCCAGCCCCTCCTCCCTCAGACCCAGGAGTCCAAGCCCCCAGCTCCCTCCTCCCTCAGACCCAGGGGTCCAGGCCCGCAGCCTCTCCTCCTTCAGACCCAGGGGTCCAGGTCCCCAGCCCCTCCTCCCTCAGACCCAGGAGTCCAGGCCCCCATCCCCTCCTCCCTCTGACCCAGTTGTCCGACCCTCAGCCCCAGGAGTCCAGGCCCCTAGTCCCTTCCTCTCTCAGACCCAGGAATCCCAGTCCCCAGTCCCCTCTTCCCTCAGACCCCGCAGTCTGGGCCCCCAGCCCCTCCTCTTTCAGATGTATGACTTGTATGAGTCCAGGTCCGCAGCCTCTCCTTCCTCAGACCCAGGGGTCCAGGCCCCCAGCCCTCTCCTCTCCAGAACCCGAGTCCTGGCCAAGACCCAGTCTTTCTAGGGACTCAGACAGTCTGAGTCCCAGCCCATTCCTCCCTCTGCTCGCAAGAATCCTGGACCGCTGCTCCCACCCACCCCCTGGGGTCCCCGCAGCCTCACCTCACGGGCCTGCTGCGGCTGCGGCTGAAGCAGAGGCGACAGCTGCAGACTGGAAGGGTCTGAGGCCTGGGTGGGGTTGGCGGGCTGGGGAGTGAGTGCGGGCGGGGCCGGGGGCGGGGCCGGAGACTGAGCAAGAGCACCACGCTCGGACCGGGTAAGGGACTCCCCCCTCGTCAGGGCTATCCCAGTCCCGCCCCGAGGGCGGGGCCAAGGAAAGACCACGCCCCGCGGAATAAACGTACGGCTGATCTCGAGTCCCGCCAGTAGTGGGGGTGGAGGGCTGAGGTCACTGTTGCCATGGTGACAAAACAGGAAGACACAACAGCTGGCGGAGTGGGGGCTCCTGGGGGCTGCCCTCCCCGACACAGCCCTAGCGAAGTCTCTAGGGGAGGCCCGGGAAGGCCGTTGCCATGGCAACCTGCCTGTTTAGAATTTGTTTAGCACCGAGCCCCCCAGCCCGGGTCCCCACCCCAGTTTCACCTCACTCAATTCTCCCTCTCCCTTCCTGCCCCCTCCGTCCCCTTCTGCTCCAGCCCCGCTCTTCCAGGATGGATGAAATCTTGGACATCTGGGTCGTAGCGGGTTGGGGAAACCGGGCCTTTCAGTCTATGGGATCTGTGGGCTAAGGTCTCTGTCTCCTAGGTCCCTGAAAGAGGAAAGAGTTGAAGGTGGCTATCCCTAGGCTTTAAGAGGTTTCTAGGCTGAGGTCCCCTACTCCTGGGTCCCCTAATCTTCATTGACACTGGGACTCGCGGGGTAAGGGACTGGTGCGCCGGCCTCCTGGGTCCCAGATGTCACAGTCGATGGAGGCTGGGGAAGACGGTGTTGGTGGCAATATTCCTGGGATCTAGGGCGGTAGGAGTTGGGGGCACGGACTCCCGGGTTTCACATGACGCCTAGGCTGGGGGCCCAGATCCTTGGCTCAAAAAGCAATGAAATCTCAGACTTCTGGGTTTTCAGAGCAGATGTGGTTGCAAGCCGAGCCTTCTAAGTCTGAAAGCGAGAGATATTTTTGGCCTGTATTCCTGGCTCCTGGATAGCGGGAGGGGCTCAGAAGCTTAATGAGGACGGGGCTGGGGACTGGGAGCGCCAGATTCCTGAAAACGGGAGGGGCCCAAGGAGCCGGTCTGCCCGGGCCCCCAGAGCAGGGAGGGGCTGCGCGATCCTTTTTTAGGGGCGGGTCTGGGGCCCTGAAACCGAATGATAAAGGCAAGACGCAAGGGGGAGCTGAAGGTGGGGATGCCGGGCCCGGGGTCGGAGAGGGGCGGGGACCGGGACGCCTGGGTCCCTCCCTGCTGGCCGTGCTCACTCACCGCGCTCTGCAGTCGTCCCTGGCGCGGCCTTGCTCGCCGCTGCCGCTGGGCGGGGCCTGGTGGCGGCTGCGGATGCTTCGCGATGCCGAGCTAACGGGGCGCTGCCTCCGCTGCTGCCGCTGGGTGCCTTCCAGGTCGACAACTGAGGAGGCTTTGAGGACGAGCCCTGGGGTGCAAGCCTCGCGCGTCGCGCAGGGAGGGGTACGGAGGGGTCTGGGAGCTCTGTATACCTGGCTGCGTGCCCTGCGGAGGTGGGAGGGGCTGGGGGGTGGGGGGGACCTGGACGCTCTGTGCTCTGCAGAAGTGAGGGATAGGGGCGGGGATGGGAGGGATGTGGAGCCTGTATGCCCACTTCTGTGCCCCTGTAAAGGGGGTAGGCACAGACCCTCTCTGCCATTCGGTGCCCTGCATAGAAGGGGTCTCAGTGAGCCCCTCATCTGGATGGATAGGGAGTCAGGACATGGTGTTAATTGGAGGTCCCCAAGTTCTATTCACACACCTCCTTGGCCCCCAGTGTAGCAGCATCTTGTCCCTCTTTCCTCCCCAAATCAGTCACTCTCTTTGCCTGAGCCCCTGTGGCACTCCTGAGATACCCCAAATAGTCCAGGGGCGGTCTTCACTCACACAACTTACTATGTTGTGCTGTTTGGTGGAAGCGTTCCCCCGTTAGCCACTAAAACCCCAAAACAGCAGAGTTCAGTAGCAGGAACAGGAAACAAACATTTAAAGAATGAGTCATCGGGTGTGACCTGGAGAAGTGACACCGTGTGGTTCCCTGGTCCGTATAATCTAGCATCCTGTATGTGCCACTGGTTCAGAGTGTTTACTCATCCTGTAGAACATTACTCCAACCCCAAAGCTGTTGTCTCCAAAATGACACTATAACCCAGTCTCAAACAGGCCCTGCTTCTGTTCTGTGAGGCTAGCTGCTTCGGGGTGATGGGGTACATGGACCCGCCCACTGACTTCCTAATACTGAGTTTCTTAATCAGAAGCAATATTGTGTGGGTTAACATAGCGGTGAATAGGACCATTCAGTGCATACACAGATGCTGCTGTTGGCAGGAGTGCGAAAGGGAAGGAAAGCAAATAACAAACCAGAGTTAATTATTCCAAGGAGGAAAAGGTCATTGCCCACTCTGTGGTGGAAGTGGCCCAATGTAATCCTCAGGTGACCATGTATTTGGCTGGTCTCCCAAAGAAACCATACCACACTGGGGGCTCAGCACTGCTTGCTGCTACCACTAAGGTGGGCATTCACCAGTGACATAGCTGACTAAGATTTGGTGAGGCAAATCCATGGACGGCCCACCATGGCCACTTTGTTCATGAGCCCACTGAGAAAGCACTGGGGAGACTGGGGAAAGAAGCTGACCAAGAGCCACAGAGTGATCATCTGCTCTACCAGATGGCTTAATAGCATTCCCTGTAATAGAGGTTTTTGAGGGAGAATTCACGTGGATATGGATTATGAACTGTTTTTCACTCCTGACACTTCTGATGCTAAGTGTGCGGGCTTTTTGTTTTTTTGTTTTGCACCAACAAACCAGTTCTCCAACCCTGGATACTAACTGAATGTCTGAGTGTCAAGTGATTCAATTCAGTTCTGAATCTGGGTACAGTAATGACCTGGAGTTATTGTCAGACCCCACACGTTAAGGGCTCAGTCCCACAAGACTGCTCTCATTTTAGATGCCAATCACAAGTCCTTGGTCTCCTGTACTTCTGACCCACTGGTTCTAAATTGGGGATGTCCATGACCCCTTCCTTGGGTTCCATAATTTGCTAGAATGGCTCACAGAATTCAAGAAGGCATTTTACTTAGTATTACTGATTTATTATAAAAGATACAGCTCACAGACAACCAAATGGAAGAGATGCATAGGGCGAGTTATGGGGGGAGGGATGTAGAGCTTCCATACCCTCTCCAGGTGCACCACCCTCCCAGCACCTTGATGCTTTTACCAACCTGGAAGCTCTCTGAACCCCGTTATTGAGAGCATGATTGATTAAATTGTTGGCCTTCGGTGATTAAGCTCAATCTCTGTCTCCTTTCCGGAGGTCTGGGGGTGGGGCTGAAAGTTCCAACCATTTAATCAGGTGATTGGCTCCTCTGGCAAACAGCCCCCATCCAGAAGCTATCCAGGGGCCCACCAAGAGTCATCTCATGAGCATAAACTCAGGTGTGGTTGAAAGGAGTTTATTACAAAAGACTCTTCTCACCTCATCACACAGGAAATTAGAAGGATTTTAGGAGCTCTGTGCCAGGAATGGGGGACAAAGACAAAATTATATATCTTATTACATCACAGTATCACACAGATGGTTCCATGCTCTGGGTCCACTGGAAAGTTTCATTGATTCATCTACAAGTATTTATGGGCCTCCTACGTGAGAACAAAGCAGGCCAAGGAATAACGGCTCTAATGGAGATTTTATCTTATTTGTTAACGGCAAAGGGTTTAATACAGTAACTTCTTCATCTGGAGGGGACATTCCCACTGTCCTCAGATTATTGGATACTCAGTAACTTCCCTGAGGGCACAGGCTCCCCAGTGTTGAGGAGTTTTTTCTCCCATGCTCTGGTATGTATGTGTCTTAGTAAGATGTACAGTGTATCTATCTGCTCCTTCCTGCTTTTTAGGTCATCAATGCAATTCACCAGAATTGAATCTATGGAGTATTGAAAGATCGAGTTTCCTGAAGAATAAGCTGTAGAACAGAGTTGGAGAATTAATGTAACACCTGGGAAGATGTGACAGTACTGCTATACACCTGTATGAGTTTCCTGGGGCTACCATAACGAATCATCATGTTCTTGGTGGCTCACAACAACAGAAATTTATTCTCTCATGGTCCTGGAGGCAGAAGTGTGAAATAAAGGTGTCAGCAGAGCCCCACGCAGAAGGCTCTAGTGGGGAACGGGTTCCTTGCCTCTACCAGCTTCCGGTGACTGTGGGTGTTCCTTGTCTAGTGGCCTCAACATCCAGTCTCTGCCCCCTGTTTTCATGTCACTTTCTCCTCTGTGTGTTTGTGTCTTCTTCTGTCTGAAATCTCGCTCTATCTCTGTCTTCTTAGGACATTTATCACTGGATTTAGGGCCCACCTGGGTAATCCAGGACGATCTCCTCTTCACAAGATCCTTAACTTCATCACAGCCCAAAGGCCGTGTCTCTAAATAAGGAAACGTTTACAGGTTCTAGGGATTAGAGTGTGGACATATCTTGGGGGCTGCTGTTCAGCCTACTTCACCATCCCTGGTGAAAGCACACTGCTTCTAGGTCTTGTGTTTACTGTGATGGAGATAAATGGACTGGCCATTCTAGATGCCAAGGGCTGGGTTGATTTCATCCAGCAAGGAGATCACAATTGCACAGCTGCAATTGGAGTTGCTCTGCTGGTGTCCTGTATATACAGCAGTGAGCCTTATGGAAGTGGGGAAGAAGAAGGAGAAACAGGGATCCTGTGTGTCCAGATCTCGCTTTTTCCCAGGGAGGTTGGGTTTCTTGGGATGATGGAGACCTGTGCATCCAGCACCATGCAGGAAGGAGACTCCTTCTCGACACTGGAGCAGTCGTCACCACCCTGCTCCATGCCTCTCTGGTCAAGACCTCAGAAGCCCTTGCTTTATGTCCTTTGAACCTGTTCCAAAATCAACAAATTCCCCTATAAAAGCAACTTCTTCTTTAAGTGTTCTTTCTTTCCTGGTCTTTATTGACGTGGATTTCCCCCAAGCCTGTTCTCTGGCTGTAACACCTTTTTGTTACCTATGGACCTCCTGAATACTTGCCCTCATTTTCGCATGGTTTCCTGAAATTCTCTAAAGAACTTCTCAACTGACGTCCATGAATAGGTCATAGGTGGGCTGTGAGATATTGATTCCCTCAGCCCTCAGAGTGACCTGGTTGCCTCTGACTGTGGCAGGCTCATCTGTTTACCTCAGTGAGCTGTAAAAATATTCTGTTTCTGTTTACCCCATGATGTGAAAATGTTTGGGAGGCATTGGCTTAGAAGACCCGCAACACTGACATCACCTTCCACTCCACAGCAGTCCTCCACGCACTCAATCTCCCATGCCTCTCAGGCATCAACCACTTCTCCTTCCGTCTTGCTTTCTCAGTAACTTGCACTATGACCTTTTCTTAACCTGATAGGAACCCCCAGTGGATCAGCCCTCTTTTTCTTCACTTTCCTTCTTCAGATATGATGCCATGGTCCATCATTTCAATAACACTCTCATGTTAGGGATCGAGCACTCCCTTGTCCTTCTGTCTTTGCATCACCCCAGTCTCGGAGACAAAAAGTCCATCTATTGGGTTTTTTGTTTTGTTTTCCTGTGCTTGTCCCTAAGCAATTGAGCATTACTGGAGAAGGTCACATTACAGGGCTGAACCGTTTCAACATAAATACGTGATCACCAAATTCAGATATACCCTGAACATTGCCCGCAATCCCATTGCAATCATCTGGTCAACTCATTCTCATCTCCACAGTGACAAGTACACTATTTCTATCCTCTTCAATCTCGGACACTCTTTACACCTCCTGACCCCCATTCTCAGCCTATGACCTGCCTTCTTTATTTATAGAAATCACGGAAGCTGTCAGCTGGGAAGTCCCTCAATTTCCCTATCCTGTAACCATATACCTGACTATATTTCCGGGACTCTTCTCTTCTAACAATAGTGAAGTTGTTCTTCTCATCACATACCAATCCTTTTTCTTATTTTTTTGATCCTTAAATACATCCTTCTCATAATCTTACTATTGCTATTACTCTTCTCTTTGGATAATCAGCATCTCCTACTCAAAGAACGTTCCATCAGCTTTTTAAGGAATAATAGTTTATTTATTTTTATTTATTTTTTTTGTGTGAGGAAGATCCGCCCTGAGCTAACATCCATGCCAATCCTCCTCTTTTTGCCAAGGAAGACTGGCCCTGAGCCAACATCTGTACCCATCTTCCTCTAATTTATGTGGGATGCCGCCACAGCATGGCCTGACAAGTGCGCGCCAGGGATCCGTACCCAGGCCACCAGCAGCGGAGCATGCGCCCTTAACCGCTACGCCACGGGGCCGGCCCCATAATGGTTATTTTTAATTGTGGTAAAATACACATAACATAAAATTTATCTTTTTAACCATTTTTTGAGTGTACAATTCAGTGGCATTAAGTACATTCACGCTGTGACTATGTGAAGACTTGGGGAGAAGACGGTTGTCTACGAGCCAAGGAGAGAGACTTCAGAAGAAACCAACCCTGCTGACACTTTGATCTTGGATTTCTAGCTTCCAGAATTGTGAGAAAATAAATTTATGTCTGAGCCACCCAATCTGCAGTACTTTATTAATACAGTTTCCTACCACTTTGAGAATTTTTTGTTCAATTCTTGACTTTTTGACCTCCCAAGTAACTGATGCTGTTAGCATCTCCTTCCAACTTGAAACACTGTCCTCTAGGATTATATGGCACATCATTCTCTTGGCTTTTCTTCTGATTCTTTGTGTTCCCTCTCTGACTCCTTTGCAAGCTCCTGCTCCTTTAAATACTAGAGTTCCTCAAGGCTCTTTCCTGAGCCTCTGCTCTTCTCATGATACACTCTTGCTAGGGGATTCCATGCACACCCAGCTTCAGGTGGCACCCCACGTATTAGTAAAGATACTAGTTCAGCTGCTATAACAATGGCAAAATATCCATAGCCTCAATCAGCGCTGACCAATAGAAAAGTAATATGAGCCACATGTGCAATTTTAAATTTTCTAATAGCAACATTAAAAAGAAGTAAAAGAGGGCCGGCCCCGTGGCTTAGCAGTTAAGTGCGCGTGCTCCACTACTGGCGGCCCGGGTTCGGATCCCGGGCGCGCATGGACGCACTGCTTCTCCGGCTATGCTGAGGCCGCGTCCCATGTACAGCAACTAGAAGAATGTGAAACTATGATGTACAACTACCTACTGGGGCTTTGGGGGAAAATAAATAAATAAATAAAAATTTAAAAAAAAAGTAAAAGAAAAAATTTGAGTTAATTTTCACAACATATCTTACTTAATCCAATATAGTCATGCACGGCCTGATGATATTTCCGTCAACGACCAACTGCGAATACAGCGGTGGTCCCATATGATTAATGCCATATAGTCTAGGTGTGTAGTAGGCTATACCATCGAGCTTTGCGTAAGTACACTCTATGATGTTTGCACAATGATGAAATTGCCTAATGACACGTTTCTTGGAAAGTGTCCCAGTTGTTAAGTGACACATGACTGTATATCAAAAATATTATCATTTCAACATGTGACACCAGCCATATTTCAAATGCTCAGTACTCACATGTGGCTAATGGCTACCATATTGGACAATATAAGCCCCTACAAGATAATGGTATATTTCTCTCTCTTGTAGCAGTCCAAGAGTTGGCAGTCCAAGGTTGATATGATGCCTCCATGGTCTCAAGGAGTCATTCTCCCTTGTTGCACTGTCGTCTTCAACAAGGGCTTCTATTTGGGATCTAACATATGATCCAGATCATACTGCTATGTTGGCATTGCAGCCAGCAGCAAGAGAGGAGAAGGGGAAGGAATTGGCATGCTTCTTTCTTTTTAAGTGTGTGTTCCTCAGGGGCTGGTCGGTGGCACAAGCGGTGAAGTGCGTGCGCTCTGCCGCGGCGGCCCGGGGTTTGCCGGTCCGGATCCCGGGCGTGCACCGACGCACCACTTGTCAAGCCATGCTGTTGCAGCGTCCCATACAAAGTAGAGGAAGGTGGGCATGGATGTTAGCCCAGGGCCAGTCTTCCTCAGCAAAAATGAGGATGATTGGCATCGGATGTTAGCTCAGGGCTGGTCTTCTTCAGAAAAAAAAAAAAGTGTGTGTTTCTCAAGTTGACACATCACTTCTATGCATATCCTATTGTCCAGAACTTAGTTACATGGCTACATATAGCTGTAGGGGAGACTGGGAAATATAGTCTTCAGTTGGGGAAACATATATCCAGATAAATCTTTTATTATAGAGGAAAGAAATTGGGGGAAATTACTGGTAACTTCTGCTACAACTCACAGGAATATGCCACAACCCAGATGTCTCCTCTGAGCTCCAGACATGTATATCCAGGTGCTCAATTAGCCTCCACTTGGATGTCACAAAGGTCCAAACTCAATACATCCAAAATTAGCAGAAGATCTTCCCTCCAAATCCTGGTCCTTTCCAGTGCACCATATATCACCAGTAAATTTCGTCACCCTTCATCCAGTTTCACAAGCCAGAATTCTAAGAGTCATCATTGATATTGTCATCTCCCATATCCGGTCCAATACCAAGTCTTGTCACTTTTATCTCCTATATTCTCTCTCAAATTCATCAACTTCTATACATCTCTGTATTAGTCACCTAGTGCTGGGTAATAACTTTCCCCAAACTTAGTGTTTTAAAGGAATGAATTTCTGACACATGCTACAGCATGGATGAACCTTGGAAACATTATGCTCAGTGAAAGAAGCCAGACACAAAAGGGCAAATATTGTATCATTCCACTTATACGAGGCACATAGTAGTCAAATTCATAGGGACAAAAAGTAGAATAGTGATTACCAGGGGCTGGGGGAGGGGGAAATAGGGTTAGTGTTTAATGGATACAGACTATCAGTCTGGGGTAACGAGGAAGTTCTGGAAATGTGTAGTGGTGTTCATTGCACAACAGTGACAATGACCTTAATGCCGCTGAAATATACCCTCAAAAACTGTTAGAGTGGTAAATTTCAAGTTATGTGTATTTTACCACAATAGTTAAAAGAAACAAACAAACAAAAAGAATAGCCTGTTCAATCTTGAAGAAGAATAATAAAGCTGAAGAACTTATGCTACTGGGTATCAAGATTTATTTATGGGGCCGGCCCCGTGGCTTAGCGGTTAAGTGCGTGCGCTCCGCTGCTGGCGGCCCGGGTTCGGATGCCGGGCGTGCACCCACGCACTGCTTCTACGGCCATGCTGAGGCCGCGTCCCACGTACAGCGACTGGAAGGATGTGCAGCTATGGCATACAACTATCTACTGGAGCTTTGGGGGAAAAAATAAATACATAAAATTATTAAAAAAAAGATTTATTTATGAAGCCAAGTAATTGAGTGAATGTGATATTGGCACAAAGCTAGGCAAATAAAACAATGGAACAGACTGGAGAGTTCAGAATAGAAGAGGAGAAGAAAATGGGAGATAGTTAATGCCCTGAGCAACTCCCTCCCCTTTTTTAAGAATGATTGAGTATCATAAATAGAATTATCCAAATATAACTGGAATGGACTTTTGTCAGGTCCACACGCTGGACTGGATTGGGCTAAAGGAACCCTCAGAGGAACTCAGTTCCATATGTCCTCCATGCCTCACAATGACTGAGACCATCAATGACCACGACAATGACAATCCTCAGAAGGGCATCTCTCGAATTTTAAGTGTCTAAGCAAACCCTCTCCTGTGATGAGCTTCTCTAGTTCTTAGACCATCTAGCGCCAAAGCTTACGAATGGATTTCTGCTTCCCTTAGAGACATGCTGTCCAATAGAAAAATAATGTGAGCCACAAGTGTAACTTAAGCATTTCTAGTAGCCACATTTTTAAAAAGTAAAAAGAGACAGATGAAGTTAACTTTAATAGCCTATTATATTTAACCCAAATTATTGATATATTTTGCATCATTAAAAAAAATTCTTGAGCCAGCCCCCATGGCCTACTGGTTAAAGTTTGGTGCTCACTGCTTTGGCAGCCCGGGTTCGTTTCCCGGTCATGGAATCACACCACCCATCTGTCAGTTGCCATGCTGTGGTGGCGGCTCACATAGAAGAACTAGAAGGACGTACAACTAGAATATACAACCATGCACTGGGGCTTTGGGGAGAAAAAAAAAGAGGAAGATTGGCAACAGATGTTAGCTCAGGGTGAATCTTTCCTTGCAAAAGAAAAAATTTCTCAGTAAGCCCTAGCTGTTTGTCATGATGATTGTGGTGGCCTGCACGCTCTTTAAAACCCAGCGTGTATTTTGCACTCAGAGCACATCTCATTTCAGATGCTAAGTTTTCGAGGGTAATGTTTCATCTGTAGGTAAGATTCATAGAATACACACTGTTGAAAAACTAAATTCACATGCCCAAGCTGTCCAAACATGCTAAAAGTTATCTAATAACTGAACAAGTATCAGCCTTTAGATTTAACTTAGTTAAATGCAAATAAAATTTAAAATTCAGTTCTCCAGTCCCACTAGCCCCATTTTAAGCACTCAGTAGCGTGATCATATTGGATAGCACAGCCTTAAAGTGTGTTAGTTCCTTATGCTTGGAATGGAACTCTCAGTTCTTTGTAGAGTGTCGGTCTGTACTAGCATGGAGACTGCAGCAATATTTCAAAAAATAATACATTGTGACCAAGTGAGGTTTATTCTAGGAATGCAAGGATGGCTAATATTCAGAAACCTTTAATAAGATTTATCATATTAACAGAGTCAAGTAGAAAAAAAAATATGCTAAAAGAGTATTTGACAAAATTTAATATCTATTACTTTTTTTAAAAGAAAGACACTGAATAAATAGGAAGTTATAGTTCCTAAATCTGTTAGACGTCTGTGGCTTTCCAGGGCTCCTGCCCTGGGAAGGGATTTCTCTGGTCTCTGGTGTCAGGGTGGGTGTGTAAAGCCCCTATTTCTCAGAATGCTCTTTGCAGGAATTCAGCATATATAAACACTATAGACAGTGTCTGATATTTGGGGGCTTCCCGCTATCTAAACCTCCAACTCATTTTGAGGGGTAATTTGCCACTGTGGGCACGGTGGCGGAAGCTGGTGTCTGATTTATTAGGAAGCCTAAGGGGGCTAGACCTGCCTTCTTCCTGGTCCCTGGAAGGTAGCAGGCAGGCAATTGAATGCTTCCTCCTGGGACTTTGAATTAGGCAGGAAAGAGGTTAGAACAGAAGAAAATTAAGAGTGCAGCAACAAGGGTGAAGATGTCATTGGCCAACCGTTGAGTGGAGGGAATGTCCAGTGGAGCTGGTGGCAATGGCAGCTTCCCAGCCTGGCTGTAGTTGCACAGGACTTTAGGAACATTTTCTCTGCTGTGTCTTCTTGGCTTCCTGCCAAATTCCCGAGCCTGATTCTCCAGGCTTCCCATGAGTTCTGTGATGTATTCAGTGTCCTTCCAATAAATTCCTCCTCTGCTTCTGAAATCCAGAAGCCATGTCTGTCATTTGCAAACCAGAACACAATAGGTACAAGCTCTCTTTGCCATGTTGCAGAACACTCTCTGGAATTCCCCTTCATGAGGCCTGAGTGGAGGTTTCACGCCCATGAGACAATTTTCCTTTTCCTCACGATGCAGATTGGATTAACAGATGGTGACTTGCGTCGTCCTGAAACAAAATAAGACTGAAGTCTTCTGTTTTGAAGATGTAGGCTGCTTTTTCGGGGGAATGAGGAAGGAAATCTATTTGATTTGTAAAACTCCCCTGCTAAATGTACTTATCAGATTGGAAATAAATCAAGTCTCCATCTATAGAGGACTGGATAAATAAACCACAGTACCTCCAGATAATGCAACAATGTGGATATCTTAAAAAAACAACAACAAAAAAAAAAGAATTAGGAAGCTCTTTTTACCTAAACGGAAAATTTTCCAGGATATAGTCTTAAGTGAAAATGGCAAGATGCAGAATGATGTATGAGGATGTAACGTTTTGTGTGAGAAAATATAAAAATAAGAATAGGTATTCCTATTTTATTATGTTCGTTTGCATAAACACTGGAAGGATACACAAGAGATTCATAAAAGTGGAGACCTCTAAGGGAGGGCAAAATATGAGACATAGCGTACAGGTGTGGAAATGAAATTTCTTTGTGTATATGTATAAATTTTAAATTTTAAACATTAGTGCATTATTTATTTAAAATTATATCTATGTTTAGATTATATGACTCAGTGTATGTAAAATACTTAGAACATTGGCTTCCCGCCAATACATGCTAATTATACACTATATAATATATACTAATATCATATAAAATATGCAATGGAAAGTTCTGGAAGGATACAGAAGAAATTGGTTCAGATCAGAGAAGAAGGACAACTGCGCAATTGGAACACTGGTATGGATGAGAGACTTATTTTTCACTATCCACCCTTCTTTTTGTATTTTCTGAATCCTCTACCATGGTAAATATATTACCAACTCAAAACACATAAGTATGCATGCATTTTAACGAGCTATTTATAATCTGCTGGGCAAGGAGCCTTATGATGACAAATGAATACAGATGCCTTTTCCTACTGAGCTCCTAAGAGGAGCCTAGAGGGAGCTGATCACTGGGCAAATGTGGTAATTCCCTTTCACAGATTAAAATAGATGCGATCATGGGGCCAGCCCGGTGGCGCAAGTGGTTAAGTGCATGCGCTCCGCTGCGGTGGCCTGGGGTTCGCTGGTTCGGATCCCGGGGGCACCGACATGCCGCTTGGCAAGCCATACTGTGGCAGCGTCCCATATAAAATGTGGAGGAAGATGGGCACGGATGTTAGCCCAGGGCCTGTCTTCCTCTGCAAAAAAAAGAGGAGGATTGGCAGATGTTAACACAGGGCTGATCTTCCTCACACACACACACACAAAAAAATAGGTGAGCTCAATGACACACAGTTTGAAGGCTTGAAGGCCAAGATGGATTCATCCCAGTGTCCATGATCCACATGCATGGGATTTATTCCACACCTATTGTGGGGTATCAGGGTTCTGCGAGCCAGGATGTGGCCAGGAGACTGGGGTCATCTCATCTCCAGGACCAGGTAACATCTGCATGCCCTCTGGGACCTAGTATGGGGCCCAGGACACAGGAATCTTCCATAAAAATATCTCATTTCAGGGAATCTGGGGCTGACCTAGACTTTCACCACTTGTGGTCTTTCTAAATCTGTAGTTAAAAGGCATAGGCCAGTGAAAACTCACAAAAAAACAACTCAAGATGGTCTGCAGAGCTGGGCCCTGTGGGGGCACATCCAAGTTAGGTAGCCCTCTAGGGGACTGGGAGGGTAAAACGCATTCATCATAGACATGGAAGAGGCACATTTCTCTTCCCTTCTTTCTCATGCATTCAAAGTAAGTGCCACTCGCTGTGTTAAGCACAGGGGACATGGCAAGTGAACAAGATAGAGAAGATCATCGCTGCTCTGTGCACACATTCAAGGGAGAGACAAAGAAGAAGCAAGAACATGCACAGATGTTGTTGAATAGTGAAATAAAAGGGCATGGAGGATATTGGGGGTCTGTTTAGCCTGAGTGGTCAGAGAAGGGCCTTTTGAGGGGGTGACATTTGAGCTAAGAGCTGAAAGATCAGGAGAAATCAAAGAGTCTAAGGGAGGAGCTGACCCGGTGGGTAGTGGTTAAGTTTGCCGGCTTGGCTCCGGGGGCCCTGGGTTCTCAGGTTCGGATCCTGGGCGTGAACCTATGCATCACTTATCAAGCCATGCTGTGGCAGCATCCCATATATAAAATAGAGGAAGATTGGCACAGATGTGAGCTCAGGGCTAATCTTCCTCAGCAAAAAGAGGAAGACTGGCAATGGATGTTAGCTCAGGGCCAATCTTCCTCACCAGAAAAAAAAAAAAAGAGTCTAAGGAAGGCTGAACATTCTGGATCCTTGAAAGAGCAAATGCCCTGAGGGAGAGGGATGCAACTGGTGTGTTCAGGGAAGAGCAAGAAGGCTAATGTGGCTGAACCCAGAGTGACAGAGGAACTATAGTGGGAGATGAGGCCAATAATGTGGTACCATCACAAAGACAGATACATAGACGGATGCAACACAATACAGATTTCAGAAACAGGTACACACATAAAAAGCCACTTGATTAATGAACAAATACACACCGCAGTGCAGTGGAGAGAGGATGGATTTTTTTTTTTTTGAGTCATGCTGAGCCAATGACCCCTACCTCACACCATACCCCCAAATAAATTTCCAGATGGTTCTTAGATCTAACTGTGAAAGATAAAACCATACATATTCAAGAATAAGACATTGGAAAACATCTTTGGGATATTGGGATTGGTGATGATTTCTTAAACAGGACACAAAAGCATCATGTACACAAAAAATGGTCAACTGGGCTACCTTGAAAGGAAGAGCTTCTGTTGCTATGGACTGAATGTTTGTGCCCCACCCACCCCCGCAAATTCATACGTTGAAACCTAATGCAAAAAGTCATGGCATTTGGAGGTGGGATCTTTGGGAGGTTCTTTTTTTTTTTTCCCCCTAAAGACCCAGTAGATAGTTGTACGCCATAGTTGCACATCCTTCTAGTTGCTGTATGTGGGACGCGGCCTCAGCATGGCCAGAGAAGCAGTGCATCCGGGCGTGCCCGGGATCGGAACCCGGGCCGCCAGTAGCGGAATGCATGCACTTAACCACTAAGCCACAGGCCGGCCCTGGGAGGTTCTTAGATCATGAAAGTGGAGCCCTCATGAATAGGGTTAGTGCCCTTATAAGAAGAGACCCCAGGGAGCCCCCTCGCCCCTTCTGCCAGGAGAGGACACAGCGAGACATCGTCTGCCAGAAAGCAGGCTCTCACCAGACACAGAATCTGCCAGTGCCTTGATCTCAGACTTCAGCCTCCAGAACAGTAAGAAATAAATATCTGTTGTTTATGAGCCATCCAGTCTGTGGTATTTTGTTATAGCCGCCTGAATGGACTTAGACATCTGTTCATCAAAAGTTACTTTTGAGGGGCTGGCTTGAGGTGTAGTGGTTAAGTTTGGCATGCTCCACTTCAGCGGCCCAGGTTTGTGGGTTTGGATCCCAGGCAGAGACTTACACCACTCTTCAGCCATGCTGTGGCGAAAACCCACATACAAAATAGAGGAACATTGGCACAGATGTTAGCTCAGGGCTAATCTTCCTCAGCAAGAAAAAAAAAAGTTATTTTTGGTAAGGGACAGCAGATCAATTTGGCACAAAAGAATTGGTCGAAGATGAAATGAGAAGCAATGAAAGGAGAGAGGGACCCACTTCATCTCTGGAGTGTGTTCACTAATTAGGATTTACCCACAAGTTCTGTGAAAGTGAAGTGGACACTGGAAGTTGTGTTTCTCCCAACGTGAGAAAAAGTGGAGAAATAGTGGAGTCTGTGACAGTGACACAGGAAATCTGAAGGGATTCAGAGGAATGCAGAGATTAAGAACACTGTTGACAGGAATGTGGGGGCGGCGACTGTGAGTTACAAATGACTTCTCCTGTCCAAATTCCCTGCACAGATTTTTCTGGGCCTTCTAATTCCTGAGTGAACATATGTTTTGCCTACATGGGTCTGGCCCTCAGGGTATACATATCTCACACGGCCCTTCCACGTTTGCGACGATTTCAGATGTCTTAATATACCAGTCACCTTTTGAGTCAGGAAACAGCACACTCAAATGGATAATCAGAGGAGAACTGAACTATTTACAAAGGCGTGGGTAGCACACAGGAAAATCTCCAAGATCTCTTGTCAAGCAAAATAAGCAAGACACAGAACAGATTAGGATTACGCCATCATTTGTACGGGGAAAGGTTAAAAAATGGGAATATATTTTCCTGTTTCCTGGATTTTGCATAAACGCTGGAAGCACACATAAGAAATCCTTCAAAGTGGTGGCTTGTAAGGGAGGGAGATGAAGTATTTAGGTAGCAGCAGGGATGAGGCCTTTTAATGTGTATTGTTGGGGTGGGGAAAATCCCCTTTCTTCCCTTCCTGTGTTTTATGGCTGGACTAATAATAAAATTGACACTAGACCAGATTAACAGCAGAAAAACCCAGTTTAATATGTATGTCTTGGAGATCATAGAGAAATGATGCTTGGGGAGTGAACAAAGCAGGGAGTATATATATCTTTTAGGCAAAGAAACAATCCATTTGTGAGGAATGACAGCACAAAGAAGCTTAGGGTTGGGGTATGTGACAAGAGGAATTTAAACAGAGTTTAGGCTTAAGGCAGTAAATTAGTAAAAGTAACAGGGGTTGTTTATGCAGGCTTCTCGGCCCTGGATTCCCTGGCTCTGGTGATGAGGATGTAGGCAGAGCAACTTTCACACGGGAGATTTATTTCCTGCTTTCAGGGGGAACAAAGACAGGAGGGTCAGAATGTCATTTTTTGCTTCTCAAGTAACTTTAATTCAAAATAATCAATATTCTATTGTGGGATATTTTGGGGTGCCCTGGCTTGGGCCCCAAGAATATCTTTTCATATTATTTGGATTTCTTAACCCCATAAATGTGTTACCCATTTAACAGTTGTATATTAATTACAAGGCTCAAATCAAATAAAGCATTTAGAACAGTGCCTCAAAATTGTGACATCTTGTTGCTTGCTAACCATGAAATGCATTCTTGTATATGCAGTGCATTTCTGCAAAAAAAAAATATAAGAACATGGTAAGATGGGACAGAGATTGAGAAGGTGGGAAACTGGGATGGGTGGGGGACTTATTTTACGTTTTTAAAATTTATTTTTATTGAGATATAGTGGATATAGATCTTCTGAAGATCTATACAGAAGAGACAAATGGATGATAGATTCTTTTGGAGAAGATACCTATGAGGAAGAACCTATAATTTTAGAAAGTGAAATGAAAGCTGCCCTGAGAGTCCTGGAAAGAAATAAATCACCCGGATTAGATGGGATATCAACAAGGATTATTTCAAGCCACAGAGACTGAATCTGTCAAAATCCTAACAAGAATATGCTAACAAAGGTGGAAAACAAAACTATGGCCTACAGACTGGAAATGCTTAATATATATCCCAATCCCCAAGAAAGGAGATGCCAAGGGGTGCAGTAACTACAGGCCCATTGCTCTAATTCCCTTGCAAGTAGAGTGATACTCAATGTACTGCAACAAAGGCTTTTACCTTATACGGAGCAAGAAATCCCTGATGTCCAAGTTGGATTTCGAAAAGGAGAGGCAAACAAGATCTAATTGTGATTCTTTGTTGGCTACTGGAGTGCTCCAAAGAATTTCGGAAGGTTAGTCTGTTTTATAGATGGCAGTAAAGTCTTTGGCTGTGTGGATCGTGAAAAGCTATGGGCTGCTCTGAAAGAAATGGGCGCGCCTCTGCACTTGATTGTCCTGACGTGTAACCTGTATTGTGGACAAGAAGCCACTGTCAGGACAGAATGGGGAGAGACAGATGGTTTCCTATAGGCAAAGGTGTCAGACAAGGGTGCATTTTATCTCCCTATCTGTTTAATCTGTATGTAGAACATATACAAAAAAGCGGGCTAGACTCAGATGAAGGAGTGAAAATTGGTGGAAGAAATATCAACAAGCTAAGATATGCAGATGACAGTGTCTTACTGGCAGAAAGCAGCAATGACTTGGAATGACTTCTGATGAAAATGAAAGAAGCAAATGCCAAAGCAGGACTGCATTTGAACATCAAGAAGACAGAAATCAGGACTACAGAAGAACTATACAACTTTAACATAGACAGTGAAGACACTGAAATTGTTAAAGAGTTTGTTTACCTTGGTTTGGTCATCAATTTAAATGGAGACTGCAGCCAAGAAATCAAGAAAAGATTGAGATTCGGAAGGGCAGCACTGAAAGAATTAGGAAAGATCATCAAGTGTAAGGAAGTGTCTTTAGAGACTAGGGCTAAGATTATCCACACCCTCGTATTCCCATGTTCTATGTATGGGTGCAAAAGCAGGGCAAGGGAGAAGGCGGACAGGAAAAAAATGGATTCATTTGAAATGTGGTGTTGGAGGAGAGCTCTATGGATACCCTGGGCTGCCAGAAATATGAACGAGTGGGTCCTAGAGCAAATTAAGCCTGAATTATCACTGGAGGCAAAAATGATATACCTGAGGCTGTCCTATTTTGGGCACATCATGACAAGGCAAGATTCTTTGGAAAAGACAGTAATGCTGGGAAAGGTAGAAGGCAGCAGGAAAAGACGAAGACCAAATATGAGATGGGTTGACTCAATAGAGGAAGCCATAGGCATGAGTCTACAGAATCTGAGTAGAGCTGTTGAGGACAGGACATTGTGGACATCACTCATTCGTAGTGTCACCAGGAATTGGAGTCAATTTGACAGCAAATAACAACAAATAATGGATATATAACATTGTGTAAGTTTAAGTTGTACAACCTGTTGCTTTGATACATCTATATATTGCAATATGATTGCCATTGTAGCGTTAGCTAGCACCTCTATCATATCACATAATTATTTCTTTTTTGTGGTGGGAACAATTAAGATCTAGTCTCTTAGCAACTTTGAAATTTATAATACAGTATTGTTGACTATAATCATTATGCTGTGCGTTAGATCTCCGGCACTTATTTATCTACTAGTTCCCTTAACATCATCTCCCTAGTTCCCCCACTCCCTGCCCTGGTAACCATCATTCTACTCTGTTTTTACAAGTTCAGCTTTTTTAGATTCCACATATAAGTGAGATCATAGAGTATTTGTCTTTCTCTGTCTGACTTACCTCACTTACCATAATGCCCTCAAGGTCCATCCATGTTGTCACAATCTTTTCTTTTTTTCAATTGAGGTATAATTGACATATAACATTATATTAGTTTCAGGTGTACAACATAATAATTTGATATTTGTATATATTGCAAAATGATCACCACAATAAGTCTAGTTAACATCTATCACCACACATAGTAACAAATTTTTTTTCTTGTGATGAGAACTTTTAAGATCTACTCTCTTAGCAACTTTCAAATATACAATACAGGGCCAGCCCCGTGGTTAACTTAGTGGTTAAGTGAGTGTGCTCTGCTACTGGGGGCCCAGGTTCGGATCCCAGGCGCGCACCGATGCACCGCTTCTCCAGCCATGCTGAGGCCGCGTTCCACATAGAGCAACTAGAAGTATGTGCAACTATGACATACAACTATCTACTGGGGCTTTGGGGCAAAAAAAAAGAAGGAGGATTGGCAATAGATGTTAGCTCAGAGCCGGTCTTCCTCAGCAAAAAGAGGAGGATTAGCATGGATGTTAGCTCAGGGCTGATCTTCCTCACAAAAAAAAAAGACAACACAATACAGTGTTGTTAACTATAGTCACCATGCTGTACATTACATCCCCAGGACCTATTCATTTTATAACAGGAAGTTTGTACCAGTTTGTAATGTTTTTTCTTGTATGTCCACCATTTTGTCCTTTGTACAAAAGTGGTTTATACTTTGCACTTTACCATGTAAATTATTACTGGGTCAGAAGCCGGGTACATAATTTAATCTGGCCAACAGGGAGCCTTATGATCTCGAGGGAAGGTGGATGCCTGTCTGTCATCCAGCGTCTGGAAAGAGATTTGGGTGAGTTTGACCCAGGGGAGAAGACACACACTTCGTTGCAAAGATAAAGATCGAATAATAGACAAAGAGTGATTGTTTTTTTTTAATTAATTAATTTATTTATTTATTTATTTTTCCCCCCCAAAGCCCCAGTAGATAGTTGTACGTCATAGTTGCACAGCCTTCTAGTTGCTGTATGTGGGACGCGGCCTCAGCATGGCCGAAGAAGCGGTGCGTCGGTGTGCGCCTGGGATCCGAACACGGGCCGCCAGCAGCGGAGTGCGCGCACTTAACCGCTGAGCCACGGGCCGGCCCAAAAGAGCGATTGTTGACATGCACTCAAACAGGCAGCTGGAAGGAAGGCCAGAATCTGAACCCTAGGGTCCACAGTCTCCCGATCTGGGCTCCATCCCAGCACCTATTACTGGACTCTAGATTCTGTGAGTCAGGCTGTGTTCACCCCAGCAGACTGGGAGGTGCTCCGGGACTGGCATCACATCCGGTTCCTCTCCTGGAACAAGAGTCCTGGGAGGTTTCCAGAACCTTGTCTCATTTCCCAGATAAACTTACACATGGAGAGAGAGACAGTGCTGGCCCGGGGCTCTCAACCCTCATGATCTCTCTGTTTATTCTCAGACATGAGTCTGGGGTTGGGTGTTTCAGAAAGACACTGGTCAAAGTTTTATATGTGGATCTGGGTACCATGAGGGCTCTTGCATGCTGAGATCTCCCTCTAGGGGGCTGTGATGGGAAAAATGCATTTATCCCAGATATTGATAAAGAAGGTAATGATTCTTTCATTTTTTCTTTCAGCAATTATTTATTGACTGTGTATAATGGTCACAGGCTCAGGGTATATGACAGTGGATAAGACAGACACGGTGTTTCAAGGGTCACAATCTAGGGAGAGAGCAAACAATAAACAGGCAAAGATATGAATAAGATGCTACCAAATATGAAAAGTGTAATATGTGTAAGGAAATACGAGGGTCCTGGGGGTTCCACTTTAGGCTGATCTGGCAGGAATGGGCCACGTCTGAGATGGTAATGTCTGAACTAAGAACTGAAGGAGGAGCCAGCCACCTAAAGATCCTAAGGGAGTCTGGACTTTGCAAACACAAGGAAGAGCTAGCATAAAGACCCTACCTAAAAGAGATGCAATCTAAGTGTCTGAAAAGAGTCTTAAGGCTAATGTAGTGGTTCAGAGAGAGATGATGGACTGGAATGTAGGAAATGAAGCAGCTGAGGTTACCAGGAGCCAGATCACGTGAGGGAGGCATTTTTAGGACACGACAAAGACTCTGCTTTTGTTCAAATCGGAAAGGGAAGCAATTAGAGGCTTTTTAAACTGGAAATGACATAATCTGATTTCTGTGTCGAAAAGAATCTTGCTGGGCAGAGAAAAGACAGCAAAGCGGTGAGAGTAAATACAGGAAGCCAAGTGAGGAGGCCAGAGCAGACAGGGGTCTTTGGGAAAGTTGCTGGTGGTCTTCACCGGGTGGTTGCAGGGGACATGGAGGTAACTGTGGACATTCCTTCGCTCAGCAAATATTTATAGAGTACGCTGTGCCTCGTACGGACACTGCAGGTAAAGCCATAAAGAACATGAAGTCCCACGGGGGCCGGCTCCTTGGCTTAGTGGATAAGTGCGCATGCTCTGCTACTGGCGGCCCGGGTTCGGATCCCGGGCGCGGATCCCGGGCGCGCACTGACGCATCGCTTGTCAGGCCATGCTGAGGCCGCGTCCCACATACAGCAACTAGAAGTATGTGCAACTATGACATACAACTATCTACTGGGGCTTTGGGGAGAAAAAGGGAAAAAAAGGAGGAGGACTGGCAATAGATATTAGCTCAGGGCCGATCTTCCTCAGCAAAAAGAGCAAGATTGGCATGGATGTTAGCTCAGCGCTGATCTTCCTCACCAAAAAAAAAAAAAAAGAAAGAAAGAACATGAAGTCCCTGTCCTCATGGGGCTCCTCTTCTACAAAGGGAGACTGACAATTAACCACACGAGCACACAGACATATCACATGATGTCAGATATTGATAAACACAATGAAGAAAAATGAAATCATGTAAGAGAGTAAGAGCAATTTAATGTGATTCCAGATAATGCTTGACCTGTGGCCTGAATGCCTCGAAGAAGGCATTCCCAGAAGAGGGAATAGCAAGTTCAGATACACAGAGTGGGGGTGTGTTTGGCTTGTTCTAAAAAGAGTAAGATGAACGATATGGCTCGGGGATAGTGAATACGAGCAAGAGGAGTAAGAAATAAGGTCTAAGAACTGGCAAAGTTGGAGGGAGGTACATTTGGAAAATAAATCCCAAAGGACTTGGTTATGTGTTCCAGTGGGGCTATCTACGAACAACTGTGTGACTTGGACAAATTGATTGACAGCTATCACTCATGTTGTCAGTGGTGAGGTCCCCTATATCTGGAAGTCCCTAGCTCATAAGGTGCTTTGGAGAAATGTAAGCTGAAATATACAGAGACACAGTCAAGGACAGATAGTCTTATTGGAGGTGATTAATATGGGGGAGATTATAGACTCGCTCTGTTAAGGATAAATCCATCCAGGGATCACGGGCTGACGTAATCTGAGGGGTCCACTAGTTCCAGGTAATGCTGACTCATTCTTTTGATGACTTAGAGACGTCTATTCAAGACAAGGTAACATAGTCACTGAGTCAGGTATATAAGGCAATGATGTTGACAGAGGCAGTCCATCATGCACCCTGAACATGCCTGCATGTTTTTGTTGGGTATGCCAAGAATGCAAGGCCCTGCCGCTCTTTATCTGGCCATTTCTCAGGGTTGAGTTTGCCACAAGCAACCTTGATGCATGAGACAATGTCTCCTTCTGGGACAAAGAGCAGGCCTCCTATAAAAGGGGTGGGTTTCCCCAAGGTTAGTGTTCTTCAGCCCTGATGCAAACCACTGCGTGTGCAGAATCCATCTGGGCCCCTGTGTGTTGCCCAGGTGGGACTTGGGGGACAAGGGGAGCTGACACAAGCATGGTGCTCATGCTGCCTGCCATGCTGTGAGTAATAAAATCTTTTGTCTCTGATCCAGGAGTCTCACGTCTTCTGCCAGCATCCATGAAACAGGAACAAGGTAGCATTAGTTTGTAAGTATTATAAAATCTCAAACACTGATGACTATGCCCTTGAGGAGTGGATTGCCAATCACTCTAAAGTGTCTGAGAGGTTCACCAGTGGATGTGGGCTCAGACATTCTGAATTCCAGACTGTGAGTGATAGAGTCATGATTCCCATTCAGATTTAAGAGCTCAGTCTCTCAAAGGATTTGGAAGAATGCCTGGAAAATAGTAAAAAGGTTAAAAGAAAGGAGCTGTTCTTCTTAGAATTATTAAATTGGTGTTATGGGGACATGCAGATACATATTTTAAGAGGAAGAAGGGCTCATCTGGGAGTATTCTGGGAAGTAAATGAATATATCCAGGGCATTTGGGTTAAGATTCTGGGAAGCAGATGAATTCATTTGGGAGTTTGGTCTCCCACATTTGGAAGAGCTGCTCACCCAGTGGTCATAGATAATAGGATGATGATAAGCATGGTTATTTGTGCTTATATATATGTATATGTATATATATATATATATATATATATATATATATATAGAGAGAGAGAGAGAGAGAGAGAGAGAGAGAGAGAGAGAATGAGAGAGACAAAGAGAGAGATTTTATTGTAGGGAATTGCCTCATGCAATTACGGAGGCTGACAAGTCCCAAGATCTACTTTTGGCAAACTGGAGATCCAGAAGAGCCAATGGTGTAGTTCTTATCCAAAGGCCAGCAGGCTCCAGACCCTGGAAAAGCCAATGTTTTAGTTTGGGTCCAAAGGCAGGAAAAAAACCAATGTCCCAGCTCAAAGGCAGTTAGGCAAGAGGAATTCTTTCTTAGCTTTGTTCTATTCAGGCTTTCAACTGATTGGATGAGGCCCACCCACATTGGGGAGGGCAATCTGCTTTACTCATCCTACACATTCAAATAGTAATCTCATCCAAAAACACCCTCACAGATGCACCCAGAATAATGTTTGACCAAATATCTAGGCACCTCGTGGTCTAGTCAAGTTGACACAGAAACTAACCATCACACACAGCCTTTATTCTGAGCTTCAGAGGTGGTAGCTCTGCTTCTGAACTTCCCTTGATACATGTCTTTGGAAGTATACAGGCAGAGGCTGAGTAGCATCATGGGTAGGAGCAAGGACACTGCTGGAGACAGCTGAGATTCAAATCCTAGCTCCGCCATGTAAAGGCAAAATGCCTGTTATACACTTTCTGCAAAGATGGCTGCAGACATCTTGGACTTTCCAGCTCAACTTATCTGCCAATGAATGCAGCTGCATGAGTGCTCTGTTCAACACCACACAGAGCTGAAGAACCACCGGGCTGAGCCCAGCTAACCCAGGGGATCATGGGAAATAAGTTGAGCCCAACCAACCCAGGGGATCATGGGAAATAAGTTGAGCCCAACCAACCCAGGGGATCATGGGAAATAAGTTGAGCCCAACCAACCCAGGGAATCATGGGAAATAAGTCATTATTGTTTTAAGCTATTCAGATTTTGAGGAGTTTGTTACACAGCAAGAGGTAACTAGGTGCATCCTTGGACAGATTACTTCACCTTTCAATGTTAACACATACCTCACAGGGCTACTGGATGATTAAATGATTTAATGTATGAAAAGTACTTAGATCATTGCCTAATATATAGTAAGTACTCAATAAATGTTACCTGTTATGGTTATTCAAGCTTGATGGATATGAGACACACAGGGAGGGCTAGTCTCTACCAGAAGCACGTTTCCAGCTGTCACTTCAGGGCTTATTAATTCCGGGGAAATAAGAAATAGGGATGATAAGCCCTATCTTTGATCAAAATTATTGCTGAAACCAGAGGCCACAAGTCTCAAATTGTAGTTAGTGAGAAAACCTTCAGACAATCTTTAAGAAATGGTTGAGCATTGGGTTAGTCATTAGTCTTTGTGTAGATAACTAAGAAAAAAGTTAGAAAATATTTGCATACCGAATGTCTTATAGAGTAAAAACTTGTTTATTCTGTAACTTGCCATCATAAAAGACAATACTTTTATAATATTTATAGTTTTTTTTTAATAGTTCCAAAGACTGTAAATTTGAAACCTTGAAACTATGATTGTTAGTAATGGACAGTTATGTTTGTTAGAATGTTTGTTGTGAAAAATTCTGCCCATCCAAAGCTGTGAACCACGGTTGTAAAACAAAGGTGAATTTGCTAAATAAACTTGTGATAATTAACCACTGGCTATGACCTTGCTGATATAGTTTTAAGCATCTTAACCTGTATAGAAGATTGAACAGATTAGGTTAGAATTTGGAACAAATATAAGATCATTCCTCCTTGCAGAGTTGTTCTGTGCGTAAAATTAATAAACGAGCCTAACAGATTAAGTTTAGAACAATGGTACTCAACTGGGGCAATTTTGCTTCCTGTTTTAAAATACAGGCTTTATTATTATTCAGATAGAGTGAGGCCAACAGATTAAGAGATGATTGCCAATTGCCACTGAAAACATAGTTTGTTATTGTAATACGATAAGACATATGTATTTTGTCCTTGTTCCGGGTTCTTGACACAGAGGTTCTAAAACCACTGTAATTTCCTGAGTGATATGGGTGATAGGAGCATCTTTTGTTTTAATGTTTGGTCTTTGTCCGAAGTTCCTAGCACGCAGATCCTAAAACCCTCAGAATCTCCGGAGTGATAAGAGTGTCTTTTGTATGCTAATGAGACGACTAGTGGCTGGGGACCCCTAGTGAGCTTCAGGATGGGGGCTGGTCCCCAGAAAGCCAAAGGCATGATTAGAGGGTTAGAACTGTCAGCGCCACCCCCAGTGGCCAATGATTTAATCATTCGTGCTTATGTAATGAAACTTCCACAAAATCCCCTAAATGATGGGATTTGGAGAGCGTCTGGGTTGGTAAACCCCTTAAGGTACTGGTGATCCCAAGCAATGGGCTCGCTCTGCTTGCTAGGATCTGAGCCAATTAATCACAGAGAGATCGAGAAACAAAGTTTAATTAGATTAGCCAGCAAATCGGAAGACAGATGACTAATGTCTCAAAGATCCATCTTCAAAGATTACAGAATCTTGAGACAGTTATGTAGGGAAAATGGGCAGTGAGGAGGGGGTCCAGGGATGTTGGTCTCCAGGCATGACAGGCTCCAGGCATCACGTTTTTCCATTCTTCTGTCAGCTGTGATGGATACCTTGTAGGTGTGTTTTCCGCCTGTGGTCAGCCTGTTCCTGGAAAGAAACTCATAGAACAAAGTTTTTAATTTATCAAGCTATTGGGGAGTACATACATAAGCAGAGGACATAAATCAGGAGAGCATGTGAATTTTTTTAGAGTACGTGCAGAACAGCAAGTAGTCACACAGAGGAGGGGCTGGGGCCATTTGGTGTAACAAGACGGCCTCACTTATGCTCACTTACACTGGGAGGGTAGTGTACCGGGGAGGGCATGGAATCTCTGTACACACACATCCCCGGATACCCTGCCCTATGCATCTCTTCCATTGGCCTGTTCCTGAGTTGTATTCTTTATAATAAACCAGTAATCTGTAAAGCACTTTCACAAATTCTGTAAACCATTCTAGCAGATTATCAACCCTGAGGAGGGGGTCATGGGAACCCCCTATACATAGCCAGTTGGTCAGAAATACAGGTGGCAATTTGGAATTTGGCAACTGGCATCTGAGGTTGGGGCCAGTTTGGTGGGACAGAGCCCTTAACTCATGGGGCCTGATGCTAACTCCAGGTAGACAGTGTCTGAATCAAACTGAATCACTGGACCCTCAGTTGGGGTCCAGAGAGTTGGAGAACTGGCTGTTGGTGTGGAAAATCCCCCACACACTTGGCGTCAGAAGTACTGGTAGTCAAAACAGCGCAATTATATTCACAGATCCCAAGAGGAGGGGGCCCACCATGCCGTGGGGAAGTACTAGAGTCGGGCAGGAGGCAGAGGGAGGAGGGAAAAACATGGGCGGGAGCCTTTATTGTGGCTTCTGTGGGAAGGAATAGGTGAGGCAGGGTGAGCAGATCTAGGATGGGCTAGTTTGAATAATTTCAGAAGGCTTTAGGGCATAGGGGCTCTCCCTGGTTGTCTGTCCCCTGGCCCTGGAGTGAATGGGGCAGGGGAATAGTAGTCCAGAGTGTACTTAATAGCTGGGTTGGATTGGATGGTTTGCATATGAAAGGTGTGCTTGCAGGCTAGTTGTTTGCTATTTATAGGAATTAGCTAGTCGTTAAAGGGGCACTCCCTCCAGGGTCACCAAGACCTCAACATTTCAAAGCATCAAAAACACAGAACAAAAGGATGTGATTAATACACCCCTCCCAAGGGACAATTTCAATGTCTTGACACATTTTTGGTTGTCACAATTAGAGGAGGGCAGAATGGTGCTATTGGCACCTAGTGGGTGGAGACCAGGGACGCTGCTCAACTTCCTGTAATGCACAGGATGCGCCCACTGCAAACAATGACCCAGCCCCAAATGTCAGTTGTGCCTAGGTTGAGAAACCCTGGTTGAGAACAAAATGCAAAACCTTATTTTTCCACAGTTGGTTTATTAAATAGCTTCTGAATTCAGTAGACTGTTCTTGAGACCTCCTGTGTTCCAGACTTTGTGCTGGAACACGGTGGCAGATACAAATTGAATAGCTTGGGTCCTGCCGTGGAGAGAGCCATAATCTGATATAACTGACTGACTCAAGACCCAGATGTTCAAAATGCACTGTGACAAAAGTTCTGGAAAGAGTGTGTTGGGGGAAGAGGGAGAATCTCTCTCTGCCTTTTTCCTTAAGGTTCTTATGGCTGGCCAAATAATCAACAAGACAGGTTAGCAGGAGAAAATAATACCAAGTTTAATAACATGTATACATGGGAGAAACTCAGAAATGAGCAACTCGTCCCTCTGTCTAAGCTGCTTGCTTAAGTATTGCAGCTAAAGGCGAGGAGCGTGTTCGGGGTGGGTAGTGGCCTGGGACTTCAGAGGGCAGGAGGACAATTCTTTTCAGGGTCATCTATAGATAATGTGGTCAGGGAGAGATAGAGTTTTTTGATAAAAGGGGCTTGGTGCCCCTCCCATTGTAACATCTATTTTACATTATCATTACAGCCATCATGATGGAAGATCTGTTCTAGGAAGGAGCCACCATGTCAAATTCTTTAGGCAGTTAGTGGGGGAGGTCAAATGTCCCTCAGAGAAAACAATCAAGGTAAAGAGATAGATTTCAGGGTGGCCAAATCTTGATCTCCCACAGTCCCGCCTTTGAAACTAAAAGTTTCACAGTCCTTTTGAAACTTAAAGAAGTTTCATAGTCCAGAAGCTGAGTTGGTAGATTGTTTCATCTCACTGAACACATTTCTTAGTCCTGATAATAGATCAGTTCAATTAAGTTCTCCTTTTGGAAGGTGGTGATGCAGGTGGGCTCTCAAGGTTACGCCTATATTGTGGAAGCAAGCAATCAAGTATTTAATAGAAGCATTTCTATGGAAACAAAAGAAAAACAAGGTTAATGGTTGGAGCAAATTGTAAACCAGTTTCTGAGGTCAGAGGACAGCCGGTTAAGATGATTTTTAGATGTCACCGTCAAAGTATCTTTTGCAGTTTAAATGTCTCTGATGATGTCATCGGGTAATCGCTTAAGTTTGTATCAAGTCCATCAGCTTCAGTTTGTAAGGCTTCAGGAAAAATGGCAGGTTCAGTTCTCAGTGATTCCAAATGAAAATGATGGAAAAAATCAAAAACGTTAGTTTGGAGATCTGTAGCCAGATATTTCAGGAGACTGGAAGAAATCAGGATCCAGTCTAGTCAACAGATATAAAATAAAAACCTCAAAAGACAATTAACAAAACTAGGATCTAATATCTGCAAATGTATACTATAGTTTTTACTGAAATATAATTTTTCTCTCTAAAATCACCCTCATTTTTATTAAGATAGCAAAATTAAAACTAACTCGTTTGCAAAATAAGTCTAGTTCTAATAGAGTTGGCCCAATTATTTACATAAGTACAGCAAGAATAGCAATTGATCACATAGGCTCTTTTAAATCTGCTTTGCTGGAACTTTTTATAAGGAATCTCACATTGAACTTGAAAGGCCTCTCAAGGCCAGGAAAGCCAAGCCAAGGATTTTGTCATCAGACTTCGCCTATAATACCCACAGATTTGGGTGAATTTCTCTCCTCCGAGGTTCCCCCCAAATATTTCAAGGTTCCTTGTACCTGCCAGATAAGTGACATTCTTTACTTATCCTGGTAAGTGCTGCTTACATAAGGTATCAGGCCAATATTTCTACGTGGCTTTATTTCATAAAGTCTAATCTTCATTCCTCAAAAGCTGTATGGTTATATCGCAAATATGATGTTCCAGTCACAACCTTGGTAATATAACCAGTGTTTCTAATTGTGTCCTGTTATAAGGAGAACAGATTCTTATTGAACTTATGCAAATAACTATATTGCCATGAAAACAACAATACTCACTTACTAAGAGTTTCCAAATCCTGGAGGGATCAGGTAGAGTGAAAAAGGTAAATATTTCAATTTTACTTACAAAAGTATCATTTACCAAATTGCTATAAGTCATAGCTAGCTCAGGAGAAAAGAGAAAAAGTTTTCTTTAAATCTGAAAAAACAAAACATTAAAAATTTAGCAATACTTCAAATGAAAAACCATAAAAATTATAATCATCTTTATCAGTTCATTTAGTCCTGTGTAATCCGTTCTTGATCCCAATCTTTTTGTTAGCAGCTTCATGAAGTTATCAGTCTCTCCATCAGGTTTCTGTAATTTCTTACCCAGTTCAGTTTTATGATCAGAAAGTTTGTCAGAAACCTGTACTCCAGTGTAAATGTCAGTCTTTTCCATGAATTTTTCTGAAGTTGAAACATTTTGCAAAAGCATTAGAGCAAAGAAATGTCTGCAAACAACAAGACCTCAAAATGGCAATTGACAGAGAAATTTGGTTAATTTTGTGACATACAACACTTTAATAATAACCAGAATTATGACTGATAACCAGGACAGATCAGAATTTTTAGTAATGTTATACAATTTTAAAACACCTATGTCAATAACATTTACCCACATAATAGCACCTAAGCAGACTTATCATCACTTGTCTGACAATGCTTTCCATGTAATTTAACATACTGAATAAGCCTAATAAGTTAAGTATCTTTCTCTTTATAGGCAGAGAGCAAATTTCTTTGAGAAGTTCCAGGGCCCTTTGAAAATTCTCAAAGAAAAAAGTAAAAAAAAGACTTTATTTAAGATATGAATTTTGGGGAGCTTGTCAAAAATATAAAAAGTCAAAGCAAACAGAGCATTAACAGTCCAAAAAACCTTAATAGAGAGACCTCAGTCTTTTGAACACAGGAAATTATTTTAACAGTTTTTTTTTTTTTAGGTAGACTTACTCAAAGGTAAAGAAAAATCTTTTGTAACCTCTTTATCAAGTTTAAGCAAATTATCCTTTTAAGAGACAGAAGACTAAATTTTAATTTGGCACCAGCTTACTTCTGCTATTAAAACTCATTTACTTAATTAAATTTATTTCAATCTTAGCCAACTTGACCATGCAAAAAACTCCTTTTCCAGAATTCCTCTTCCACAAACCTATAACTTTCTTTTTACATTCAGAATTTGTCCCATGTCTTTCTTTTCCCTCCTAGTACTTGAGGACAAATTTATCTTTCTTAATCAACCAAACAAAATATTTCCATTCTTTGTTCCTTTATACATCTTACTTTCCTTGTACACAGACATATTTTTCTTAATTTTTTAGTAGCTTCAATCCCATATATTAATTAGAAATTTTAACCTTTAGAAACCTTAATTTCTAAGTAAAAACTAAGTAAACAATTATAAACTTTCTTTTACATTAGTATCTTGTGGCTTGGAAAATTTATAAACACTTCATAACTTTTAGAAATATGTTACTTTATAGTACAATCTTTTAATAAAACACATGTTTACCAATAGACCCAAAACACCTTTTAGTTTTCATGTAATGAAAAGCCAAAAGTAGACAAATGTACATTTAGCAATCAATGTCTAATATCTTATCTTATTTGGAAATGATGATACTCAGAGAATTTTTTTCATAAAATTTAGCAAAACTCTAAAAGTCACCAAAAAGAGTTTGGAAGCTGTAACCACCATAACACATAATTATTGTTTAAAGTTCATCTAACATTTATCTTTTTCACAACTATTTAGTTACTTATTCCCAACAATTATTTAGATTGCCTACAACACTTCATAAGACATTAGATAAAATTAGCCATCATTTAAATTACTATTTTTGTTAACCAGTTCTGTAATAGAAATAACATCAGTTTTTTCCTACAAAATTTCATGTAAATTTCATCACTTCTTATACCTTTAAACATAGTTATCATTAAGATTTTTATCAATAGGTCTTGGTCTTATAATTTTGGACAAGGGAAGCATTCCCAGTCAGACATTTTAAAACATACTCAGGCAAAGTTGATGTAACCTCTTTAGATAAAATTAGCTCAAACATTCCAACCTTTATAATCTTATCAACACTTACACTTTTACGTGTTCTCAATTCAATTGTAACCTGAGTCAAGGTCTTAAGGCTAGTCAAATTTTTCCCTTCCTTTTTCTGGCCTTAATTCTTAGGTACCAATTAAGCAATTATGTGAGAGCTCTCAAAACATATTTTTCCCCCAATTTAGAAGTTTTCCAATTCAAAGGATCCGTCGTCTGGCCATTGATGAGTAGGATCTTCATTTGCATATTTATTCCAATAGTGACTCTATCCAATAAGCCTCTTTAAGGAAAGACCCGGAGGTAACTTTCCACGCTTAGAATAAATCTTTACCATGGACGCAAGAGGCATCCCTGGTGAGGGCGCAGATGATGTAGCCCCCACGATCCACAGAATTCACTCCCAAAGATATTCAGAGAAAGTAAAGACCTTCGTCGCACAGGCGGTAAGGATGGTGTCTCTGGTCTCCCACAATAGTGTGGGACGCCTCCAGTCACAGACCCGCTAATCTGTGACACCGGGCAGGCGATACTGGAATGGGATTTTTCCAGCACTAACAAGCAACAAAGGTTAAGACGACAAAAGCCCTTATGGACTGGGCCCTTTATGACAAACTCCCCTGAGAGCTTGGCACAGCTGGACAAAGAGACAGTTCGCAACCCCAGTCTACTCGACTGACCACCAAGGGTCACCCCGGTAAATGCACCTTCCGTAAAGTGGAGACCGAGGAGAATATTCTCACTGGTCACAAAGCCAAGTTTTCTCAGGACACAGAACAAGACAGAGACTACTCTGGGAGGAAAAGGGATCGAGATCAAAACCAAGAGTACTCTACCAAATTTAAACCAAGAGTCACTAAAAGCACAAGAAACTAGTTTCCCAAATATTTTCTCCTGCCAATCTAAATTTAGAAAGAGAAAAAATTCTCACCACTTCCTTCCACCGGACTCCACAGATACAGATTCAGGGAGGCTGACGTGGTAAGAAGTCTTACATTTTGCCGGCTTTCGTCAGGCGTTCCCGTATCTCATCATCTGCAGTAGTCCAGGGAGAAGGCAGTTCTTCCAGCCAGAGAAGGCAACTTACCAGCCAGTGAGGCTCCTGATGACTACAGCAAAACTGTTGGGGGAAGAGGGGGAATCTCCCTCTGCCCTTTTCCTTAAGGTTCTTATGGTTGGCCAAATAATTAACAAGACAGGAGAAACTTTCTCCCATGTATACGTGTTATTAAACTTAGTATTATTTTCTCCTACTAACCTGTCTTGTTAATTATTTGGCCAGCCATAAGAACCTTAAGGGAAAGGGCAGAGGGAGATTCTCCCTCTTCCCCCAACAAGTGGAATGAGTGGAAGTGAAAGTTCTGCATGCCAACTGTTTACATTCCTCTTCCTGAGTCTTTGATTTGATGAGAAAGTGTGAGTAATTGTTTTGCTCTGCAATGCATAGGTGGCATCTGCTGTCTATTCCTAGCTCCTGCTTGGGTCTTGTAAGCATTCCATACATATTTGTTGATTGAAGTATATATCCAAATATGAGTGGCTATGCATTCAGTGGGGGCATGAGTATTCAATGAATAAATGGCTGAATGAATGGAAATCATGAATACATTTTCAAGGAATAATGAATTCATTTAGAGAGAGGTAAGAATGACTCGTTTTTGAATCTCCCTGATTCCTTCATGAAAAAACAACAACAAAAACCGGAACAACAAACACAGCAAAGAAAAACATCTACAGACATCTTCAGTTAAACTAGGTGAGCAACTATCCCAATGAACTCTAGAATACAAGCAGGTGGGCTTGACGAAATATATATTTCTTATTCTAAATTACAATATCACAGTAAGAAAACAATCATAGTTATGAACAAACAACTATGTAAAATTAGGAAATATCAGAAATGAGATGGGTGGGAGAAAGGATTGTCACCAGCTAACTGCCCTGAGTTGCTTAAAGAGTTAATTAGGCTTGGGGCCGGCCCAGTGGCGCAAGCGGTTAAGTGTGTGCGCTCCGCTGAGGCAGCCTGGGGTTCGCCGGTTCGGGTCCCCGGGGCGCACTAACACACCACTTGTCAAGCCATGCTGTGGCAGCGTCCTATATAGAGTAGAGGAAGATGGGCATGGGTGTTAGCCCAGGGCCAGTCTTCCTCAGCAAAAAGAGGAGGATGGCAGATGTTAGCTCAGGGCTGATCTTCCTCTCACACACACACAAAAAAAGAGTTACTTAGGCTTAAAGAGTCACTTGATAAAAGAAAAAGATAAAAATGAAGCCAGAGTCAACGTGATGGTTACCATGACCACCTCAAGGCTGAATTACGGTCAAAAATTAAAAATTACATTTGGGGGCTGGCCCCATGGCCTAGTGGTTAAGCTTGGTGCACTCTGCTTTGGTGGCCCGGGTTCAGTTCCCAGGTGTGGACCTACACCACTCGTCAGCGGCCATGCTGTGACAGGCATCCCACATACGAAATAGACGAAGATGGGCACAGATGTTAGCTCAGCTCCAATCTTCTGCAGCAAAAAAAAAATTGAAAAATTACATTTTAACCTTGACTGTCACCAGATGGTGGGAGAATAATGCAGTAGTCTTTCCTGCAGTTAGGACATTTAGAAAGCCCTGGGCACAAGATACACTGTAGCTGGGAAGGATAACCAATCAGAACTGGATTCAGCCTTAGCCTTGCAAACTCTGCACTTTTTGACTTTTTTTTTTTAAAACTTTTTTTTTTTTTTTTTAAAGATTTTATTTATTCAGTTTTTCCCCCCAAAGCCCCAGTAGATAGTTGTATGTCATAGGTTCACATCCTTCTAGTTGCTGTATGTGGGACTCGGCCTCACGTTGGACGGAGAAGTGGTGCCTCGGGGCGCGCCCGGGATCCGAACCCGAGCCGCCAGCATCAGAGCGCGCGCACTTAACCGCTAAGCCACGGAGCCGGCCATAAAACTTTTTTTTTAAATAATTTTATTTATTTATTTTTCCCCCAAAGCCCCAGTAGATAGTTGTATGTCATAGCTGCACATCCTTCTAGTTGCTGCATGTGGGACGCGGCCTCAGCATGGCCGGAGAAGTGGTGCGTCGGTGTGCGCTTGGGATTCGAACCCCGGACGCCAGCAGCAGAGCGTGCGCACTTAACTGCTAAGCCACGGAGCCGGCCCCACTTTTTGCCTTTAAAAACCAGCTACCCAAGGACTGAGGGGGCACTCATCTATCGACTTGCCAGTTGAGGTGTACTTCCCCAGTTTGCAAACATTTTAATAAAGCATCACTTTTCTTTAAAACTTACCTTTGCCTTGTAAAGCTGCTAATTTCTGTTAACATGTTTGTTGCTTGGTTGCTTAAAGAGCTACTTAACAAGTGCCATCAGCCTTCAACAGTTTCTCAAAGTTGTTTTTCAGGAGGATGAACAGCACCTCCCAGCTTGAACCAGCTCAGACCAGTCCAAATCACCCTGCAGGAATGACGCCTGTGAGGAAGAGTGGAAAAGTGTACAAAAGTAACGTGGCTTCATTATAATACTAGAAACACTGTCCCCGGGGGGAGCTAAAGTCCTTTTTTTTTTTTTTTTTTTTTTTTGTGAGGAGATCAGCCCTGTGTTAACATCTGCCAATCCTCCTCTTTTTTTTGCCTAGGAAGACTGGCCCTGGGCTAACATCTGTGCCCATCTTCCTCCACCTTATATGGGATGCCACCAAAGCATGGCTTGCCAAGCAGTGCATCGGTGCACGCCCAGGATCCGAACCCCAGGCTGCCGCAGTGGAGTGTGAGCACTTAACCGCTTGCCCCATACTGGTAAAGTCCTATTAAGATAACACTTGATGTATGTGGAGGCAGGTTATGAACTGCACATGTGCCAGCCTATGCCTACCCCTACATGGAATGACAAAATTTCCCTCTTGCATATTCATTATCTACCCCAAATAAAAGGCACCCAATCCCCATGCTCGGGGAGCCACAGCTTTGTGAAATTATTCCCTGTGGTCTCCATTTTATTTGCTGCATGCTGTAAATAAAATTCAGCTTTGTGTGACAACTACTTCTGGTGCAGTTTGATTAACTCACCAACGAGTGGACTCATGTTGGTCCAGCAACAAGATGACATGGACAGAGGAGTTGACAAGGATCAGAAAAGAACTAGAAATTAAAAAAAAGACATTTCAAAAATGATACCTAAGTGCCAGCCCCGGTGGCCTAGTGGTTAAGTTCAACATGCTCAGCTTCGGCGGCCCGTTTTTGGTTCCTGGGTGCAGACCTACACCACTCATCTGTCAGTGGCCATGCTGTGGTGGCAGCTTACATACAAGAAGATTGGCAATGGATGATATCTCAGAGCAAAGCTTCCTCAGCAAAAAAAAAAAACAAAAAAAAGACAGCTAAACTATAAGAAACACAAGAATGAACAAACCCACAGAAAACATAGTAAGTGAAATTGAGGATGGAAAGAAGAAAAAAATCAGATATAAATGAAGAGATAAAACTATTCAAGAGAAAGTGAGAGGAATAAAGGGGAGACAAAGAAGTTCCAAAATGACATAATAAAAATAGCTGAAAGAAAAGATTTGGACCTTCAAATTGAATGGCCCAGTATGTAACTGGGAAAATTGACCAAGAATAGTGTCACTGGTAAGACACATTCTAGGAAAACTACTAGTTCATTTTCTTTAAAAAGAGGAAAACAATTATTCAGACATCTGAGCAATAGACCAAGTTAGTTAGAAGGGAAAGAAAGTCAGATTAGCACCAAAGTTTTTGACCACAGTACCATGTTCCAGAAAAGAATAGTTTAACAAATGTATGATACTCAGCAGCATATTAAAAAAAAACAACATCTTGGGGGCTGGCCCGGTGGTGCAGCAGTTAAGTTCACATGTTCTGCTTCAGTGGCCCTGGGTCCGCTGGTTCAGATCCCGGGTGCAGACCTACTCACCACTCATCAAGCCATGCTGAGGCGGTGTCCCACATAGAAGAACTAGAAGGACCTGCAACTAGGATATACAGCTGCGTACTGGGGGCTTTGGGGAGAAAAAATAAAAAAAGAGGAAGATTGACAACAGATGTTAGCTCAAGGCCAATCTTCCTCAAAAAAAAAAAAAAAGAAAGAAATACCTCTTGACCAAGTGGGATTTATTCTAGGAATAGGAGAATAGCTAAAATTAGGAAATAATTAATGAGATATATCATATTAACAGGGTGTCAGGAAGGCGGAAAATCCCCTTTCTACCTTCTTGTGTTCTTATGGCTGGACTAATAATAAAATTGACACAAGATCGGATTAACAGGAGAAAAACTCAATTTTTTTTTTTTTTGTGAGGAAGATCAGCCCTGAGCTAACATCCATGCCAATCCTCCTCTTTTTGCTGAGGAAGACTGGCCCTGAGCTAACATCTGTGCCAATCTTCCTCCACTTTAAGATTTTATTTATTCAGCTTTTTCCCCCCAAAGCCCCAGTAGACAGTTGTATGTCATAGGTTCACATCCTTCTAGTTGCTGTACGCGGGACTCGGCCTCGCGTTGGACGGAGAAGTGGTGCCTCCGGGCGCTCCCGGGATCCGAACCCGGGCCGCCAGCATCAGAGCGCGCGCACTTAACCACCAAGCCACAGAGCCGGCCCTTCCTCCACTTTATATGGGATACCGCCACAGCATGGCCTGACAAGCGGTGCACTGGTGCGCGCCCGGGATCCGAACCCAGGCTGCCAGCAGTGGAGTGCGCACACTTAACCGCTATGCCACAGGGCCAGCTCTGAGAAACTCAATTTAATATGTATGTATTGGAGATCATAGAGAAATGATGCTCATTAATGATGTTCTCTGAGTGAACAAAGCAGGCAGCATATATATCTTTTACGTAAAGAAACAACAAATTTTGGGGGAATGACACGAGGTATGTAATTAGTGAGGAATTTAAGCAGAGTTTAGGCCTGAGGTAGTAAATTAGCAAGGTTTGTTTATGCGGGCTTCTCGGCCCTGAATTCCCTAGCTCTGGTGATAAGGATGCAGGGAGAGCACATTTCACAGGGGAGATTTATTCCTGCTTGCAGGGGAAACAGAGACAGGAGGGTCAGAATGCCCTTTTTGCTTCTCAAGTAACTTTAATTCAAAATAATCAATATGGGGCCGGCCCCGTGGCTTAGCGGTTAAGTGCGTGCACTCCGCTGCTGGCGGCCCGGGTTCGGAACCCCGGGCGTGCACCGACGTACCGCTTCTCCGGCCATGCTGAGGCCGCGTCCCAAGTACAGCAACTAGAAGGATGTACAGCTATGACATACAACTATCTACTGTGGCTTTGGGGGCAAAAATAAATAAAATTATAAAAAATAAAAAATCCAAAATAATCAATATGTGATTGTGGGATATTTTGGGGTGCCCTGCCCTGGGAGCCAGCAAGAGCTAAGTACAAAAAAATCACATGATCATCCCCAGATATGCTAAAGGGGCATTTGACAAAACTTAATATCTATTAATGTTAACATGCAATTAAATAGGAAGGGATAGTTCTTAAAAATATTAGTTAGGTAAGTAGATAGATAGATCTCCTAGCCTAAAATTCAGGATCTCACTTAATGAGTCAGTATTAGAGGCTGTAATAAAAATAACACTAGAAGCTAAGTTTGAATCAGGACTAAGACAGGAATGCCCACAATCTTCACTGCTATTTAACGTTGGAGAGCACGTTTTCCATCGTGTCCCAGAGGAGGTCATCTATATTTGACGATCATCATTTGAGAAAATCTATTGAGACCCCACTGATCTGCCATGGGGTTTTCCCATGTTTTATAAAACCGACAGGTGAAAGGAATCTAGTTTTAAATGACTGGGCACGTTCATCTGCCAAATATTCTTTGCATATTTACAGTTGTTAGGCAATCTTTTAGGTACAAGTGATGTCACAGTGAACCAGGATGGATAAAGACTGTCTGGTCATGTTGCCGCTCTACCATGACTTCCATTTTGCTTCCATAAAAGGTTCTACCAGGATAGATGGCTGCTACTTTCTTCCTAACTAACTCCACTTGGTATTGTCTCCAGCTGAGCAAAACCATCAAGGGAGACTAAATCTACAACTTTCTCTGCCCCTGACTAACTCCTGGGTGATTAATCTCGAGGTGGCCTCCCTCCCTCCCTCCATTTTTCCTCCCTTCCTTCCTTCCTTCCTTCCTTCCTTCCTTCCTTCCTTCCTTCCTTCCTTCCTTCCTTCCTTCCTTCCTTCTTTCCTTAAGTAAAGAAGTTCATTGCTTGCCCTGTCTTAAAATACCCATTTTATCCGGAGGCATCGAAAACATCCGTCATCTTAGTCAGAGTTGAATCACCTGTCAGAATCACCTCCACAAATGGTTTGCTAAATAAGGGCATGGAATTGAGGCTCAGGATCTTAATACACATGACCCTATCAATGTCCAAAGCTGCCGCCCGACCTTGTCAACTGGCTTTACCCTTTGCTGATAATCACTGAGTTTTAAAAATTAAGAGATTTTTGAGCCAGCCCTGATGGCCTAGTGGTTAAAGTTTGGCATGCTCTGCTTTGGTGTCCCAGGCTGTTCCCAGGCGCAGAACCATACCACTCCTCTGTCAGTAGCCATGCTGTGGCAGCGACTCACATAGAAGAACTAGGAGGACTTATAACTAAAATATACAACTATGTACTGGGGCTTTGGGGAGAGGAGAAAAAAAAAAGAGAGGAAGATTGGCAACAGATTTACCTCAGTGCGAAGCTTTCCCAGCAAAAAATTTTTAAAAACACAGCAAATACACACAGTGGTAGGTTGAGAGTTAAAAAAAAAAAAATTAAGAGACTTTTTTTTCCGTAGAAGAACAATGGCATCCTTCAAGTTGCATCTCTTAGAGTTTTATTAAGTTATCCAAACTTTGCCACTTGCCTAATTGGCAACTCACACCATTGCTCATTGAGATATTTCTGGTTGCTCTCACTCACTCAACTGTACTCAGTGGTGAGTCATAAGAGTTTTTGGGGCAACAATTAGTTTCACTTCCTCCAGCCAGGCTGGCTTTTGTGTGCTGTTGCTGTGCCGTAGTGCCCTCTGCCGGTGGTGAAAATCCTCTGCAGTCACAGGCCTGTTCTGGATGGGCCCTCTGAGTCAGAGGTCAGAGGTCAGCCTATAAAATTCAAAAAGGGCACTCTTCACTGTCCCCTAGGAAGATAATTCCAAATTTGATTACCATCATCCACAGAAGTGCCAATTAAAAAAAATTCTCTTGCCCTAATTGACTTCCGATCAATTATCTTAAAATTATTGATGATTTTCAGTTACCATTAACCATGTAACTTGAGTCTCCATTTGCTCATACATGAAAGATGACTCCTAGATTCCCTGGTGTGTTCATTAACTTTCTTGAATACATTCATATGTGGGGCCGAGGATCATCATGAGGACAACTAGCACTGGTCCAATAGTTTTATATACTATCTTTGACCAGTAGAATTGTTCCCAAAACTAGCTGGATGGGAAAGTTAGTCTATAGACATCGTATCTCCACTTGGCAATAAAATGAGGGTACTTTCTATTTGAAGCCTGAAACAAGAACTTACTACATTTTGCATAAGATGACTTGATGCTTTTAAGAAGGTCTAGAATACACGTTTATAGAATCAACCGAATTTTTTCTTATCTGTTGGGCTCCAATGATATGAACCTTCATTTTTTTGTTGTTAAGCCACTTTGACTTAGGTTTTCTATCTTTTGCAAGCACAAAAATACTGATTGATATAGTGAAAGAGTCAGAGTGTGGATCCTAGGACTGTAAAAATAATAATAGCAAGCACTAATTGAAGGCTGACTGTCTTAGTACATTCGGGCTGCTCTAACATAATACCACAGACTGGGTAGCTTATAACTAATGGAAATTTATTTCTCACAGTTCTGGAGGCTGAGAAGTCCAAGATCATGGTGCCAGCGCTGTCAGGCTCTGGTGAAGGCCCTCTTCCAGATTGCAGACTGCTGACTTCTTGATGCATCTTCATATGGTGGAAGGGGCAAGCAAGCTCTCTGGGGTCTCTTTATGAAGGCACTAATCCCATTCATGAGGCCTCCATCCTCATGACATGAGCCGCTCCCAAAGGCTCCGCCTCCTCATACCATCATGTTGGGGACTAGGTTTTCAACATATGGATTTTGGGGGGACACAAACATTCAGATCACAGCATTGATTATTTTCTTTCAGAAATTTTACGTGTATTAACTCTTTTAGTGCTGTACATCATCAATTCTAAAATGCACATTTATCTCATGTTATTTATTTGTTTATTTTTATTGAGGTAGTAATAGTTTATAACATTGTGAAATTTCAGTTGTACATTATTATTTGTCAGTCACCATATAAATGTACGCCTTGACGCCTTGTGCACACCCCCCCAACCCCCTTCCCCTCTGGTAACCACTAAACTGTTTTCTTTGACCGTGTGTTAGTTTATGAGTAAAATCATACGGTGTTTGTCTTTCTCTGTCTGAGTTATTTCACTTAACATAATACCCTCAAGGTGCATCCATGTTGTTGTGAATGGGACGATTTTGTCTTTGTTATTGCTGAGCAGTATTCCATCGTATATACATACCACATATTCTTTATCTAATCATCAGTCCAGGGGCACTTGGGTTTAAAATGCACATTTTTTTTAACACACTGGCATTTCCAAAATTGGAATGCATCTGATAATTGAAGGCATATTGGTGTTCACCAGGGGGTGCCATATTGTAGCTGTTGTTGCCTATGCGTTGATGGAGTTGGTCACAGCTGTTTATATTTTTGCATTGATGACACTATATCTGATTACATCACATTGCTGTTTAAACCAGTGGTTTCCAACAGAATATAATGCAAGCCACATAGGTCATATTAAATTTTTTAGTAGCCACCTTATAAAAGGTAAAAAGAAAGAGATGAAAATAATTTAATAACATATTTAATTTAACCTATTCAAAACATTATCATGTCAACATATAATCAATGCAAAAATGTAGTAACGAAACATTTAACTTTTTTTCACCCTAAGTCTTTGAAATCTGGGGTGTATTTTACACTAACAGCATATCTTTATCCAGACTCGCCATATTTCAAGTGGTCAATAGCCACTTGTGGCTAGTGGCTATCACATAGGACAGCCCAAGTCTCAGCCAATTTTGCCATAGTGTTTGGGTGGGGAAAATGGGAGTCATGGAACCCAAATGTAATTGCATCTGGTTTAGAGCTCCTTCCTAGTGCTCTGCTCAAAAATAACTTATTTTACTTAATTCAAACAGAACAATTTCTTTAGGAAACACCAATGCTCCCCCCACACACATATGCACCAGCCCCTGGGCACTTTCTCCTCCAAGTTGGTTTTTTCTTCTCCACCTGTGTTGTAACTCCTTGTCCCCATCCCTATGCTTTTCCCTTGGTCCTTTTGCCCAATCTTCTTTCTCCATCTGCTGGGTCCTTTCGATGGACACCCATGTCTCTCCCACACTCCCCCCTGGCTTTTTCTTCCCTCAAGGCAGACTTTTATACTCAGCTGTGCAGTCCCCCCCACACACACCTGCTTTCTTCTTCCTGCAACAGGCTCTATCCCTCACTGGCTGTGATCTCTCTTTCTAGCCAGATGCTCTTTCTCCCACCACCTGTCCCCCCTCCACCCTTGTTCTCCATCCCTCTGCCATTTTCTTTCCCTGTGCCCCCTTCCTCCTGGTACTAACTCTTTCTCTCCCCTCAACACTGTACGTCTCCCCTTGCAGGCCTACTCTCTTCCCTATACTCCATACTCTCTCCTTCCTGACACATTATTTACTTACCCTCTTGGCTGCTTTCTCTGCCCACCCCTAGAACTCTCTCTGTCCGCTCCATCTTAGATATTGCCACGCTTGATCGCACATCTTCCCATACTGATTCCTCACAACCTGAGCCTGCCCTCACCAACTCTGGCTTCTGGTCTCTGCCACCTCCATCTCTCCTCACTCACATAAGTCCCATTTTTCGCTCTCGCTGAGCTCTATCCCCTGCCCCTGCCCTTTTCCTGCACAGAACCTCTGAAACTGGGTCAGAACTCGCAACGTTCAGAACTTTGCTTTGCTTCAGACTTGGCACTTCATCCTAGGGAAATTTGCTTCTCTTCGGAGACTGGTGACTGTCAGATGGGTTTTCTATTTTCTATGGCTTTTCTACTACATGCCATGGGGCACATCTTAACTGGTGCTCAGGGCATGTATGATGTGAACATTAATAAGACTTGACTTCACAAGTCTCGTATAGGACTCCTTCTTCACCGTGCTTCTCCAGACACTGGACTATAAGTTCTCTCCCCTAAATGACCTCATCCAGCTAAGAAGGGCAATAAATAATCAGTGCAGCAATTAAGTTCTCAGAGCACCTCTGACAACAAGCATACCTTCCTTTCGAGACCTCTCATCAAATCCCATTGTGCCTGAGGGTGTCTATTTATTTTAGCCAAGACTAATTCATATTTTAAGGCTTATATTAAAGGATAATCTGTTTTTTAAATGTGAAATCATGATACCCGTACAAATGCAAAAATAAAATGTGTCAAAGATTTATTTAACTAATTTATGAGGGAACCAGTAAGGTGTCATCGTCAGTTCTAATGGGTATTTAGAATATGTATTTATACATGTATAAATGAATTTAGAAATATGTGCAAAACTGGTCTAACCACAGGGAAATAATCAATTGCATTCTACCAATACAATCATTTGCATTGATATGGGTAAAAATTATTCGCATTATTATTAGTTTTCTACAACTTAACAGAATTGTAAATAGCTCAAAGGCAATCAAAGTTCCAGACACCGCACAGGATCAGATAACACAAAAGGATGTGCTGGTTTTCCACTTCAGACACCCAGTCATATTTTTGGTCTATTTCAAAGTCTTTAATAATTTTTCCTTATCCTTATAATTTTGATTCCTTATCAGATACCATATAGTGAGTTATAAATGGGAGGTGAAGAAAGGAATATGAGCAAGTGTGATCCTTGATGCCTCACCCACCATGACTGCATTCCAATCAGCAAGGTGGATGAAGCAGAAAAAAAGGAAAGAGGATTCTATCCCTTTAAGGGCTTGACTTGGAAGTAGTCATGTCACTGCTACCTACATCCAATTGGCTAGAACCTGGTCATGTGGCCATCCTTATCTGCAAAGGGGACTGGAACATGTAGTCTTTATTCTGGGTAGCCATGTACCAACCGACTATAGAACGTTCCGGAAGAAGAGAATAGGTAGAGGACAACCTACACTCTCTGTCGTATGTCGGTAAGAGTCAGTTCCCCAAAATGATGATTGATGGAGAGGTTTTTAGGAAAAGGAGATGTAGCTTGGCAACTAAAAATTTACATATACCCACTAGAGTGGATATTTAATAAATGGTAATAATTCTGGTGATTATTACAGGGTGAAAACTTGGAGACACAAGAAGAATAAATAATCACCCTAAGTCCAGTGACTTTTGGACTCTTGTCACTACTGAAAAGCAAGTAAGAGAATAGAAAATGGAGACTGGTCACATTCCACTCTTGGAGAAAAGTAAACAAGGAAACAAAAAGGAAACTCTCCCAGAACTCTAGCCCCCAAATGAGTTCCCTTGAGAAGAGTTTGAGAGAAGTTGAGTTAATCAGTCCCTTAAGGATGATTACAAGTTTTCAAAGTTTTCTGGGTCCCTGAGGTCTGATCCATCTCCCAAGGAGAACCCCAACAGCAGGAGGTGTTGGGGGAGTAGGGAGAGGGAAAAGATTCCCACCTTTCCATTTGGGGTGGACCTAGTATCTGGAATAACAGTGACCTCTGGGCACCAGGAGAGCTCCATTCCTACTAAGAGTCTCAAAGACCTTCTCCTCAATGTTTTCTGTCTCCTTGTTTGCCCAGGGTCTCTCTCTGATCTCTGATTTTCTCTCTTTCTGTCTTTATTTCCCTTTTTCTGTCTTCATCTTATTTTTCTTGCTTTCTCTTTCTTTCCCTATCCCCTTCTTTCCCTTTGTCTCTAGTTCTCTGACTCTTTCTTACCTTGTCTCTCTTCATCTGCCTCTCTGCCCCACTCTGCACTTCTGCTCTCCCTGTGATTCTCTTTCTTTCCGTGTCTGTCTGCCTGTCTCTGTGTGTCTGCCTCTTTTCCTCCCAGTGCCTCTCCTTGTCTCTGTCACCTCTGTTGGTTTTGTTGACTACCTTCTCCTTTGTCTGTTTCATGCCGTATGCCTCTCTGGGAAAATTCCTGAGTCAGAACTCTGACCCTTTGTGATAAAGAAGACTGTGTAGATTCCAGGTAAAATCACTGTCGTTACCTGTTGTGTAGACGTGATTCACACCGCTCTCTAGGATGCTGGGACAGAGCAGGAGGAGATGCTGAAGATGCAGAAGAAGGGATTGAGTTTGGGGAGACACCTGGATTCCAATGGGACTGGGGGGATGGATAATGATTCCTTCCTTGTGTGGTTTTGAGGCCATGGGATTCCCTCAGTTGCCTGGCCTGAAGAGTTGGGAGAGGGCAGCCTGGTTACCTGCAGATATGAGGTCACATCAAAACCCCAGATTCGGGTCCGGCCCAGTGGCACAAGCGGTTAAGTGCACGCACTCCGCTGGGGCGGCCCAGGGTTCGCAGGTTCGGATTCTGGGAACGCACCGACACACCGCTTGTCAAGCCATGCTGTGGCAGCGTCCCATATAAAGTGGAGGAACATGGGCATGGATGTTAGCTCAAGGCCAGTCTTCCTCAGCAAAAAGAGGAGGATTGGCAGATGTTAGCTCAAGGCTGATCTTCCTCACCAAAAAAAAAAAAAAACCCACATTTGGGTTGGGATGATAAATCTTTAGCTGGATAGAACCCTTGAAACATGCCAACAGACTGAGGAAACGTGATTATTTTAATAACTATAATGTTTGCATCACATGTTATAATTTACAAACTATTTTCGTATTCAGGAATTTGTTTGGGTTTCACAGAACACTGACGGTAAGGCACAGGAGGTATTAGTCTCATCTTAAAGGGGAAAAAATTAAGATCAGAAACATAAAGCCACTTGCTCACTACCACATACATGATGAATGGCAGAGCCAAGTTTCCAATTCAGGTTTGTCTAACTCCTCAGTTAAGAAGGGCCCTTCAGGGGCCAGCCTGTGGCGTAGTGGTTAAGTGCAGGTGCTCCGCTGCTAGCGGCCCGGTTTTGGATCCCTGGCGCTCACCGATGTACCACTTGTCAGGCCATGCTGTGGCAGCATCCCACATAAAGTGGAGGAAGATGGGCACGGATGTTAGCTCAGGGCCAGTCTTCCTCAGCAAAAAGAGGAGGAATGGCAGATGTTAGCTCAGTGCTGATCTTCCTCACAAAAAAACAAAAAAAAGAAGGGCCCTGCTATTAATAATAACTAATGTATCTCAATGGACATATCTCATTGAATTACTGATTCATCATTCATTCATATTCTCATTCATTCACTAGGCAGAGAACTCATTTGTTCATTTAATTATCATTTACGTATGAACTGCAATTCACCAGGCTCTGTGCTTAGTACCAGAGGCATAATGATGACTCAGAGATGTCCTTAACCTAATAGTGACAATCAGGCTGGATTAGATCTATTTATATATCTATATCTATATCTGTATCTACCTATCTATACATATATATACACACATATACTTTTTTTATTGTGGTAAAAAAGACGACATAAAATTTACCATCTTAACCATTTTTTGGTGTACAGTTTAATAGTGCTAAGTACCTTCACATTGTTGTGTAACCAATCTCCAAAACTGTTTCATCTTGCAAAACTGAAACTCTGTCCCCTCCAAACAACAACTCACCTTTCTCCCCTCCCTCAATCCCTGCTAACTGCCATTCTATCTCCTATTTCTATGGATTTGACTATTTTAGATACCTCATATAAGTGGAATACAATACTTGTCTTTCTGTGACTGGCTTATTTTGCTCAACATAATGTCCTTCAAGTTCATCCATGCTGTAGCATGTGACAGGATTTCCTTCCTTTTTAAGGCTGAATAATATTCCGTTGTATATACACACCACATTTTGTTTATCTGTTCATCTGTCGATGGACACTTGGGTAGCTTCACAGGCATATACTTTTAATACAAAGTGATATGAAATAGAGAAGAATGTTCTGTGTGCAGAACACAGAGGACAGGAGAAATAATTCAATCTGAAACAGTTCAAGATAGGCTGCATTTTTTGTTATCATAAAAAAAACAATGCAAACAAAAAAACATACAAAACAATCTGGGAAATATCCACCATTTATACTTGCTACACTCACAAATCTTGGTCTCCTAACACCGATCTCTTTCCAGGGTTCCAGCTGCCCCGTCCCCCAGGACCCTCCTGCTCACCGTGTCTCAAACCGAGCTCTTTATCATCATCTCAATCCTGCTCCCCTCCTTTTCCCTGTCTTCATGAGGACCCCACCCAATGGCAAGGACAGAAAGAGAAATGTGAACTTTATTCCTCCCATTCCCTCATCACCCCCACACGAGTCTTGTGATTTGATTTCTGGGGTACCTCTCACACCTGTGTCCTCCTCTTCTTAATTTCTGCCATTCATCACATATTATCAGGCTCCTCAAAGCCTGACCTGGTCTCTCAGCCTCCGTTCCTCTAGTCCCTTTCCCTTGCCAGCCACCAATAATGTTCCAAAAGGCACATCTAATTCTGTCCTTTCCCTGAAATCAACACTTCTGCAGGGGCCGCCCGGTGGCATAGTGGTTAAGTGCGAGTGCTCCTCTGTGGCAGCCTGGGGTTCGGATCCCAGGTGCACACCAACACACCGCTTGTCAAGCCATGCTGTGGCAGCGTCGCATATAAAGTAGAGGAAGATGGGCACGGATGCTAGCCCAGGGCCAGTCTTCCTCAGCAAAAAGAGGAGGCTTGGCGACAGTTGTTAACTCAGGGCTAATCTTCCTCACCAAAAAAAAAAAAAAAAGACTTCTGCAACTCAGTCCCCACAGTTATCTCTCTATGCACCAGGGTAACATCGAACACTTTGCTATCCCATACATCTGATGCTATTCATGGCCTCTGGATCTTTGCACAGGCTCTTCTTTCTGCTTGGAAAGCTCCCATCTTTGTGAGGTATACATTAACCCCTTAATCGAGATAATTTCACTCTCCTTTGAGGGACAACTCTGCTTTTGACCTTTTTCTCTTCCAGCGCACCATTCGTCATTTTTCTCATGCCTGCCTTTCTCCCCTACTTGACTGTAAGTATGTTTTTCATTTCTGTGCCTTTGAGATCTCTCTCATTAGATAGATGCTCAATACTGACTAATTATATTAATCAATAAATGTTAAACCACGTGCCTTATGGAATATAGATCTCAAATGCATGGCTAACAGTTCACAAGTAGAAAGAGCGGTCCCAGTAGAAGGACAGTAAAGGCTTGGAAACATTTGTTCTGTCAGCTGATGTATGGAAGTGAATGGGAGAGTTATCGGTACCCTGGGAGCTGAGAAACTGGGGAAGAAAACACTCACTCCAGAATAATCATGGAGTGGGGGAGCTTGGAATTCAAATACCAGCAGTGACTCATACTTGCTTTACAACCTTTGTGAACTTGGGCAAATCACTTTGTCTCTCTGAACCTATCTTCTCATCTGTAAAATGGATAACAATAGAGTCTACCTCACAGAACAGTAATGAAGAGGATAGCATGGAATGCATATAAAGAATTTAATTTAGTGTTGTCACCCAGTACAGACTAAATAAATAGCAGCGATTTCATTACTCTTGTTATTGTTATATTGGAGATTTTTCTCTCCACCCCTAAGGCACTCAGAACACACAACATTCAGTCCTGTGAGGGGTGTGTAGAGTTCCCCTGTCTACCTACTGTCTCGACTCGTTCAGGTAACGGCAGACAATATGGGCTCTCACTCCCCATTGACTAGCTTCAGTTGACCTTCTATGGCTTTCTGGATGGAGTCCAGGATCCTTAGCTTGGTGGTCAAGGATGGTGCCAATCAACTCTTTTGTCTTCTCTCTTATACTCCTTCCACTAATCTACTGCAACTATGCCTAAGTAGGTGACACTTGGGTTAACTTTTCTTGGTAGAGAAGGGGTGGGGACTGCATTTTAGACAGAGGTAACTGCATGTGAAGTTTGAGGGAGGACAGATGGTTCAGGTGGGTTGGGCGGGAGATGAATTTGTAAAAGTCAGCTGGAGGCCCATCATGAAAGGCCTTGAATGCCAAGCTGAGGAGCTGGGACTTTATCCTGAGGGCAATAGGGAGGCCTGGGAGACTTCTGAGAGAAGGAGAGACAGGGTCATCTCTGAGTGTTAGACAGATCTTTCTGAAGTTGATATGGAAGATGGATAATAGGGCACAGGAATGGATACTAGACAACCAGGGGACGGGATAATGGTCTAGAACCACCACAGCTGTCCAGTATGGTAGCCATGAGCCACATGTGGCTATTGAGCACTTGAAATGTGGATAGTCCTCGATGAGATGTGCTGAAAGTATGAAACACCCACCACATTTTGAAGACTTAGTCCCCAAAAAAGAATGGAAAGCAACTCATGTATAACTTTTTCATATTGATTGCATGTAGAAATGATAATGTTTTGGATATATTGGATTAGATAAAATAACATGAATTTCAGTTGTTTGTTTTTATTACATCTTTTCATGAGGCTACTAGAAAATTTAAAATTACATATGTGGCTTGCATTTGTGGCTCACATTATATTTCTAATTGGGTGATGTTGGTCCAGATGAATGAGTATGGCATTTCAGATGAGGACAAAGGAGGCATTTACTGCCCACATTCTGCAGAGGAAACTGACATGATAGAGTAGATCATAGTAGCTCAGAATTTTCAAGAGTTCTTCTCCAGCTGCCAAACACCTCATCCGTCTCCCCCATCTCCAAATCCTTCTGTCTGGTTTCCTTTGGGAGAGGAGGTTGTGACTACAAGGGGCATGGGAGGCTGCTCACATTCTGCTTCTTGATCCGGGTGGTGGTTGCAATTGGATGTTCTGTTTGAGAAAACGCAACAAATGGTTCAGTAATAACATACGCACATCTCAAAATGTGTATGACATTACAATTCAAAGACATAAGCAAACAGATAAATGGATAGTTGTAAAAAGCAAAACCAAAATTCTCCGTATCGTCCTTTCTGGTTTCAAACTGTATTAACTCAGTCTGTATAAAATAAAGCCCTGCAAGTAACAGGTCTCAGGTCAAAGCATTCACTCAGCAAATAACAGGCTTCTTGGGGGACAAGAGGCAAATTCTTCTGATGAAAGGAAATGATACTTTTCCCCATTATTTACGGATAACAGCATCTGGGACGGTGTGCATTATGTGCCAAGCCCCGTTCTAGGTTTTCACTCATTTCAGCTTCACAACAACCCATGGGACAGGCACCCTTGTTATCCCCGCAGCATTTATGGAGCCTCTGAGACCCAGAGAGGCTAAGCGACAGAGCCAGGGTGGAGAGCACGTGGCCTCCTCAGGGCCGCGTCTCTAACCACCAGGCGCTGCTGCCCCACAGATGCTGCGCCCTCGGGCCGGGCCGCGCGGCCACCACGGCGGTGCCGGGCTTCGTGCTCCTGGGGGTCCCCGACGTGCGGGGGCTGCAGCTCCTGCTCTTCGCTGCGGTCCTCCTCGCCTACGTCCTGACCCTCCGGGGACCTGCTCGTCGCCGTGACTGCGGCCGCCCGCCGCCTCGCCGCCCGCGTCCTGCTTCCCGCGGGGCGTCGCGCTGCTGCGGCTGGTTCACCTCCGCGTCCACCCGCGGGTGCCGGCCCGCCTCCTCTCCGGACGCGGGACTGTCCCCCGAGCCAGATGCTCGGCCCAGACGGGGCTCTCCTTGCTCCGGGCACGGCGGAGACCCTGCTGCCGGCGGTGCCGCCCGCCGCGCTCCCCGGCCACCTGCCGCCCGGCCTGCCCCGTGCCCGAGCTGGCCTGCTGGGGGGCACCTCCTCTTCCTCGCCGGCCCAGTCTGGATGTTCCCCCTCCCCCCCTGCGGCCCCAACGTCCTCACTCACTCCTGCGACAGCGCGCCCTCGCTGGAGCTGGTGCGCCCACACCAGGCCCCTGCGGCTCCTGTCCCTCCTGGTGGCCGTGTGCACCCTGGCCGGCGGCCTGCTGGTGACCGGCCTGTCCTACGACTGAATCCTCGCCGCCGTCCTGCACCTGCCTTCCTCGGGGGGCCCGCACGGCCTTCTCCACCTGCTCCCCCCGCGTCCTGGTGGTCTCCCTCAGCTGCGGGAGCGGCGCCGTCGCGTACCTGAACCCCACGGAGACCGGGCGGCTGGACCTCAGCAAAGCACTTGCTTCCTTCAACACCCCCGTGTCGCCCCCGCTGAACCCCTTCACCTACTGCCTGAGGAATGAGCTGGTCCGGAGAGCCGGCAGGGATGTGCTGATCAAGGGGAGAAGGTTTTCCTCTAAGAAGCTCAGGGCATCAATTTTCCTGCGAGTTGCTTGTTATTTGCTTCATTTTTTATTTTTCTCAATGAATGCATTTTTTTCCCCCTTGAGTAGGGATAAAAAAATTGCTAGTTCAAAGGCTGATTGTGGTTATAGTTGTGCATTCTAAGAAAATGGAATATGGAATGAATTGCTTTTTTGCTTAGGAACACAGCCTTTTAGCAGTAATGTTGGAGACTGCTGATCCAGTCTCTATGTTAATAATAGATCACTTAGAATTGTTTCTGGGCACATGATGGCCAGTTAGAGACATTTCCCATCCTTCCTTGCAACTACCTTGGTCAGGTGACTAAGTTTTGCAGGATGGGGGGTAAGGAGAATGATCTGTGTAATGTATGGATTGTGGTTTCGTAAGAAAATGGCTTGCTCTCCTTTTTTCTTTCTTCCATCTTCCTGCTGCCTGGGGTATGGTGACAACCGTGGCAGCCACCTTAGGACAAGGTGTGGAAGCGTCTGCAGAGGACAGTAGAGACAACCCATCAGCCTGGGTCCCTGGATGAGTTGGGGGAACAGAGCCACCTGCTAGCCTTGCATCTCCACGTACTTCTTATGTGGGAG